>NC_083724.1:113821784-114124814 GCF_028564815.1 Eubalaena glacialis
TTTTTTTTTTAACATCCTTATTGGAGTATAATTGCTTTACAATGGTGTGTTAGTTTCTGCTTTATAACAAAGTGAATCAGCTATGCATATACATACATCCCCATGTCTCCTCCCTCTTGCGTCTCCCTCCCCCCCTCCCTATCCCACACCTCTAGGTGGTCACAGAGCACCGAGCTGATCTCCCTGTGCTATGCCCTGCTTCCCACTAGCTATCTACTTTACATTTGGTAGTGTATATATGTCCATGCCACTCTCTCACTTTGTCCCAGCTTACCCTTCCCCCTCCCCGTGTCCACAAGTCCATTCTCTACGTCTGCGTCTTTATTCCTGTCCTGCCCCTAGGTTCTTCATAAACTTTTTTTTTTTTTTAGATTCCATATATATGTGTTAGCATATGGTATTTGTTTTTCTCTTTCTGACTTACTTCACTCTGTATGACAGACTCTAGGTCCATCCACCTCACTACAAACAACTCAATTTCATTTCTTTTTATGGCTGAGTAATATTCCATTGTATATATGTGCCACATCTTCTTTATCCATTCATCTGTCGATTGTCCTCTCTGTTTTTAAATTAAAGTTCCCCTGACATCATGGGTTTGGTCTGTTTGGTTCATTGCTGCATCCCCAGCACTTAAGTAGTATCTGGCCCATAGCAGGCACTGAGTGAGTTTTAACTGTGAGGATAGATGTTGTTAAGCAGGGAGCTTACTGGGTTGTGTGTTGGTGATGGAGGTTTGGGAGGGAAGGGATGGAATTGCAGATGCTTCTTACCAGCAGGATGAGGGGACCTGGCATGTCCAGGTATAATCCTACCTGTCCGAATGGCAAAGTACACTAAGTGAGTTTTCCAATAGATAGTTACCAGGGTAGGCCCCTGAGAATGTGTGTGGATCCAGGGCCTTCCTTCTGGAAACAATTTCACCAGGACCAGGGATCTTTCAGGAAGCTGTGAGAATGAGGCAGTTTCTTGTTAGAAATGAAATGGTCCCGGGAATAGCACAAGATTCTGGCTGCCCTGGAATTAGTGACCTTGATTCCACTTTGGCCTGTGAACAGCCTCTGCAAGTTGCTGAAAAGCAAAGCCCACGCTCTGAGTTGCTTCCACAGCAGAGGTGTGGACTCAGCAAACAGCAGCCTGTGCTCAGGCAAGTCTGAGGAGCCAGTCTGAGAACCCCAAAGTTAAAGGAATAATAAAGAAAGAAGAAAGCAGAGAGATGCTATGAATAAAACTGTAGTGCTGAGGGAGTGGTTTGGACAACATCAGCTGGGGGTCCTAGAGGGAGAAGGTAAAGGTGTCCCTGCACCTATTTAATTTCCCCCATTCCTCCTTAATCGCTTCTCTCGCTGATGGGGGTCCCAGCTCACCTCAGCCACTGTAGTTGGACCACAATTCTGCACCCTTCATCCCTTAGAGACCCTCTTACGTCAGACAGTCTGTTGGTTCCTCATCGGGAACCTCATGGGTGCTGCCACTTTGCATGTTATAGGATTTCTGGGAAACCCTCAGCTAAATTCCCCATTAGTGTGTACATTAGTCGGCTTGGGCTGACATAACAAGCTGACATAACAAGACACCACAGATCAGGTGGTTTAAACAACAGAAATGTATTTCTCACAGTTCCGAGATCTGAGTGCCATCAGGGTCACGTTCTGGTGAGCACCCTCCCCTGGCCTGCGGGTGACTGGCTTCTCTCGCTGTCTTCACATGGCAGGGAGAGAGAGCCGGCTCTCTGGGACTCTTCTGATAAGGACGCTAATCTTATCAGGTCAGGGCTGCACCCTCATGACCTCATTTAACTGTAATTACTTCTGTAAAGACCC
This sequence comes from Eubalaena glacialis, assembly GCF_028564815.1. Classification (NCBI taxonomy): domain Eukaryota; kingdom Metazoa; phylum Chordata; class Mammalia; order Artiodactyla; family Balaenidae; genus Eubalaena; species Eubalaena glacialis. Next base: position 113,823,608 of record NC_083724.1, read on the forward strand.
TGTCTTCAAATACAGTCACACTGGGGATTTGGGCTTCAAACATAGGAATTTTGAGGGGACACAGACATTCAGTCCATATAATAGAGGGTTCAGAAGACCTCCTGACACCATTCAATAATTGTTCCCCTCTCTTTGGGGGGGAAGATGAAAATAAATGATTGAAGTGAATTACACCAATACTGTGAGCCTCCTTCTAAAAAACAATGTGTGTAATTTCACCAGTGGAACCTGTCATCTGTGCTTGCTTTTTTTTTTATCCTTAGTTTATTATAAAAGAGAAACATGGAAATTATTTACATGATGAAAAGATTTCAGAACTTCAGTGGAATGGGCAGCCTCAGTGATGCCATTTCAATAGTGACTTATTTCAGTCTACGTATTTTCCAAGAATGTCACCATCTCTAAATAAGAAGTAATCCTTGTCGTCTAGAACTACTTTGGTGCGTCCATAGTCTGGGAAGAGAACTCCATCTCCAACTTTCATGCTAACTAGTTGAATCTCTCCAACCTTTCCTTTAGAGCCCGATCCAACAGCGACTACTGTTGCTTGCAATACTTTTCCTTGAGTTTTTTCTGGAAGCATAATGCCTCCTTTGGATACAGGTTTGGCTGCACTTCTTTCAGCTAATACTTGGCCAAAGAGGGGAAGAAACTTTCTAAATGCCTGTCCTGCCAGGACTCCAGCCACTGCTCTCATGCTACTGCTGCCAGGAGGGGCGTGCAGTCTGGCCCTCTGGACATGTCTGTTGTTGCTTTTTTTAAAATAATTAATTAATTAATTAATTTGTTTATTTGTTTATTTATTTTTGGCTGAGTTGGCTCTTCGTTGCTGCGTGCGGGCTTCCTCTAGTTGCGGCGAGCAGGGGCTACTCTTCGTTGCGGTGCACAGGCTTCTCATTGCGGTGGCTTCTCTTGTTGCGGAGCACAGGCTCTAGGCGCGTGGGCTCAGTAGTTGTGGCTCGCGGGCTCTAGAGCGCAGGCTCAGTAGCTGTGGCGCATGGGCTTAGTTGTTCCACGGCGTGTGGGATCTTCCCGGACCAGGGCTCAAACCTGTGTCCCCTGCATTGGCAGGCGGATTCTTAACCACTGCACCACCAGGGAAGCCCTGTTGTTGCTTTTTAATATTGCTTTCAGGGGCCAATGAGAGGCTTGCCCATTGTCTCCCCACCAAGTGAAGTTGGCATCATGGCCCTGGGTTTCCAGGGCAGGCTTGGGGGCAGGGGTCTCAAAAGGAATCAGACATCTGTTAACAGCTTTTCCCTTGGAAGCAGTCACTGGTGTAGACAGAACTCTACATCGCATCTTCTCCTTCCCTAAAAGGGGGTGTCCATCTTGGAAGGTTCCCCAGCAGAGGACTGAGACCGGGGTGGGGAGTATCTGAACACTCTCTGATGCTCTTGGGGCAGAGATACAAGGGCTGTGGGAAGAGATACCCACAGCTGTGGGCTGTGGGCTTTTGTCTTGTCTCTGTCTCTTGCTGTCCTGAAATTTCCATCTCCTTGCTTAATTTAGAAGAAAAAATAGACCCAGCCCAGAGGAGGAAGAAAAATCACCCTTCATTTTGGAAGCACCTAGAATAGTAGATGATGGAAATAGAATTGCATCTATCTTCCAACTCTTCAAACTCTTGCCTGTGCAATCTCTATAGCTCCCAACGAGGACATTTATCTGGAGAATCAAAGACAAATTAAGATTACTTCCCAAATGGTAGAAAGAGGGGAGGATTCCGGGGCTGGAAAATATTTAAAATAAAATCGTTAGTCTACGTAATAAAAAAGGATGCCTTTGAAAGTTTTGATTTTGAGGTTGTGAAATCAAATAGACCTGGGATCAGTCCCAGTCCTGCCGCTACTAGCTGTGTGGTCTCGGCTGCATCATTTAACCCGTCTGAGCCTCGGTTTCCTCATCTGTAAAGTGAAGACACACCCGCTCCCTGCAGCTCCGCTTGAGGGGAGAGGGAACGATGATGCTGAGCAAGGGCTCCATAAACGCAGCTCTGTCGACTTATTGTAGCGAGCAGAGGCCCCTCGCATTGGCTCAGGTGAACGGGTGGTGTTGACAAGTTATCTGGGAGTTTTTCAGAGGAGCAGGGTTGGGAAACAGGAAGCCACAGTTGCTTTCTGCAGGGCTGGGCAGCCCATCTGGTCTCCACTTCATTCCCTCCATATGTCTGCCCTGTCCTCCCTCCACTATGTCCCCAGCAGGTTTCCCCTACCTGCTCATTCGCACGTGGCCCATACAACTGTGCTGGCCCTGATTCTAGGTGACCCTTCCTCCCATGCCCAGAATCTCAGAACATAACTGCATGTGGAGACACTTCCTCAGCATCTCATACACCTTTTTCAGGCTCCGTGGTTGCCGGCCATGTGGCCAGGTGTCCACGTCTGTTGGGGGATGGGGAGCAGGAGCTGACCATCCTGGGGCGAGGCAAGCAGCCAGACCTCTCCAGGGCAGTTTTCTTCCCCTTTCTCCTTCCAGGGAAGAAGCCATGATTTCTGTCTTATATTGAGAATGGTCCATTTCAGTTAGGGATGTGTACTGACCTACCCTGAATAATTCACTGGGTCTGTTGGGAGTCTGTCTGGTTATGAGAGGATGCTGGAAGGGGAAGGGAGATAACTAAAAAGCTAGTGTGAAGTGATTGAACGTGGTATTAGTTTGCTGGGGCTGCCATGGGAAAGCAGTATAGACTGAGTGGCTTAAACAACAGGAATTTACCTCTCACCATTCTGGAGGCTGGAAGTTCAAGATCAGGGTATCAGCAGGGTTTCATGTGAGGCTTGTATCAATAGATGACCATCTGCTGCTTTTGTCTTCACATGGTCTTTCCTCTGTATGTGTCTGTGTCCAAATCTTCTGTCTTATATTGGATCAGGACCCGCCCTAATGACCCCATTTAACTTAATCACATCTTTATTTAAGACCCTATCTCCAAATAGAGTCATATTCTGAAGTACCAGGGGTTAGGGTTTGGGCTTCAGCATATGAATTTCGCGGGGGGGAAGATGGGGGACACAATTCAGACTGTAACCAAGGCAAACATAGTAATTCTAACCTCGAAGCCGCTGAGGTGATGGATACAGTTCTGATTTTTTGTGTGTGTTTTCTTTCTTAGGACATGGTCACCTTCCTGGATAATTTGGTAAGTAATTATTTTGAACTGATCTCTTTGGAGAATTCTGTTTGGAACTGGGCAATTAAAGAAAAGATGTAACCTTTGAAGGTGTCAGCTGTTAGAGCCCTCAAGGGAGCGATATGGGAGGGGGAAGGTGGGGTGGTGGTTTGGAAGGGATTATAAAGACAGGTTTGGAGAATATAGAGGTGAGATTGTTTTGGTTCTTGTTTCATGAAAAGCATCTTCCAGGGAATAAAATGTCTCTGTTGGCTTTAAGCCAGATGAAGAGCCTTAGTGCCAGCTGAAGAAGTTTGGGAAACATCCGATAGGCTAATAATTCCCAACTTCTTAAAACTTCCATCCCTTTTGAAATATTTAAAATCGAATGTCTTCGTTTAACATGGTTTGGGATGTCAAACTCAGTGAAAACGATCAACAGTGGTCATCTGAGAATACGCTGCTGCAGAGCACACACACACTGTTCTGAGACTCAGGTACATCCTCTGCCATCCTCAGTCAGGTCACGTGGCAGAAGGGAGACACCGCAGCATGGCTGAGGGGGCAGAGGGCCCAGCCAGGACAGTGGCAGTGCGGGGGGGCTAAGAGAGAACCTCAGGGCAGTGGGATCCTTCTCCTGTTCACTGGGTGTGCGTTGAAAGAAGCAACTGAGATGACGAAGGAGTTCCAGATCTACAGCAGGGCCTGGTGTAGGACGTGCGGTAACAATGTCACGTCCCATCCTCTGCAGATTCTCAGTCCTGTGGAACTGGCTTTTTGGAACTTTTGAGTGTGATGGGGATAGCTAAGGCCCAGTGTGGCCGCCCCACTCCTGACTTTTTCTAGAAGATTTCCACCTGGCTGGGAACGTCTCTTATTCTGATGGTTGAGAGGGAGTCTCTGTAGTTGCTGGCCAGCTGGGTCAGGTGTCCGTCCCCGGCCCAGTCATGACTAGGATATGTGGGAAGGAGACTGGGCCAACCTGGATGACCTGGGTGACCAGATGAGGTGGTCATTTGCCACCTGGAGGTGGTGCCTGAAGCCTTTGGAGGAGGTGAGCTCCCCAACGACAGGCCTGAAGGCTGAGCCATGGAATAGTCCCAAGTGAGAGGTAGAGAGGGAGTAGTAGACTCGGGGAAGTAAGAAGAGTCTGGAAAGCACAGTGTCACAGAAGCCCAGGGAAGAATGTTTCAAAGGAAATGCCTCATGCTGCTGTTGACTAAAAAAAAAAGCACAAACTAAAGGTTGAGAATTGTGTTTTATTTGGTGGACAAACTGAGGACTTAAGCCCGGATACAGCATCTCAGATAGCTAGCTCTGAGACCGCTTCCAGAGAGGTAAGAGAGGAGCCAGGATATATAGTAGTTTCTGCAACAAAGACTAGGTAATTGGAACATCAAAAGATTACTGTTAATTAAAGAAAACCAGACATCTCAAGTTAAAGAATTTAACATTTTTCTCTGTATTGGAAGGTGCAAGGGTCTGGGCTCATAGAAATCATTCCTTCGACATGCACCTCTGCTAGCTGGGGCCGGTATCCTGCTTTTCTCCATCCTGAATCCCCTCCGGGTGCCCCACTGAGGGTGGCTGCAGTGACTGAGGGCTTGGCAGTGGGCAACCTGTTTGTCTCCATCCTGAGCTCCCTCAGGGTTCACCATCGGGGTGACTGCAGTGACTTGATGGCTGCAACATCCTTTGTTTACTGATACGCCGGGCAGCATTTTTTTTCACTCACACTGCAGAACAATGAGAACCAAGAGGGGGGAAAAAAAATTATTAGTGATTAGTAGCCTTTAAGAGAGAAGTTTCAGTGGACTTGGGCATGGCAGGGAAGAAGCCACTGGAGGGACTTAGGAAGGTCGTTAGGGAGGCACCTGATATAAACCACTGTGAGAAGCCGGAGAACACAGGAGACGGAGTGTGGCAGAGAGCTGAGGCAAGGAACCACCTTTCCAGCTGGTGGTGAGGCTGGGGAGGATGGAAGGCCCTAAAGCGGTCAGCGGGTGGCATAGAGGAGGGAGCCCGAGTTTAGGTTAGGGGACCTGGGTCTGAATGGCGGTTCCACCATTTACCATCCGTGCAGCCCGGGCAAGTCACCCGACCCCTGTGAGCCGTCTTTTCATTTGTAAACTGTGAGTTCGAAGGTTACTGGGAGGATTCCAGATAAAGGGCCTGTGACACAGAAGGTCCTCCATGAAGGGAGCTGTCATTCGTGGTTACAGCAGCAGTGGAGAGGAAGGTGCAGGGAGAAATTGGGAGGTAAAGGATGCTTTTGAGGCTTGTAGAAAGGATCCAAAAGAATGGGGAACAGAATAATAACCACTCAATGAAAGATGAACACGGAGGGGAGGGGAGGTGTCATTCTAACGTGAAGACAAAAGGGAGGAAAGAAGGTGAAACAAAGTTTGATTTGTGGGAAGGTAGAGAGGGAATTCATGGCCAATGGCCTCAGTATTCTGAGAAGATTTAAAAGGCCAGCCATTTGTGTGCAGGGTCGGTGGGGCCTGTACATGGGACCAGAGGCTTCAAGAGGGCGGCTGTTGGGAGTCGCCGCTGTGGTTAGGCCTAAGGGGAGCCCCAGGCCTCCGGCTCTCAGCACCCATCCCCTGTCCCAGAAAGCTACTCACACTCAGCCCCCTTCTTTGTCCTCCTAGGGCATCTCTCAAGCCGTGTTCATTGGCCACGACTGGGGTGGCATGCTGGTGTGGAATATGGCTCTTTTCTACCCCAAGAGAGTGAGGTAATTAGGCCTCGGGCATCAAGAATTTGGGTCACACTGGACTTAAATTCCCTAGACTCCTTCCTCAGGTCTTGAATTCCAGAAAACTTCTTGAAAACAATAGGTTATTATCTGGGAAGGTGACACCATAGCTCCTTAGCTCATTGGTGTATAAGTAAGGAGGGTTTAATGAGCTAATGTCTTGGGCACAAGGCCTGTCCCAATCACCAGTAATGCAACGCATAATTCAGGGCCTGAGTAGCCAGTGGGAATGCAGGAGAATGAGGGTGGACTTTGAGGGGAGGGAGTGAGGCAGCAGGGGATGTCAGATTCATAGAACTGAGTGCCAGGAGACACTTCAGCCCTGGTCAGAGTCAGAAAATGTGGCTTTCACTTTTACCCTGAACTGGCTACGGGACAAATCACTTCACCCGTTAGGCCCTGGTATCTTCAACCACAAAGTGGTAATGGTCACTCCTACCCGACTATTCAACCTGCAAAATACACTAAAACAGATGTCAGGTTGGAATGGTCTCCAACATATGGTCTCCACCTTGTTTCATGTCAGGTTGGCATGGTCTCCAACATATGGTCTCCACCTTGTTTCATGTCAGGTTGGAATGGTCTCCAACATATGGTCTCCACCTTGTTTCATGATCACCATCACATCACTCATAATCATTCTCAGAATGACATTTCAGGACACTAGTGGGAGCTTTCAGATGGTGGGTTTTGAATCTGGAGAGTCAGGTGGTCTTTGTGGCCACACCCCATTTGAGCTGGTAACTGCAGTTAAAGCCTGTCTGACCTCCCATTTCAGCCTCGGATCTTAGCAAATTAATTAAAACAACATCCTTAGCAGCCATCTGTGTTTCCCTAGCTAATCCAGTTACTTTTTATTTGGCTGAGTTTATAGGAATGGAAACACTGGAGAAACTTGGTTCAGCTCAACCCCAGCTCAAATGGTTGGATGATCTCAAAGACCAGAAAGAATCACACATTTCCTAAAGTATTTTTAAAGTTTTTGCACCCTGTTCTGATCTCTTTAGCTTCTCTCTCTGTCCTCTCTGTCATTCAAAAGTGAGATAAGAAAGCTCTTAAGAATCAAGTTCACCAAAAAGTTACCCTGCAGGCTGTTAGATGCTCCTTGAAGGGAACGAAAAAGAAATAGAGCAACAACATATGATCTCCACCTTGTTGTTGTTTTATTAAACTTAATCTAGTTCTCTCTCCTGTGAGAATTTTAAAAGATTTAACGTGAGCCAAGTGAGGTTTTGTGCAGAGTAACATCAGATCTGAGATGCAGGCGTGCTCTGGTTTCCCGTTCCTCTTCTCCTGTGCTGTTTCCACCGTGCCTGCTGTTGATTCTGGAGTAGTCGCCCATTCTACGTTTGCTCTCATCAAAGCAGCCCTGTTACCTCTTTCCTGGGGGGCGAGAGGGAGCCGAGACCCTCTCGCAGGGCTGTCCAGGATGGGACCCCGCATCTCTGGGTCTGGAAGCATCTTTTATTTAAGGATATTGTTAACAGCACTAATCTCTGCCTTTCTAGCCAGACAATGAATGAAAGAAAAAAAAAAAAGCCCACATTTAATGTGGAATATTTCTTTGAATCCTTGGTTTCGCCTTTCTACTGAAATAAGCTTTGGGAACCTATTTAAAATAAGGGTCTACTCACTTGTTTGTTTTATATCCTTTCTTTAACAATCACCTGGAGACGCTGCTGCCAGAAGGAGGCTGTGGTTCAGCTTTTTCTTAATCTTAACGCAGCTGGCAGCAGCATTTATATATTATCATCTCGTTTAGTGATGATATTTTTATATATGGAATAAATGATCTGTCAAAGCGATTAAAAAGAAAACCCCATTCTGTTCAGAATATTTAGTAAAAGCTAGAATTTCTTGACTTGTGATTTAAGTAATGCTTAAAATAGGTTCACTATGGTAGCATTAGGAACTTATAGGCATCAATATAACTTATTTTATACCCTAACCTGCACTGTCTAATCGTGGCTATTGAACTTTTGAAATGTGGCCACTTTGAATTGAGATTCCTGTAAGTAGAAAATACCTTCCAGATTCCAAAGACTTAGTATGAAAAAAAGAATGTAAAATATCTTATTAATAATTCTTAATATTGATTACATGTTGAAATTATTAATACTTTAGATATATTGGATTAAATTAACATTTAAGTTAACATTAAATTTAAAATTAATAAGTTAATTAATATTAAATAATATTTAAAATTAATCTCACATGTTCCTTTTTACTGGTTTTAATTTGGCTACTGAAAAAATTTTAATTATATATATGGCTTGCATTATATATATATATATATTTTTTGCATTATATTTCTATTGGTTGGTGCTGGATAAGCCTCACCAGTCCTTCCACTGATTGTTTTATTTGCCCATATTATCCCATATTTCCTATTTTATATATCTATTTCTTTTCTGGGAAAAAGTTTCCACAGGGTAAGCGTGGAATATGGAATTCTTTGCCGACCAGCCAGGCTGTGTGGTCTCTCAAATTCACCCTCTCTTTTATTCCTTTTGCTGCCATCCTCTTCCCCTCGGGATGACTAATGCAGTAGTCTGCTGGCTTCTCCCCCTCTCTGCATCCATGTGATGGATCGCTGCTTGATACATCACTTCCTGACTGCAGCTTCCATCCACTCTCACCTCTTCCCAGAAGCCCTCATGGCTTTCTTTGTTTTCTGCAGCTTCAAGTCCAGACTCAGGGCCCTTCATGTTCCGGGTCCCACGAGCCTTTCTGGCTTCATTTCCCAAGATGCCCCATTAACCACTTGGCCTCTGGCCCTGTAGACTCCTTGCTCCATGAAACTCAACCCCAAGCTTTGCCTCCTTCTAGAACTGGCTCAGGCGACCTCATGATGTTTCCCTTGCAGGTATCAGTTCCCCTCCCCACCTCTCCCCTACCTGTAAAAGTCAAGTTCAAATGCTGTCTCTTCCATAAGGTCTTCCATGATGCCCAAACCTAGAAATCCTTTATCTCCTTGAATTCCTGTGGTATTTTGTAGGAATTCCTATGGCTCATGTTGCAGTCTATCTCATAATATAGTCATGGGTGTATTTGACTAGCCTTTCTTATTAGACTATAATAAGCTCTTGGAGTATTGGTTTTATATTTTCTCTCCCCTAGTATGTGGCATGGAATTACACTCAACACAGAGGAAACAGTGAGTGAAGGAAGGAAGGAATGACTGTGTTTTTACAAACTAGAGAAAGATTGTACTGTTCACATATTCTAATCAAGGTGGATATGCTGCATGTAACGTGTGTGTATGTGTGCGTGTGCGTATGCGTGTGTGTCTTTGTCGAAGGCAAGTAGGTGAGAAATACCGCAGTTTAGTGGCAAAAAAAAAAAAAAAAACACACTGGGCTGGAGAGTTGAGAAGTGTGGTTTCAGGTCCCGTTCTCCCTGCACTGCTGGTGTGAGATCTTGTGTGTAGCACTCTTCCGCTCTGAGCTTGGGTTTTGACACATAAGGTCCTTTCTGGTCCTTACAGATTGTCTTCTTACAGAGTCTGTGTCTTGACACCTCTTCTTTCCACAGGGCAGTGGCCAGCTTGAATACTCCCTTCATACCAGCAAATCCCAAAGTGTCCCCAGTGGAGAGAATCAAAGCCAATCCTGTCTTTGATTACCAGCTCTACTTCCAGGAACCAGTAAGTTTGGGGCCCTGTGAGCAATGATCCCAGCAAGGTTTTTGTTCTTCTTTTGCCTTCCTCGCTCCTTCTTCCCATTGATCTGATTTATCTCTGTCCCCTTGAATTTTCTGTGGCTTTAATGAGAAATGAGTTCACAGATGGGTTCAGGTGAAGCTGGCGCCAGAGCAGGGCTGGTCCTTCCCGGCTGATGGTGCATTTCTCTGTGTGTGTATTTGGGATGATGAGGGGAGCAGGAGGGGGGGATTGTGCATGGGGTTCCCCTGCTTCTCTGAAATTGGGAAATAGGGGCTGAACTCTATTTTGGAGCCACTTCTTCTTAATTCTCTGGCTGAGAGGCTGGTGAAACCCACCTCTTATTGGTGACAGCTCCTGGCCTTCTGCCAGGGATTTGATATCTCTGCTGAGGAGTGACATTTGTGATTACAGAGAGTGCCAGAGCCTAAAAGCCCTGCATCAGGCCCCAAGTGTCCTTTGAGAGACGGTGCAAGGTTTCTAGGTGTCACCCATGTGCCACAAGCTCAAGATGCCTTTCAAAGATGCCCACTGGGGTTTGGATGATGTGTGATGGGTGTGGCTGCCACCTTTCACTGGATTCAGTGAAAGCAGCATCGTCTGGCCTGGCTGCACCCCCCATAGCTGCCCTCATCTGTGGAGGGTACCTGCTCCTCTGTTTGTGGGCTCTGGACCCCGATGCCCAGCTATGTCTGGGTAATTCCAAAGAGGATAAAAGATGTTTCCTAACACTCCAAAGAGAGAAGAATAGATTGAATTAATTGATAAAGAGCACGAGAGCATCTCACCATGTCTCTCATCCAGCCCTAGCCCGTCTGCTACTCATAGGAGGTACCATTGCCAGTGAGGGTCACAACCATCCCAGTTTTGATTTGGCGAGTAACTCTTCTCTAAGAATGATTTTAATTAATAAGATGGTGCCTTGGAAGAGGAACTTCTTGATTCAAGCAATAATTTGACTCATTCAGTAAGACACCAGGAGCCTCCAGCAACATCATGACAAGATGCTTGGGTATCACACCCTCCACTGAGGCCAGAGCCCCACTGCCACAGCCCAGAGTGTGGACAGCTAATGAGCTTCCTTTGGCTTGAATTGAATCACAGTGTCTTGAATTAGTTTGATCTTGAGAGATAAAGATGATTTAGATGGTATATTAGTCAGCTAGGGCTGCCATAACAAAGTGCCACAGCCTGGGGGGCTTAAACAACAAAATTTATTATCTCACTGTTCTAGGGGCCAGACGTCCGAGATCAAGGTGTCCACACAGTTGGTTTCTTCTAAAGCTGTTCTCCTTGGTCTGTACATGGCCCTCTTCTTGCTGTGTCTTCACCATGACATTTCCTCTGTATGTGTGTGTCCCTGTCCAGATTTCCTCTTCTTATAAGGACACCAGTCATATTGGATCAGGCCCACCCTAATTACCTCATTTTACTTTAATTACCTCTTTAAAGACCTTATCTCCAAATACAGTCACATTCTGAGGTACTAGGAGTTAGGACTTCATAGGAATTTGGGGGAGACACAATTCAGCTTGTAACAGATGGGGGACCATGAGGGTGAAGGGTGGGGACCGTGAGAAACTGACTTATTTGGACTGAGACCCGGGCTCATGGGACAGGAAGGAGGGCGTGTCCTTGTGCAAGGCCTGGAAAGCAGCCCCATGTTTGTAGTCGATGTCAGAATTAGTAGAGAGTTGTTGTAGGTTTAACGCTTATCGTAGGTGGCCCCCATCTAATTCTTTCGGCTGAACTAGAAGTCAGCATCCCAGACCAAGTTGTGATGCACTGCCGGTCACCCTTTCCCAGGTGTTTGCATCACTCAAGTGCATCTCAGACTGGTGAGAAGCATCTGGTGGTGGGGGAGAAACGAAGTGCTGGTTCTAGGTTCTTGAGTGGCAGCTGCCTCAGCCTTTAGGGATTGGGAAGGAAACAGCCCCACATAAAACTGTGAAGCTGGTGTTTAGGTCCCTCTCACCTCTTATCTGACCCTTTCTCAATCTCTGGCTCTGCTTGGTCCCCACCCCCCAAAACCCAACCCCCTCCCACTGCCCTCTGTGTGCCCAGAGGACGCCACCCCGCCCGGCTCTGCCATCTCCTCGAGTGCCCCGTGCGTCAGAGCTGCTCTCACCTGCCTGCCTTCTCCCCCGGCCCAGCCCCCAGGCCCCGTGGATAGGTTACCACGGGCTCTTGACACTCTGGCTCCCGCTGCTGTGGTGCCGCACATGGAGCATCCAGAGGGAGAGGGAGGGCGTGGGGGTTGTGTGCCCGCTTCTTTCTCTTCCACCTCTTTTTTCCATTTTCTTTCTTATCCTTTTGAATTGGACATTCGTAAGAAGACTCCTATCTGCTGCAAAACAGAGGTGGCCTGTAATTTGGGGGAGGGCTGGAGCCTGACAAATCTGTTGAACTGTCAGAAATGTTTTGACTAGTGTCAATTGTAAAGAACTGGTTCATCCAACAAGTAGCTATGCACCATCTATCGTGTGTCGGTTTCGGGGGACATCTAGAGATGAGTGACGACCTTTGAGGGCTTAAACAATTCTTGGGGAGACAGGCACGTAACAGACACCGAGGGAATAAGGCAGCAGAAAGGACTGTAATGGAGGTCCAGCTTACTCTGGGAGCCCACAAGAAAACACAGACACAGTTAACTTTTAGCAAAGGAAGGAGCATTTGAACTGGACCCAGGGAGGTGAGTAGGATTTGGGTGGGGGGATCTGAGAGAGAAGGGGCTGCCAGCCTGAGGGGACGAGTGACTGAAGATGCTTATGAAACCCCTTAACTCAGGGATAAATGTCATGAGATGAGAAAGAGAGGGTAACAAAAGAGTCAGTGATCCTTTAGGTGAACTTCAGAAGGTCTGGAACATCTGGAAACTGCCCCCAGAGTTTAATAGGTGCACGCATTTTTCTAGGAAGAGTCCCTAACTTTCATCAGAACCTTAGCAGTTCGATAAAGGCTAAGAGGTGCTGAACTGGATGGCCCTGGGCTTTCAGGTGAGGTGCGGAGTCGGGGAGGGGGCGGGCAACAGCATCAGTGTCACCTGGGAATTTGCTAGAAATGCAAACTCACTGGCCCCCTTTGTGATCTGCCCAATGAGAATATGCATTTTAACCAGGTCCCCCAGGTGACCCCCATGCACATAACCTCCGAGCTCTGACAGCTGTCTTCTGTGATTCTCAATTTCTGTGACTCTCTAGTCCGATGATCCTCAAATGTCAGTGTGCTTCAGAATCACCTGGAAGGCTAGTTATGACGTAGATCCCTGGACACCACCTCCAGAGTTCAGATTCAGTAGGTTTTTGTTGGGGCCAAAGGATTCACATTTCTTTGGTGAGGTCCTGGAGCCACACCTTGAGAAACATGACTGTAGCCCCAAGGAGGGGGGTAATCCAGCCACTTCCCAGGTAGTGATGGGCGGGCGGCCGTCCTTCTCAGTGAATTGGAGACCTCTGGGCAGCTGGCTCCAGTCAAGAGTGGCTGGAGGGGATCGCGCAGGGCATTGACTATCTCGCTAAGGTTCCCTTTATCACAGTGATTCTCCGATTTTCTGATCCCAGGCCCCCTCTGCACTCTTACACATTATTAGAGGCCTCAAAGAGCTTTAGTTCATGTGGGTTATATCTGCTGGTATTTACCATACTAGATATTGAAACTTAAAACTGTCAATTCGTTAAAAAAGGATAATGTGCCCATGTTGATATAAATAACATCTTTTTATTTTTTAAAAAATCTTTATTTTCCTTAAAGATTTAGTGAGAATTATAGCATTGTTTTACATTTTTCAAACCTCTTTTATGTCTGGCTTAATAGAGACAGATGGATTCTCCTATCTGCTTTTGCATTCAGTCTGTTGGGATGTCACATGTTATTGGAGCCTCTGGAAAACTCCACTGTACGCTTATGAGAATAAAGAGGATATATAACATGTTAGTATTGTTACGAAAGTTTTTTGTCATGGATTCTCTGAAAGGGCCTCAGGGCTCCCCAAAGGTCTCCAGACTATATACTTTGAGAATTACTGCTTTTTATTTTTTTTAGGCTATATTAGTTATAGGAGATAGAAAAAGGGAAGTATTAGTTTCACTATGTATTATCTTTGATCAAACTACATTTAGGGTATTTATCAACAGAATTCAGCTCATTAAAAATTATTTTTCTTTATTATTTTTTAAATTATGGTAAAATACACATAACACAAAACGTACCATCTTAACCATTTTTTTTTTTTTTTAAAGAGAAGATATTCGCCATGTATTTCTTCTTTAGGTCTTTTTTTTTTAATTTATTTATTTATTTTTATATTTATTTTTGGCTGTGTTGGGTCTTCGTTTCTGCACGAGGGCTCTCTCCAGTTGCGGCAAGCGGGGGCCACTCTTCATCGCGGTGCGCGGGCCTCTCACTATTGCGGCCTCTCTTGTTGCGGAGCACGGGCTCCAGACGCGCAGGCTCAGTAGTTGTGGCTCACGGGCCCAGTTGCTCCGCGGCATGTGGGATCCTCCTGGACCAGGGCTCGAACCCGTGTCCCCTGCATTGGCAGGCAGATTCTCAACCACTGCGCCACCAGGGAAGCCCCATCTTAACCATGTTTAAGTGTACAGTTCAGTGGCATTAAGTGCATTCACATTGCTGTACAGCCATCACCCCATCCATCTCTAGAACTCTTTTCATCCTGCAGAGCTGAAACTCTATTCATTAAACACTAACTCCCCATCTTCCCCTCCCTCAGCCCCTGGCAACCACCCACCTACTTTCTGCCTCTATGAATCTGACTACTCCAGGTACCTCATATAAGTGGAATCATATAGTATTTGTTCTTTTGTGTCTGGCTTATTTCACTTAGCAGGATGCCCTCAGGTTCGTCCATGTTGGAGCATGTATCAATTTCCTTTTTTTTTTTTTTTTTAAGACTGAATAATATCCCATTGTGTGAGTTTTTAGTTCATCCATTCTCCCCTTGATGGACACTTGGGTTGCAACTAGTGCTTTTTGGGTGCCTGTTGGGCCAGGTGGTTCTGTTCGCAACATTATGTGGCGTTCTTTCCCATCTTTTCAGCTGAGCAAGCCGAGGCCCTGGGAGCCTCACTCGCTAGCCTGAGATCAGGTACGTGACTGGGTCAGGATGTTGACCTCGCCTTGTTTGACTTCCAAGCCCACACACCTCCTCTTAAGCCACACTTTGGAGGGAGTTTGGACTTTCTTTGTGTGCTCTGTGCATCGAAGCAGAGAGGGGAGGAGCAAACCAAGATAAGCTCAAGGTCTTGATGGAAGCAGGGACCTCAGGGGAAAGATGCTGGCTTAATTGCAGCCCTAGTAGAGCAAGGATTTTCATTTCAGGGGTTGTTACAGTCTTTGTGGAAAAATCGGTACCTTTATTGGTCTGTGGTAGCTGTTGGCGGATGGTTTTGTTCTTAGAACAAAGCCTCTTGGCAGGGAAATGTTCGATATTCAAATTAGTGATCTGGCCACTAAAAGGCTCCCAGGAAGCGGTTGGGTGAATCCAGCAACCGGGGCTGGTCCGGATGGGCACCAAGCTGGGTCTTAAGGAGGAACCATGGTGGGAGGGGGGGCGGTCCCACCAGCCTGTCTGCTCCCTGTTGGTGAGGAAACGGAGTGACCAAGTCCCTTCCTATCTATGGCCCTCAGTTTCCTCATCAGAAAAAGGATGGTCTAGTTGGATGGTTTTCACATGGATGATAGCTTTAAACGTAAGCTGAATTCAAGCCAATGAATAAAACATAGAGCAACTCTTTGATTCAGGGGTGGACACTGGGAGCCCCTCCTTCCCGTCCCTCCTCCCACCCCACCCCGTCATCCCTACCGCTCTCCAGCCTGGAGGCCGTGTCCACGAGCAGCCCTCAGGGGTCCAGACTCCTGCCCGCAGCCCTTCCACCTCTTGCTCAAGTTTGCTGAGCACCTCAAGGTGCGGCTTAGACAAACGCCAGGTTAAGATCCAGCTCCTTGAGCTCTTTGAACGCTTGGCCAACGTTTACTGTCCTGTCCTGTGAATTTGCCAAGTCTGATCAAAAGCTGTGATTTTCTTCTCAGAGAAGGGATCATGGCCTTTGCATTTGTGTAGTAAGAAAGGGAAGAGGAGGCAGCTCTGGGCAGCAAAGACAAATAGAATCAGCTGGATAATTTCAGCACCACCTGCTCCATTTTTTAAATCTTAGGATTCTTAACGTCCTTGCTTAGCCTGGGGACATCTCAGAGCCCCTTTGCCCCCCAAATCGGCACATGTCTAGTGTATCCTATTAACCCTGCCCTCTCCCAACCCTGACACTGGTTCCTCTTTATTTTTCTGTAGCAGTGTATTTGTATTTTTATTTCTTTGGGAAAGATTGTATGGTGCACATGGGGCTGTGTGTGTGTGTGTGTGTGTGTGTGTGTGTAACTGTAACTATAGGCAGATTTCAAGCACCAAAACTCACTTTTAAGTATTTAACCAGCTGAGAAACGAGGGAATAGAGAGAAAACGTGGGGAAAGGAAATTACAGATAGCAGTTAAGAGAGGTGGTTTTGAGGTGGGAGCTACCTCGACATCCACAAATCATTTTCTTTTCCCTTACGGTGTTGAGTCTTCCTTAATCCCTAGAACACAGTAACTCCTCCAGCTACAAAGACAGCTGGTGGTTTCTTAACATCATTTATTTTTTAGGTAATTCATACTTGCTACTTAAAAAAAAACACACTGAGTTGTGTAAAATAAAAAGTCAAATTCCCCCTTCACTCCTGTAGAACTAGCTACTAGGAGTAGTTTGATGAGTATCTCCCAGACATTTTAAAAATATGCTTTTAAGTGTGTCTGTACATGAGTGTGTGTGTGTGTGTGTGTGTATATATATATATATATATATATATATATTTTTAATACAAGTGGAATCGTATGCTTTTTCATTTACTAGATCTTGGACAGATTTTCCTGTCAGTACATGTAGATTTACCTCATTCTTTTTAGTGGCTGCTTGGTGTCTCATAATACGGATGGACCATGATTTATTTACCCAGTCCTCTGTTGAGGGACATCATTTTGATTGTTTTTCACAGATGAATAATACATTTTAAAAGAAACTGTCACCACGTGCTACCTTATTCACCAGTCTTTAACTATCACAGTTTTAGTTTGTGTGCCTTCCGTGGAAGAAACTCTTGGCATTTTATTTTTGTTTTCTCAAGTGGGTAGTATTCTGCTATAGTGAAAAGAACCAGATAGTGAGGGCTTTAAAGTCTGGAGCTCTCGTTTCCAGCTTGGCCGTTTCTACTCCCTCTGGCTTGGAGCGAGGTCACGTGTCTACCTGAGGCTCTTCGTCCATGAGATGACCTTCCAACTCAGAGCTGTTGTGAAGAACAAAAGAGTCCACACAGGGAAGGTGGCTTCACCCAGCCCCTCCGAGGCCCTCTCATCTGCCTGGCCAAACTGCAGAGTAGTAAACAGTTTTCTCTTTTTGCCCAGATTTTAGATGACTCCATCCACTGGCATCTTTCACCCTAGGGATAACCACCCCAGCCATGTTTTCTGGCCTATTTTGAGAGAACTCTGCCCCCGAGTATCAGAGGAATTCAAGTAAGTGTTATCAAGGTAGACAGATTAGGAAGTGGAGTAGCTGTCCCCAGCCCACTGATTAAAGGGATGCTCTGTCTTCCCTCGGAGAAGCATCTCGTGCTGTGAACCATCGAGGGCCGGATGCTGCCCGAGCTCATGCTAAGCTGTTTTTTAAGTGGCTGTCTCCACTGTCTTTGCCACGAAACAATAGACCCAATGAAGTGCCCCTTCTGCAGCACACCTATTCTACATCTTGGCAAGAACAGAAGTGCCAGCTGCGGGCACCTCCCCGGCAGATGAGGTGACTAACTGAGAACGCCACCCCTGCCAGCGCTCTGGGTAAAAAGTCTGGGCAGAACTTGGTCTTCTTCCAAGTTCTTTCTGGGGCTCCTCTGACACTGAGCTGAAGATGGACATGGAGAGTAAACTGAGGTGGGGGGTGAAGAGAAGTTTGGGTTTTTTGGATCCTGGGAAACTCCGGATCCCCCACCTGTGTCAGCACACCTGTCGCCCGGCTACTAGGTGGCTGCCTGACCGCACTGAACCCGGAGGTTATGTAGAGCCTTATCCCTTTCCCTCCTCACCCACCGCTCAAATCAAGAGACTTCTTGAGGGGGTGGGTTGTTTTCCTAGGGCTGCTGTAACAGATGCAAACTGTTGAAACAACAGACGTTTAAAAAAATCTGAAATCAGGGTGTGAGCCGGTTTGGTTCCTTCCAGGGGCTCTGAGGGAGGCGCCCACCCCACTCCATGCATCTCTCCTAGCTTTGGTGGTTGCCAGAAGCCCTTGACCCTCCTTGATTTGTAGGTTCATTCCTCATCTGGAGAGCCGAACTCAATTACATCACAAGGACCCTATTTTCAAATAAGGTCACATTCACAGGTACTGGGCGTTCAGTCTTGGACGTATCTTCTTGGGGGTCCACTGTTCAACCCACTGTGGTGGGGTGTGACTTTGGAGTCTGAATGAAAAAACATGGTTCATCAAACACTGCATTTCCTTTATTAATTTTTAAAGTGAATTTTAATGATCACATTGAGGAGTGTGATAAGATATCCACATGGACATGTTTATCAGACACTTGGAAATATTGGAGTTGGAGTCAGGACGAAGCTATAGAGATTGATCTGGAAGCCTTGGAAACAAAGGAGAAGAGAATTAGAAGTTTCCTCCTAGCTATAAGTTTCTGTGATTTCAAGTTTAAAATAGAGGAGTAGAGAAGAGGTGGCTGGTTTTAGTAAACGAGGCCAAGAGATTCTGACGAATTCTCCAAGGTCGGTTTCTTTTTTATTTATTTATTTATTTTTGGCTGCATTGGGTCTTCGTTGCAGTGCACAGGCTTCTCATTGTGGTGGCTTCTCTTGTTGCAGAGCACGGGTTCTAGGCGCACGGGCTTCAGTAGTTGTGGTGCACAGGCTCAGTAGTTGTGGCTTGCGGGCTCTAGAGCGCAGGCTCAGTAGTTGTGGCACACGGGCTTAGTCATGTGGGATCTTCCCAGACCAGGGCTCAAACCCGTGTCCCCTGCATTAGCAGGCGGATTCTTAACCACTGCGCCACCAGGGAAGCCCCAAGGTTGGTTTCTTATACTTCAAGTCCTTCACGAGCTCTATGTTGACTCTTAGGAAGTCTTTCTCCTTAAACAGCCCCAGAGTCTTCTGAGACAAAGCTCCAGGATTCATGGAATTCCAAAGGCTTTGTTCTAGGAGTTTTTCCTTAGAACCGAGAGCTGTCTTCAGTTGCCTGCCCAGGTGATAGCTTTGGGGTAATAGTAGAGCAGACTCATTCATTTTTTTTTAACTTTTTATTTTATATTGGCGTATAGCCGATTAACAGTGTTGTGATAGTTTCAGGCGCACAGCAAAGCGACCCAGCCACACATATACGTGTATCCATTCTCCCCCAGACTCCCCTCCCATCCAGGCTGCCACATAACATCGAGCAGAGTTCTGTAGGTTTACTGCTCCCCGCCACCTCAAGCTGGAGGTGAATTACCTTTGCGATGAAAACATTAACCCATCGATCTAAGACAGAAACGGAAAATTTTGTTCGAGCCGAACTGAGGACTATAACCCGGGGACAGCCGCTCAGCAAATTCTGCCTGTTCGAGGTCAAAACGCAGTCACAGGGGCTGCCCTGCTGGCGCAGTGGTTGGGAATCCGCCTGCCAACGCAGGGGACACGGGTTCGAGCCCCGGTCCGGGAAGATCCCACATGCCGCGGAGCAACTAAGCCCGTGAGCCACAACTACTGAGCCTGCGCGTCTGGAGCCTGTGCTCCGCAACAAGAGAGGCCGCGATAGTGAGAGGCCCGCGCACCGCGATGACGAGTGGCCCCCGCTTGCCACAACTAGAGAAAGCCCTCGCACAGAAACGAAGACCCAACACAACCATAAATAAAAAATAAATAAATAAATAAATTTATAAAAATACTAGGTAACCCAAACATAATTAGAAAGGTACATTTAAAAAAAACCCAAAAAACAAACCGCAGTTACATGTTTTGAGACAGAGGGCTGTGTGTTAAATGATGTATTATTGACAGTTTACACAATCTAGCAAGTAGTGGGTCATGGCTCATCGTGGCCCCTTACAACATCAGGAAGGAATGTTATCTTTTATGGAGTTGTCTTGTTGATGCTGGGAGAATATTGCTCTTTATGGTCGAGCAGGTATTTCTACTGATGCGGGAGGCTTGGGTGATGCATAATGTAGACACACAGTGCACAGGAGAGGGGAGAAAGGAGGCTAAAGGGCAGAGAAAAAATTTTTTATGTTTAAATTTTTCTTGTCCTGCCATAAAATATGGATTTTATTTCACACCCTCTTTGATGAATGTGAGCTTGCAATGGAGGGCAAGAAGATAAAAGCCACAATCCACGGGATCATTTAGAAGTCACCCCCACCACAGTCTTTATCTCACATTCTTTCCTTTTTTCCCTTCCCTTCTTCCCAACCTTCTAGCCTGTGTTGGGTACCTGCTATGACCATGCTATCACAGTGGGAATAAAAATATGAGTAAGATACAGTGTGTGTCCCTAAGAAATTCACAGGCTTGTGAGGGGACCAGATCCAAAAATAGACAATTCTCATGCAACTAGATAACTTTAACGATGGAGATAATAATAATAACAACAGTCACCATTTATTGGCCTCCCTCCTATGTATCTACCAGGCATGGTCAGAAACAGGCATGATCTCCTATCATCCTTACAAAACTCCCATTTTATAGATGAGGAAACTGAGGCTCTGGAAGATTAAGTTGCCCAGTTAATAAGTAGTAGTAGTGGGGCTTGGAAGCTTGTTTGTTGGATTCCAAAGTTCATCTTTTAATTCCTATGATCAGGAACACAAAGGGAGGAGCCCTATCCAGCTGGACTGGTGGGAGGCTTGTCATTGGTCTGTGGGACTTAAAAATAGGGTATCACCTTTTATGAATTACAGAGCGTCCGATGGTATCAGCAGGGCACACAACCAGAGTACAAATGCTGTTATCTTCTCCCCTTTCTGGCCCTCACCTTTGTCCTCTTCATCCCTGTTGACCTGACACGCTTTCACGTGGGTGGAGAGACTTATTTACCTTTGGGCTCTCTTTGATTTTTTATTGACCCTTTTGACATTCATTTGCTCTTTTAAGTACTATTTGAGCTCTGCAGCCAGTGCAGACCTCTGGACTCGTGGAGATTCCTCCACACTCTGAGACATATCACAAGCTCATGAACAGCAGCTAGGGACTGCTCTCAATAAATAAGAATAATGACCCGTGGCAACATGCAGGGCGTTTATTGAGCGTGTAAAATGTACTGCCTTCCATGGCTGTTTCTCGCCTCAACATTCATCACATAACTGAAGGCCACGATTGATTCTCCGTCATAATGGAATCTTACACATGTGAGGGGATTGTAATTAACATGCCGGCATTGCTTTCTTCAGAAAATCTCGAACTGCAGATCCAGCACTGCTTGATGATAAATGTTTCCTTGCCTGCAGTGCTGCTGTCTCGTAGATCCAGAGCTCTCATGACGTGCAATATGCAGAACAAATGAGTGCAGGGTAGCAGGACCTCTTAAAGTGTGCAGGGTCTGAGGGCCGCTGGCCACCAGAACGCTTTGCTGACCTGGCTTACAGGACCCTTCTCTGCGGGAACATTACTTGGAGGAAAGGAACAAACATACATTCAGCCTCCGCTCCATCCGGGACCAGTCACAGATGCCCTGGGGAAGAAGATGAGTAGGAGCTTGCCTGCTCTCAGGGTGGACCATGGAGAGGACATGAAAGGCTCTGTGAGATCCAGGAAGGGCAGAGCTGTTTTATTGTGATGGGGGAGGGTAGGGCTTCATGGAGAAGGCAGTGTTTGGCACAGGTGTTGAAGGCTTCTTGAAGGCCAAGCTGAGGGAAGTAGGTGCTCTTGGTGGAAGTTACAATATGTTAAACCACGGAGCTGAGAAAGTAGGGCGCCCATTCAGAAAACATCCTGCAACTCAGTTTAGCGGGTTCAGGTGAGCAGTTGGAAAGGAGGAGAAGAAAGTAGGCCGGCACTGTGCTCTAGACTGAGTGTTTGTGAGCCCCCCAAATTCGTGTGTTGAAATCCTAACCCTGATGTGATGGTATTAGGAGGTGGGCCCTCGAGGAGATGATTAGGTCTTGAGGGTGGAGCCCTCGTGAATGGGATTAGTGCCCTTTAGAAGAAACTCCAGAGAGCTCTCTTGTGCTTTCCTCCATGTGAGGACACAGTGAGAAGATGACCATCTATGAACCAAGAAACAAACTGTCACTAGATACTGAATCTGCTGATGCCTTGATCTTGGACTGCCCAGCCCACAGAACTGTGAGAAATAAATGTCTGAGTTTATAAGCCACCCAATCTATGGTATTGTGTTATAGCAGCCAGAATGGATCACCATACACTGCCATACTCTTACTATTATAGGCTCCCCAGCCTATAATAATAAAGTGATTATTATAAGTAATACATTCCCACTGTAGGGATTTAGATAAACAGAAAAGAAAGCAGCAGCCATAAACCCACCTCCCTGGTGTAGGGCGGGGTGGAGGGGACTGCTGTGAGCATCTCATATTTTATTCAAACCTTTTTTTAAAAAAAAAAAAACGTGTTTCAATATGAAAATTCAAATTCATGCATTTCTAATGAAACTTGGGCTGGATGGGACAGAGGCTGGGGGCTTCTGGCTTTGGGTCAGATCAGTTTCCAAGATCTCTGCTAAGTCCTTCATTTTGCTTTCTTGGTTGTTCTAGGGAGTGGCAGAGGTTGAACTGGAACAGAACCTGAATCGGACTTTCAGAAGCTTCTTCAGAGCAAGTGATGAGGTGAGGGGTGTGGGGGGCAGGGTTGGGGGTAAGCAGGAAGGGGGAACTGCAGGGGTGCAGGTCCCCAGATGGCTTCCCTGGGAGGATGGGGGGATAGGGGATGTCAGGGTCTGGGAATAAGCAACTTGCCTTCTTTTCTTTGACTTCTCTAGTTAGGGCAGTTAGGGTCCTTACTCCACTGGTCGCTTCATTAATGGGAAAAGGTCCTGTCCTCACTGTCACACACCAGTAGGGCTTTGAAACCCAGATCAAAGAAGGATTATAATGGTGACAGTTTAGAAATTCTGCTGTTATTACCATTACCATTTTCATATGGATAATTGCTTATCAAAGTGCAGAATTAATTGATGCTTCTAACCCTTTTCTTGAACAACCACAGGAGCCTAGGATGCTTTAACGTGCTAACCCCACCCTCCTGTCTTACGTGTTAGGAGTCACTGTTGCTGTTGCTTTATCTGGTCAGTGCCTACTTAGATGGCCTGATTTTTGCCAGTTTCTTTGCTGACCACTTCTGGCACCTCACTCTTTTATACTGAGTTCAAATTTCTTTCTTCCTGAAGTACCTTCTTTTGTAGTTTTCTCAGTAAGAGTCTGTTAGCAGTAAACTCATAATTTTTTGGCCTGAAAATATCTTTATTTTGCTTTCAATCCCAAAGAACAGTTTATCTGAGTATAGCATTCTAGGTTGACAATTATTTTCTTCTAGAAGCTTCTGTCATTGCTTGTAAGAAATTGGTCTCAGGTCTACCTTCTGGTGTATTATTTGTCTTTTAGTCATGTCTGATCTGCAGTTTAGCCCATCTTTATTTTTGAAAGTTGCATTTGGTTCTTTTTCAAAGCATTCTGATCTCTTTCAATAGAGTTTTGTTCTATTCTTATTGTTCAGTTCCTTCTTTTGTCTTTAATCATTTTAAGCATACTCATTTTTCATTCTCATTCTGTGCAAGTTCTATTATTTGGTATTCTTGGAGAGTCTTGTTTTACTGTTTGCTATGTTTGCTGTCTCCTGCAATGGGGCTTTAGTGTATATGTGCAGGGGGTGGGGCAGGGTAGGGAGAGAGCTCTGTAATTTGGGTTTGTGAGCTCATCTTCAGCAGCACTTACTCTGCTCCAACCTGCTTCAGCTGAGATGGAGGAAATGGCCCTCCTGGGTGGTTTAGCATTTGCTTCTCCTGCCAGGCCTTCTGGTGGCATTACCAGCCCAAGCTCACTTTTGCTGTTGTTGTTTACTTCACTTAGTGGGGGTTTCCAGATCTCGTAGTGTGGATTCAAACTGAAACACGTGTGAAGGCAGGCTTGTGGCTATGAATTCCTAGGGGAGCTTTTTTTGGGTTCCTCTTAGTACCAAACTGAATGGTCCAACTCTTTTGACATCTCTCTGTCATGGTGGATGGGTTTTTTCTAGTTCACCCTTTAACTGAGGACCCCAGATTGACTGGATTCACCGTGAAGGGGTGGGGAGGATCTCATTTTTACCTTCGCATCTGACCTAAGGTCTCATCTCTTGTTCCCACTGGTTGATACACCCAAGTCCTTACATTCCCAAGACCCACAAGCACCCAGGAGCAGTCTTGGCCTTGGAGCTTGGTTGTGAGCTGCCTCTGCCCTGACCACTCAGGACCAACCTAGCTCTCTTGGGCATTTAGCATGTCTGTATAGTCTGCTGGCACTTGTAGGGTTTTTAGATGCCCCGTTCCTACATATTTCCTTTGCTTGACCCATGACATCCTTTCTAACTTTTCTCCCTCCAGACTTTTCTCACCACGAACAGAGTCTGTGAAATGGGTAAGAGACATTCTCAGGAGGGAATGGAGACAGGAGGGCCATGATGGGAACCAGCCAAACGTTAAATGAGTGTTTCTCCATCTGCCAGCCCTGAACTAGTTAAGCCCTGACTTGCTTAACATAGATCCCCGCTGGTGAATCTCACTCACCCTAACCCTGGGCTGACCACACAGCCTTGGCTTCCTCTCCCCTATGAAGTTTTGGATTCAAGATCTTAAACAGTAAGAGCTTGGAGGACTCTCAGAGCTCTTCAGGGCAGATCCACCGTCTACTGATTACGACAGAGACCCAGGAGAGGAACTGACCACTGCAGGGTCACCTGGTGCAGGCAGAGCAGAAATCAGGCCAGACCCCCAGCCAGGTCTCCTCTGTCGTAGTGCCCTGGCCTCCCCTCCATCAGGCTCAGTTCCATCCCGTGAAGACAGCCCCTGTTCTCCCTCCCAGTTTGGATATAAGTGAGGAGCCAGAGCCGGGAGCAGATTGGCGCTCATCCCCTTGACTCCTGGATCCGGCACTGTTTCCACAGAACCTTGTTTGACCCCAAGCCTGTGACTTTGCCATCATTCCCTTGTATTTGTATTAATAATGATGATTGCTATCACTTGTTTGAGCACCTACTGTGTGCATCAGACACTGAGCTAGCCCCCTTTAGTAATATTGTTTATATTTCTCGTGACATCCGTAAAAACTCTCACTATTATCTCTATTCTACAGATGAGGAAAATGGGTCTCAGAAGAGTTACAGAATTTGTCCAGAGTGGCCAGGCTGGGGTTAAACTCCTCCAAGCCTAAAGACCATACTCCTCTCACTGGTCAGGAGCACCTCTCCCTTCCCTCCTTCCACCTCTTTACTTATTCATGTAGTCAATCGTTCAGTCCTTCTTTCCTCAAAAGTTTTGAGCGCACACTTGGTGTGAGTCAGGGGCAGGTATCCAAACGCATGAGTCAGAGACATTGCCCTCCGGGAGCCCAAGTCTCTTGGGGAGACAGAGAGCAGTAATGAAAGAAGGAGAGGTGGTGAAGGGTCTCAGAGGTGTTGGAACTTGGACACCTGACCCAGAGGGTGGGAGAGGAAACAAGTGGCTTTTTGTAGGAGGACTCTTTGTGAGTACCCCAGAGGAGCCCAGCCTCAGCAAGATGGTCACCGAGGAGGACATCCAGTTCTATGTTCAGCAGTTCAAGAAGTCTGGTTTCAGGTAAAGAGAACAACACCCCGAACACAGGAGAGAGAAGGTGGGCAGACAGGGGCTCTTCTGCTCTCGCAGTGCTGGGTGAGGCCCAGTGCCAGCTCAGTCCCAGTGAATGCCTGGCCAGCTTCTGCTTGAATGCCTCCAGTGTCGGGAGGCTCACTACCTGACGATGCTCAGCCTGCTCGAGTTTGGAGAGTTCAGCTTGTTCTCCTTTATGCTTAGGAGCCCCTTCAGAGCAGATGTTTTTAACTTTTTTTCAGTGGTGACCTCTGTGAGGATCAGATGACAGCTCTGAGTTCTTACTTCAGAAAAACACAAAACCCCACGTAACCTCAAAAACTGCGTACATATTCGGTGGGGGGCGGTGGTTATAGGCTCAGCTTTACTGAGCTCTAACTCACATACCATAGAATTCACCCTCTGAGAGTGTACAGTTCAATGGTTTTTAGTCATTTCATGGAGCTGCGCTGTCACGATACATTTTATGGATCGCCACGATCCATTTTAGAGTGTTTTCATCTCCCAAAAAGCAGCTCTGTTCCCTTTCATGGTCACCCCCACTTCCCCTGGGCCCCCAGTTCTGGTCACTCACCCATCTGCTCTCCATCCCCCTGGAGCTGCCTATTCCAGATGTTTCACGTAAACGGAGTCGTACGCTGTGTGGTCCTTCGTGTGTGGCTCCTTTCACTCTGGTTCGCCCATGTTGTAGTCTCTGCCAGACTTCGTTCCTTTTCCTCAGGTCTGTTTTTATGCTGCAGTTCAGGGCCCTGCCCTGAAATCACTGAGAATCCCTCTTAACAGCCCCTTTTCTGCATGTCCCTTCAAGTATTTGCATATTGCAAATCTTCGAAGCTCGTGAGTTCTTCAAGGGCGCTGCAGGTCACCGCGTTTCCATCCTCCCCCTCTCTCCTCACGCCCCCATCCTTCACTCAGACCCAGGGACGCAGAAGGAGCCCAACAGCAGGACCACCTTCGTCAGCCCAGCCCACAAGTTCACAGTGTGGCGACCTTGGCCGTGAACACCCGTGGTGGCCTTTAGACCCCAGTGTCTCCAGTATCACAATTTCAACCCTTCCCTAAGCATCTCCTTTCTTTCCCCCCCCCCCCCGCGAAGTGGGTGACAATTTAAGAGTCTCAGACTGGGAGACAGAGGTTCTCTGGAAGGGAACGTATAGGCAATCCGATCCGACCCCTCCTTGCACAGGAGGGAAAATTAGAAGTCCCCAAAGGGCACGTGGCTTGTCCAAGGTCTTTCCGGGCCCTCCCTTTCACCGGAAGCCTCAAGGGCCGGACAGCACCAAGCCATTCCATACCTGAGGATTGGGAGAATGCTCCAGGTACAGCCCTGGAGCCACCCTACCTGTCCGGAGGAGACACCTCGTCATCACTTTCCGATGTCACATTAGGAGGAAGCACCTCCCGGTGGCCCTTTTCTGTGGGCTCCCTGGGACAGGGGAGTGGCCCTGGCTGGTGAGGGCACTAAACCAAGCTCCCCCCGCTCTTCCGAGACAGTCCTGGGAGAAAATGGAGAGTCCTGTAGGGCTGACTTCTGTGTGTCCGCTGATGCCCACCTCAGAGAACACCAGCCCTCAGCCCAGCGCTGTGCCTGCACCAGGCCGTGCTCGATAAAGCCCGGCAGGCACGCAGGGCACCGGGGTGTGAATCCTGGGCTCTGTTCTTTTCCCCCTGCAGGAGCCTTTGCTCTTCCTGGGAAGACTGGCTCTATGCTGAGCAGGTTGCCGGTGGGGTCTGTAGCACAAGCATCTACTAAAAGCTTTCCTCCTTTTATTCCCTCGTCCGCCCCTCCCAGGGGGCCTCTAAACTGGTACCGAAACATGGAAAGGAACTGGCAGTGGGGCTGCAAAGGCTTGGGAAGGAAGGTGAGTTCGGCGCTGTTCTCCTCCCCGACGAGTCACCCTTCGGGCATCCATGGACCCAACTGATCGGCCGCTGGGTCAGAGCCCGGGGTGGGCAGACCGGCCGGCTGCTTTTGGAGATGCCTCCACTGCAGGGTTTCCTCTTAGGACCTCTTTTGCTGCTGCTTCTCCTGGAAGGGCAGAGAGCAGGGAGAGGGTGGGGACAGGGGTCTGCCAGGTGACTGCAGAAGCAGTCTGGATGGCCTAGGTCTCCCGGCGGTGCCCCGGCTCAGGGCGCAGGTGGTCCAGTTAACTCCCAGAGGTAACAAGGATGAAGCTCCTGGCTCACAGAGGAACATTACGTGCTCTCAGAGAGACAGGGCTTTAACCTCTGGCTGCGTCACCTCGACCGCGTCAGTCCGAGTCTCAGTTTCCTTTGTTTGTCAAGCAGAAGCCACATTTCCAACCCCTGGGTCTGCAAAGGGAGTAATGGGGCCCCTGATTTACATTCAAAACATTAAAAACCTAAGGGAAATTGCATTTTCACGTTCCTCAGCTCACTCAGTAGCCCTGGCCATCTTCTTGATTCAGTCACAAATGAACGGCCCTCTATATGCCAGGAATGGAGCAAATAACAGGCGGGGTCCTGACCTCACGGGGTTAGGTCTTGAGGCAGTAGAGCATAAAAACAGTGGTTCAGAGAAGGCTGGGCAGAGAGTCGGCCTGGGAGGTAATCCCTGTGTGACCTTGGGCAAGGCACTTAAACACTCTGTTCTCCGTGGCCGCCAACATGGAAGTGACAAGAATGGTGCCTACCTCAGGCAGGAGCTGTGTAAGGATCAAGTGGGTTGACGCACATCAAATGCTGAGTTAGAACAGTGCCTAGTACGTAGTAGTGGTTTAATTAATGCTCTTTAGCCTATCATCACTCTAATCTGTGATGGACAAAAATGACAAAACTGCAGTTTGATTGGCAGACTCTCTCAAAGCATGAGGGACGAGGAGGAGGTCCTCGGGGAGGTGAACCCCGATGGCAGTAGGTTTGGGGACCCCCTCTTCTGCAGATTCCTTCCGGATCTTCCTCCTCTCCCACCTCCTCCCATTGCCTCTGCCACCGCTTTACGTTTTCACCTGGAACATTCTAGAGTGTCCATCCCACCCCCACAGCAGCCTCAGGATTCGTTTCAGCCACAAAACCACCCCTGGGTCCTCACCCCTTGGTGAACGGGGCACAGTGAGAAGGGCACAGTTCTGCGTTGTAGGTAAAAAACGGTGCGCATTCCTTACCCAGGGACAGTGAACGCCGTTTGGAAATTGTCATGGTAGCGTGAGAACACAGAGTAAAAGGAGGTTCTCTCAACCTTGCGGTGCCCCATGTATCAGTAGACAAAAAGTGAAGTCCCTTTGCTGCCTGTAATGTCACACTGGCCCCAGCGTGGCTGGCCCAGTCACACTCTGGCTGCCCTTGTGAAGCGTCCGTTCAATTCATAGAAAAGGAATATTGATCTCTGTCTAAGGGCATCTTTCCTCCTTCCCAGTGCCATCTGTTTGGTGTCAGGAATATCAGTCACACAGAGTGGACCACACGCATGTTCTTACTTATACACACGCACACAGAGCCTGTGTGGTCAGTATGTGGCTGAATCCATCCGTATGAGAAAAACCCAGTTTTTTCCTCCTGTGTGTCTCCTTTACTTTCACACAAATCACTTTCTTGCTGACACTTCTTATCACCAAATGTGTGGAGGTTTTTCCACACACCACCAAGCAGTTCTCTGCAACACCAGCTGGGTGGCCTACAATTTAACTCAGTTCTGGCACTGTCTACCTGGAGACGGCGTCAGAGCCCACAGGTTAAGGGCTCAGTCCCACAAGACTGCTCCCCACTTCAGATGCCAACCCCAAGTCCAGGTTGTTACCTGCGCTTCCAACTGATTGGCTATAAATTGGAGGCTCCCAGGACCTCCTCCTTGGGTCTATTAATTTTCTAGAGTGGCTCACAGAACTCTGGGAAACACTTACTTACGTTTACTAGTTTATTAAAGGATTTGATAAAGGACACAGATGAACCGCCAGACGAAGGAATCCACAGGGTGAGGTCTGGGAGGGTCCCAAGCCCAGGAGCCTCTGTCCCTGTGGATCTGAAGTGTGTTACCCTTTTGGTGTGGATTTCACCAACCTAGAAGTTCTCTGAACTCCATGCTACTGGGATCGTGTGGATGTTTATGGAGACTTCCTCACGTAGATGCGATCAATTATTAACTCCATTTCCAGCCCCTCATCCCTCTCCCCTTCCAGACGTGGGGCAGGAGGAGGTAGCTGAAAATCCGAAGTATCTAATCATGGCTTTGTCTTCCTGGTGACCAGCCCCCATCCAGGAGCCCAGCCAGAGTCACCTCATTGGAACAAAAGATGCTCCAAGCGCTCTTATCACTTAGGAATTTACAAGGGTTTCAGGGGCTCTATGCCGGGAACCAGGGGCAGAGAGCAAGATATACATTTTCTAATCTCGCATACCATCATTTCAGATCTTTAGTAATACTGGTGCCTCCTTCACGCAAAGCACGTGGTGGAAACAAAGCCAGACCACAGTGGTGCTGTGAGGGGTCTTCTGCGGGGGAGTTAATAGTGGAGGAGGCCCCGCGGTGTGAAAATACCATCTCCTTGCCTGGGTGAGGGAGGGCCTGAGCGTGGAGGCTGCTTCTCCTTCCCGTTATCCCTCCCCAGATCCTGATCCCGGCCCTGATGGTCACCGCGGAGAAGGACTTCGTGCTCGTTCCTGAGATGTCCAAGCATATGGAGGACTGGGTAAGGCAATGGTTCTGCTCGGGGCCATCGGGGCTTCTTGGAGGAGGGCACAGGCATCCCAGAGGATGCAGAGTGGGATGTTCGGGGGAACATCCGACGAGGGCTTCCTCAGCAGCATCACTGTCACCTTTTGGGAGCAGCGATTAAGACTGCTGCTTCCTGGACTTCCCTGGTGGTCCAGTGGTTAAGACTCCACGCTTCAGGGAACTAAGATCCCGCATGCCACGCGGTGTGGCCAAAAGAAAAAAGAAAAGACTGCTGCTTCCTTTCCCCTTCACTGATGCAGTCTCTCATCACTCACTCATTCTTTCATTTCACGGGCTTTTCCTGTGCACTTAGATGAGTTGGGACAGTGCTAGATACCAGGGAGGTAAAGATGAATGAGGTGCAGACCCCACCCCGCAGGAGGTCATGTCCAGCAGTTAACCCCATATGCAGGAGGCTTGTGTGGACGAGGGCACAGCTGGGAGCGAGGGCTTCACAGAGGTGCTGACCACTGCCTCTGGCCTTGAGGAACTCCTAAGCCTTGCTCGGCAGAGAGAGAACGGTAGAGGAGACAGGGTGTTGAGAGGTGAGGATGGATGAGAGAGGTCAGAGGGTGCGGCTGGGAGGTTATCCTGAGCCCACTGGGCCAGGCTGAGCTGTGTGGACCTATGGGTGAGGAGACTGTCGAAGTGGAGAGATGGGTATCAAACCTGTGGTTTGGAAGCACACTCTGCTGAAAGCGTGGAGGTTGGTAGGGATTGGGAGACCTGCAAGTGGGGTCACCGTGACTGCTCATGTATCCTGGCTGGATGCGGAGAGCATTCGCCTGCACTTGGCAGTGGCTTTGTTAGCGTCATCCAGTGCGGTGGACAGAGTGTGTTTCAAGGGATGTTGCCAAGGACGCCCTTTGTGGGTGGTGGAGCCAGTCAAGGGAGGGCTGTGACCCACTTTGGGGATTCAGGTGCCAAAAGGGAGACTGAACAGCCCTGCGTGCAGACCACCAGGGAGGAGGGAGGCGACATGGGAAGGGGACGCAATCATGGCTATAGGGCAAGAGCCAAGCTCGACCCGGCATTTTCCAGGCAGTGAACAGGCCAAGTCCTAATGGTTCTGGAGGGAGACAGTCTGTTGTGATGAGTATGGGTCAGCCTGAATTTGAATCTTAGCTCAGCCACTCTCTGTGTGGCCTTGGGCCAGTTACCTAACCTCTCTGAGCCTTCATATTACCCAAAGGATCATGGTCAAAGATAAACAAGGCAGGGCTTCCCTGGTGGCTCAGTGGTTAAGAATCCGCCTGCCAGTGCAGGGGACATGGGTTCGAGCCCTGGTCCGGGAAGATCCCACATGCCACAGAGCAACGAAGACCGTGCGCCACAACTACTGAGCCTGCGCTCTAGAGCCCGCGGGCCACAACTACTGAGCCCGCGTGCCACAACTACTGAAGCCCGCGCGCCTAGAGCCTGTGCTCCGCAACAAGAGAAGCCACCGCAATGAGAAGCCCGCGCACCGCAACGAAGAGCAGCCCCCGCTCTCCGCAACTAGAGAAAGCCCGCGCGCAGCAATGAAGACCCAACGCAGCCAAAAATAAATAAATAAAATACATAAATTTATTTAAAAAAAAGATAAATAAGGCAGTGCATGTGCAGCACCTAGCACATAGTAGGAGCTTGATCAGTGGTCATTCCTTTCCTAAATCATGCGGGGTTTTCAGGGGGGTGGCCCACAGGGAGCGGAGAACTTGCCTTCTGCCATTTACTTTTCCGGGTGGGATTTTCTTCCAGATCCCCCGCCTTAAAAGGGGTCACATTAAGGATTGTGGACACTGGACACAGATGGAGAAGTAAGGAGATGGGGGTCCCTGGGTGGGGGACGTCAGGGCTCCCTGTTCGCCTCCAATAAGCCGCTTACTTTACCACCTCTGCCTTCGCCTGAGTGAGGGAGTGCGTCCAGACAGATGCGAATTGCCTTCTGTTCCCTTTCCAGGCCCGCAGAGTTGAATCAGATCCTCATTGAGTGGCTGAAGACTGACGCCAGCGACCCACCGGAGGTCTCGAAGCTTTAGAGTGTGACTTGTGTCAGCCGCCAGCGGGCACTCCAACCGCTTCATCTGCTGGGGGCGCTTCTCTGGTACCCGGATGGGGCCTTACCCGCATCTCTCAAAACCGGCAGCGTCGTTCTGAAGGGGTTTGCAGCAAAGAGTGATTTTCCCTAAATGAAATGAGTCAGATTTGACATAATTTTAGATACAGGAAAAATCACGTGTGATTAATTCTCTGGGTATAAACGTATCCCTTTATGTCTAAGGATTCTGTGGGGGACAGAATGGGATGGCCAGGGGGTGATTTCTCTTTGGCTAATCAAGTCAGCGTTTCGATGATGCAAAATCAGCAATTGACAAGCTTTTCAGCAGAGATGGGAACTCCTTTATTCAATAAAATGAAGACAACTGCCATAGTGCTCCTTGTGTTCTTGGGAGGAAAGCAGAGTGATTGTTCTAAGAAAGTATCGCGTTTGGGTGAACACTGTTTTCTCTGCTCTGAGTCTCTCTACGAGTCTCTGCGTGATCTGGAACAGTGCTGTCTGGTGGAACTTTCTTTTTTTATTAATTTATTTTATTGAAGTGTAGTTGATTTACAATGTTGTGTTAATTTCTGCTGTAGAGCAAAGTGATTCAGGTACATATGTGTATGTACCTTTTTCATATTCTTTTCCATTGTGGTTTATCACAGGATATTGAATATAGTTCTCTGTGCTATACAGTAGGACCTGGTTGTTTATAACTTCTATATGTAGTAGTTCACATCTGCTAATCCCAAACTACTAATCCATCCCTCCCCCACCCCCCTCCCCCTTGGCAACCACAAGTCTGTTCTCTATGTCTGCGAGTCTGTTTCTGTTTTGTAAATAAGTTCATTTGTATCATATTTCAGATTCCATATGTAAGTGATATCATATGGTTTTTGTCTTTCTCTTTCTGACTTACTTCACTTAGTATGACAACCTCTAGGTCCATCCATGTTGCTGCAAATGGCAGTATTTCATTCTTTTTTATGGCTGAGTAATATTCCATTGTATATATGTACCACATCTTCTTTACCCATTCATCTGTTGATGGACACTTAGGTTGCTTCCATGTCTTGGCTATTGTAAATAGTGTTGGAACAAACATAGGGTGCATGTATCTTTTCAAACTATAGTTTTCTCCAGATATGTGCCCAGAAGTGGGATAACAGACTCAGATGGCAACTCTATTTTTAGCTTTCTGGGGAACCTCCGTACTGTTTTCATAGTGGCTGCACCAATTTATATTCCCGTGGAACTTTCTGACACAATTGAAATGGTCGGTTCTGTGCTACCAGATAGAGTGGCCACCAGCCACGCGTAGCCATGTGCCCTGTCTCCCTGCTCTGTTGGCATGGTGTGCTCACCAATCTATGTTCACCTCCCTCGCTACTCTTTCTGCAGGGCAAGCCTGTGGACAAGGTGGTGTCTCCAGGCTGAATTCTGAATTAGGATGAAAGTAAATTAACCAGGCGGAAAAGGGTATGTATGTGCAGGTGTGTGCAGAAAGCAAGGGGCAGATTAGAAATGTTAACAGCGTTCATTCTTAAATACCGCTGTGTGCCTGGAGCCCTACACTGACCAACTCTTATCCTTCCCATTTAACAGATGGGAAAACTGAGGTTCAGATAATTTTCCCAAAGTCACTTGGCTAGTGCGGGGCAGAGCCTAGATTCAGATGCATGCTGTCTGGTTCTGCAGGCTGAGCTCCTTCTACCAAAAGCTCTTTTCTTTTCTAAATCTGGGGTGAGACGACCCAGATCAAATCCCTGCTCGGCCACTGACCACAGAGTGACCTCGAGAAAGAGGTCACTGTGCCTCAGTTTCCTCTATTAGAAAAGGACATTAATAGCACCAAACTCATAAGGATCGTATTAAATGAGTGAATACATACAGGGCCCTAGAACGGTGCCTGGCACAGAGGAAGTGCTACCGAAGTATTAGCCGTAAAATTTCCGGTTTATCCCAGGATGAGGCTTCTGAGGGCTTCAAACTTCCAGACAGCCCACCACCACCTCCTCCCTTTTGGATCAGAGAATTAAAGGACTCATTTAAAAAGCAAATGTGTGCTCTGGGGGAATGGCTACAGAAGCCGGCTAACATTATTTCACTAACTGCGTGTGTCCAGGCTTATTTGTCCGGGATTGGTTGGAGGAAACAAGAATCTTAGAACATCTCTCATCTGAAGAAGCACAAGTAGGCAAACCTATTCGGCCTGTCTCCGTTTCCAGTATTCTACCCAGTAATCTCTGTAAACCATTCAAAATGTTCAGAAATTCTACTCTTCCGGCAAATAAGGGCCGGACGAATCTAGTTCATAGCATTGCAACACAAATATCACCAGTCATACAAGATTGAGGGTCATAAAAAAAACGCTCCATTGGAAAAGGTCTTTAGGTCA
Organism: Eubalaena glacialis; assembly: GCF_028564815.1. NCBI lineage: Eukaryota > Metazoa > Chordata > Mammalia > Artiodactyla > Balaenidae > Eubalaena > Eubalaena glacialis. The sequence goes on from NC_083724.1 coordinate 113,858,095, forward strand.
TTCCCGAAAATACTTTTCAGATGCCTTGTTAAGTACAAGTTGTTTGAAGTATGTTCAAATTGATTTGATTTTAAAATGTTATTTTTATTTCAGACTACAAAGGGCATAAATAACAAGTGTATTTACCTCTGCAGAGGGAAATAGCTTTTTAAAAGAGGCATGGAAGACCCCACCCACATATCAGTGAGATCTTAGAGCTCCCTCCAGGGAGCTGAGATCACTCACAGGTTCTGTCCTCACACTCGATGGCTGTCAACTAGCAGGGTCCAAGGTTTCCAGGAGAAATAGCTTCTAAAAATGCATCTATTTAGAACATGTGACAAAAAGCTATTCCTGTCTCTCTTGGGGTATAATGAACCCATGGTTTTAGGCCTGGAAGTGACTCTAAGGCCCACTGTTCACACTGACATTACCATGAGCACAAATTAAAACTAAACAATGGTTAAAATATGTAGGTCAGAAGCTCAAAGGTTTTGGCAACAAGAATTGGGTGGGAAATATCATGCCTCGCAGTTCAAAGGAATCCATCTGGCCACAAATAAAATACTTTCTTGGCAGTTGCCGAAGTTTCTCCCCAGTGTTGGCTGCTGCACCCAACTGTTAATTGTTTCTCCTGCCAGACTGTCAGGTTCTCGGGATTGGAGCCTGCCTGCCTAGGTGATTCATCCTTGATCCTAGCCCAGCGCGTGCCTGGTGTTTTGAATGGGTAAATGAGTTAGTTTCAAATGCTTGATTTTTGATGTCCTGATTCATGAGATGGACGACCGCTTGTCTGAGTATTTTCACTGTCCCAAGCCTTGGTAGATCTCTTACTGTTGGCATGTGTGCCGATAGCACTAAATTCAGGAGAAGACATCCAGATTCTAGACATCTATACATCTTCCCTAGGATCCATTGGATAAACCACGAGGGTACGTCACTGAGCTTCTGCTTCGTGAAACAAATGCAATAATTATTTTAATAACACAGTTGAAGTATTTAAAGATACTGTAGGTTTTTACAGCTTTCATATTTTTAAGGTATGGGTAGTCATTTTGGCAGTTTACCTAAATACATTTTGTCTTATTTCCATACATATTTCCTGGATTTTGAGGCTGGCACCTGCTTTAGAAAGAATACCAGTGATACCCCTATTCCTGTAAATTCACTTTTTTTAAATTTTGGTCAAACTTGCATAACATAAAATTTACCATTTTTCAGTGCACAGTGTAGTGGCATTAAGTACATTCACATTGCTGTGTAACCATCACCACCATCCGTCTCCACAACCTTTTCATCTTCCCAAACAGCCCTGTCCCCATTAAACACTAACTCCCTTTTCTCCATCCCCCAGTTCCTGGAAACCCCCATTCTAGTTTCCGTCTCTATAAATTTGGCTACTCTAGCTACTTCATATAAGTGGATTCATACCGTATTTGTCTTTTCGTAACTGGCTTATTTCACTTAGTATAAGATCCTGTCAGGGAGGAAAAAACTTTCCTCTACCCTTCTATGTTCTTCTGGCTGGTCTAAGAATTAAATTGACATGAGATAGATTAACAGGAAAGATCAAATTTAATTTTGCACATAACGGGAACCCTACATACATGAGAGGGTCAGAGAGAGAAAGGTAAAATGAGGTATATATGCCACCCTGAGCTAAGGAATGGGATAAGAGCCTGGGGCTTCCAAGGACAGGAGGGTCATTCACAGGATGATAAAAGGAAGAGCAGATGCTGGGTACTTAGGTATTTGCCCTGCCATATACATGGTGCCACTCAGACAAAATTTATCTCCGGTAATAACTCTTTTCTGGGAAAAATCCCCAATTTAAATTCTTGTAGGTAGTTGAGGCAGGAGCAGTAGTTTCTCTTGAACCCACAGGGGCTCTATTGCCTTTAGCTCCTCGTGCAAAAGTAACACATTTTGGGGAGGCTCGTTCTGAGCCCCTAAAATCCTCAAGGCTCATCCATGTTGTGGCCTGTGTCAGAATTTCCTTCCTTTTTAAGGCTGAATAATATTCCGTTGTATGTATATTCCACATTTTGTTTATCCAATCATACATCAGTTGACGGGTGTACAAGTATCTCTTAAAGCCCCTGCTTTCAGTTCTTCTGTGTACGTACCCAGAGGTGGGATTGCTGGATCAAACAATAATTCTCTCCACTGTACTGTTTTCCACACCGACTGAATCATTTTACATTCCCATCAGCAATGCAAAGGGTTTCAATTTCTCCACATCATCATCATCACTTGTTGTTTTCTGAGTTTTGGGTAATAGCCATCCTGATGGGTTTGAAGTGGCATCTCTTTGTGGTTTTGATTTGCATTTCCCTAATACTAAGTGAGGAGCATCTTCTCCTGTGCTATTCACCATTTGTATATCTTCTTTGGAGAAATGTGCATTCTTTGCCCATTTTTAAATCACGGTTGGGTTTTGGTTGTTGAGTTGTAGGAGTTCTTTATATATTCTGGATATTAATCCATTATATGATTTTCAAATATTTTCTCCCATTCTGCAGGTCATAAACTCACTTTTTAATCAAGTAAAAATTTACTTCCAATTTTAAAAGGACCTGGGTTAGGACCTAAACTCTGTTTTGTATGTAGTTCCTCACTGTTTTCCATAAAGTTACTGCCAAGATGGATGGGCAGAATGCCTCAGCACTGGGGAGCTTGTGTGACTATTTGGCTTATGTCAGAATTTGGAAGACAAAAACAATTCTTTGTTTATGCAAATCAAGGTAAGAAAAATCCAGAGAAAGCCCCAAACAGTGGTCTTTGTTGCCATTGGAATAGATTGAGGAGATGTATTATTTGGTCACTGTCTCCATCAGTTATCCTGGACTGAGATGGAAAAGAACCCTAAGAAGCAGGGGATACTTTAAACCTTGCCATCCAGCTTTGTCATTTGTCGAATGAACTTTATGCCTTACAGCAGCCTTTTTATTTATTTATTTTTAATAGATCTTTATTGGAGTATAATTGCTTCACAATACTGTGTTAGTTTCTGTTGCACAACAGAGCGAATCAGCCATCTGCACACACATGTCCCCATATCCCCTCCCTCTTGAGCCTCCCTCCCTCCCACCCTCCCTATCCCACCCCTCTAGGTCATCACAAAGCACCGAGTAGATCTCCCTGTGCTGTGCTGCTGCTTCCCAACAGCCAACTATTTTACCTTCGGTACAGCAGCCTTTTTAAAGAGAACAAGCTGGCTGAGTGGGACTAGGAAGTAATATCTACCGATCAGAAATCATTAAACACTCTTCTAAATGTTCACAGTGTTTCAAAGAAATGTGTTAAGTTGCCATGTACAAATTGTATATTAAGGACTCGTTTTCACTGATTAATAAGCACAGGAGGGGAAAAGATTTTTTAAAAAAGCTTCAGTGGCCATCGGGATGGTAACATTAATTTCCCTTGCCAACAAATGTTTGGAAAAGTTAAGACTCAGCAAGTATAGAACAAGCTGAGTCCTTCAGACAAGAAGAAATGAGCAATATACCATCGACCTCAACCACGAGATGGTGGCGAGGCAGATTGAATTAACTGATAGACACCATTTTTGCTGATCTTTATATTTCTTTTCATGTCATTTTATTTTTTTTTCAATAAAGGCGATTCATAAAAGTGATGCGACTGGCTTGGGGGTGAGGGAGGAAGCGTTCCATGCAAGGGCAGTAGCACAGGGTGAAGAAAGCAAGCCTGGTGGGTGACTCCAGGCTTCAGGAAATCTCAGCAGAGGAGGGAAGGGAGCCTGCAGGCAGTCTGGGGGCACAGTCCAGGCCCACCGACACCCATGGCATCCAGCTTCTGGAATGTCCTGCCTCAGAATGCATTCACCCAAAGGAGAAAACCTGGCTTCCACTGTAGTTGCAGAGGAACATTTGTGCGTGGGCACAGGGTACATTTCGCCTGAAGCTGTGGGACAGGGCTTGAGGGTGAGCGGGAAACAAGCTATTTATTTGGGGTGGCATCGGGCTGTCCCCTCCCCTCCTTGCCATGGGCCTCTTTGCCCTCCTGGCATGATGCTTACCCCACCCCATCTGGTGGCCACAGCCCCTGGACCCCCTTCCAACTCGGAGGAGGGACAGTAGCCAACCTGATAGGTGCTTTCTCCACCCCTCAGCCCTTGGGCCTCCGCACTGCACCCCTACCAAGGCCTGCCTCTCCCAGGCAGGGAGTCTATGGGGAGGTGCCCTCGGGTGATGGAGCTGGCAGCCTTGGAGTGCCCTGGCCCTGCCTTCCATCAGGGACAGCCTAAGGGAAACAGCGCAGAGGCAAGAGGCCTTGCTCTCCTCCCGCACAAAGTCCTTGGTGGAGACCCTAGCACGGAGGCTTGCAGGCAGCCACAGCAAAGAACCACAGACTGAGTGGCTTCAACAACGGACGCTCATGGTCTCACAGCTCTGGAGGCTGGAAATCTAAGGCCAAGCAGTCGGCAGGGTTGGTTTCTCCTGAGGCCTCTCTCCTTGGCGTGTAGACAGCTGTCTTCTCCCTGTGTCCTCACCTGGCCTTCCGTTTGTGTCTGTGTCCTAATCTCCTCTTATCTAGACACAGTCATATTGGATCAGGGCCCATTCCAATGACCTCATTTTAACTTAATTACCTCTAAAAATCCTATCCCCCAATACAGTCACATTCTGAGGTCCTGGGGGTTAAGGCTTCAACCTAGGAACTTGGTGGGGGGAACACGATTCAGCCCATGACACAGGTCCCAGCTCTTGTGCCAGATCGGCTCGGTTCTGTGGCCCTGAGCTCTGCATACCTGGGACTTTCCTCTCTGCTGTTCAGCTGCCGCTAAGCGATCATAAACAACAGCGTCTCCACTAGTTGGGATCCCCCTGTGGGGAGCACGTGGCTACCACTCCCCCTCAGCACACAACTTTGCAGTTGGGGAGTGTGATCGCACACACACATATGCACCCGGCAGCTGGAGGAGACCCTGGTTTGGGGGACACAGGTGTCCCCCAACCCCCATTCCAGAACTTCTTCTGTGTATATCTGACCCCAAGCTCCGCTCCTCCAGCCCGGCCTCGCCTCCAAAACCCTTGCTCACGCTTCCCGCTAGACCCCAGCTCTTGGCTTGGAGAGATCGAATGCCAAGATGCTCAGTGATTGATTAATCTGTTCATTGCACAAACGCGCCTCAGAGGCTGGTGTGGTGCCAGGCACCGAGCCAAGGGGTGGTGACGCCGACAGGAACGTCCCAAGGAGCCTGCCACCGAAAGCTCAGCGCTGGGGGCGGATGCAAGAGCTTGATACCTTCGCAAGCTCTGATGGTGTCCCGGTGCTTCTCAGACGTCTGCTCTAACCTTTATGTCCACCCAGAGATTAGGCAAAAGTGCCACCACTTTACTGGAGAGAAAACTGAGCTTCACAGAGGTTAACCGGCAAAGCATGGAAGAGGAACCCAGGTCTGCCTGCCTTAAGGCCTGGGGAAGGAAGACCTCAGCTAGATGACTCTGCCTGGTCTGAGTGTCACTCGTCCGCCCCCCCCCACCATACCCCCTCCCCCACGCCCCCGTCCTACAGCCACCAGCATCCCGTTCTGTCTCCCTATAGCGATGGGCAGCCTGGTGTATCCCTCCCCCAGCTCTGACAAGTGAACTAACACACGGGCCCCCATGTCACAGCCTCCCCTGACCTGTGGCATTAAGGACCCAGTTTCGAGGCCGGGGGTCCTTCGGCTCCAGAACGCCTCTACTTGGTGTCAGAGCTCAGCAGCTTTCGGGAAGAGAGCAGCCGCCTTGTAAATGCTGCGTGTCCAGCCTGCGGCCTGAGAGGAGCCCCGGGGCAGGGGCCAGGCCAAACTGCTGTTTGTCTGGGTGGAGCCTGTCGTCACACTGTTTATCCACCTCTGCCGGGGCCCCAGGCCCCTCTGTGTGCTGCAGCTGCAGAGTCGGCCCTGAGCTCCTGCGCTGCTGGTTCCAGCCCCCCGCTCCGCCTGGCCTCCGCACCCCGCTGCCCCGTGCTCTGCTCCACGAGGAGGCCAGAGTCAGCCAAGGCCACTGACCCACCGCTGGAGCCATGGTAGGGCCACGTGGCCAGCCGCTCAGCCCTGCCGGTCTGCATCCAGGCTGGGCCTGTGAACCCGGCTTGGGAGGGCAAAACGAGGGCGGGTGTGGGGCTACTGGGAGGCCACGGGGAAGCTCTTGAATTGGACTCTCGGCTCTGGGGAGCCACTGGGGTGCTGGGGAAGGGATGGAAGAGGAAGGCCGGGGTTGAACTCCTGTGTCTTTCCTTGGTTGCTCTGTGAGCTCGGGGAGGTTACTCTACCTCTCTGGGCCTCAGTTTCTGCTCCTGAAAATGAGAGTAATATTACCTATTTCATGGCTTTATTGTAAGGCCTAAATAAGGTATGACATGCGGAGAGATATGACATGTGGAGGACCCCGGAACAGTGCCCGGCACACAGCGGGGACCCCACAAACGGGAGTCTTTTCCCCAAGGCTCTCTGCTGTGGCCTCCAGGCCAGGAAAGGCTGCTGTGCTGTCTCCCAGGGCTGCACCCCTGATCTCATGTAGCCCCCTTCTCCTAAGGGGGGGGCCGAGTTTTCTGTGTGATCTGCTGCCCTGACCATGGGGATCAAGGGAGATCGTAGCAGGAAGCCCGCACATGGCTGCACGGCTTTAGAGCTTCCACTGTGTGTTTGAGCTTCCCAGTGGCTCAGCGCCGTGGCCCCAGCCTCCCATCTCTACAATGTTGGGACAGTGGGATGGGGGTCAGGGCAGCCCTAGACCACTTACTGGTGGTGACCCGGGTTTTGTCCTATCACAGGTCCATGGGTACAAAGGAGTCAAATTCCAAAACTGGGCGAGGACCTATGGCTGTTACCCGGAGATGTACTACCAGCCCACGTCCGTGGAGGAGATCAGAGAGGTGAGTGTCCATCTCAGCACAGCGCCCAGTGGCCCAGCCGCTGGACCTCCAGCTCCATCTGGGCCCTGTGGACCAGGCCAGCCCCAGAGAGGAGGTGGACTTCCCAGCTAACACCCTCATCCCCACCCCAGAACTGCCGGTGGGGTGACAGCTCCATGTGGTCGGCTCCAGCTGAACTCTGCTGCTGCGTGACCACCTGTGGTGTCTGCCAATGACTGCCAGATTTTTATTTCTGGCTCAGGTCTCTTCTCTGAACTTCAGATTCGCTTTTGACTTCTTTCATCGAAGACATCACAAACTTATATGCCCCAAACGATGTTTTTGATGTTTGTTTGCTTTCAACCTGTCCTAGTGTAGTCTTCCCTGACTCTGTACCAACCACGGGATTGCTCAAACTAGAAGCCAGGAAGTAGGTCACCTTCCCTTATCGGACCTCAGCAAGTCCTGCCTCAGAGGTTTCTAGAACCCACCTCCTTCTCGCCGGCACTTTTGTCACTAAGCCCAGGCCACCACCTCTTCCTCACATGCCGTGGCCTGTGATGGCCTCACCCCTGATCTCCCAGCTTCAGTTCTTACCTCCCTCAAATGCACTTTCCACAATCAGCAAAAGTAATTTTCTTAAAATGTAAGTTGAATTGGGCTACTTCCTTGCTCTTCAGAGGCTTTCATTGTTTGTGGAATAAAACCCCAACTCCTGACCCCAAGGCCATGCATCCTCTGGGCCTGTCTCTCCGGCCTCCCTAACGTCCCTCTGTCCCTGGCTCGCTACCTCCGTACCTTAGTACTTGCTGTTCGCACTGCCTGGGATGCCTGTCCCATCGCTTTTAATGGGACTGACTCCTTTTCATCCTTTAGGTCTCAAAGTAAATCACCTCCTCAGAGGCTTCCCAGACCGTCTTATCTGAGTATTTCCCCATCTTCTGTATCTCAGCTCCTTGCTTATTTCTTTCATTGCATGTTCAAAACCTGCGGTTATTTCATTGACATGAACATTTGCATGCTTTTGTCTCTCTCCCTCATAAGGATTTAAGACCATGCTTGTCTTGTTTTCCATTTTACCCTCAGCACCCAGCCCTGTGACCTGTACACAGGAAGCACTTAATGAATATTTGTTGAATGAGTGAGTGAATGAATGAATGAACGAACATGACCCGACTTCTGCCCTTAAAAGGCTTGCCCCTAAGACAGGTTGCATGTGACTAACCCCAGAGGATGCAGACGTTTCACTAGCACCAGCAGAGCACAGAGAAGGGAGAAATTCATGCTGCGTGTGTGTGCATGGGTGTGAGTCTGTGCACAGGTGTGTGTGAGGGCACTTGGAGGAGAGTGGTAGGAGCGACACTGTCACCACTAAGTGATCAGCACCACTGCTTCATATCTGTGGTCTCATCCATCCGCACAACCCCCTGTGAGGTAGTGATTATTATCCCCATTTTCCAGATGAGCAAACTGAGGCTCATAGAGGCTTTGTAATTTTCCCATATTAGTAAGTGGCAGAGCCAGGATCCAAACCAGGATTCAAAACCCCCAACTTCTCATGCATGAGAATGAAGGAAAGTGGTCACTGAGCCAGGCCCTGGAGGATGCATAGGAGCTCAACAGGGAGCTGGGCAAGGGCAGTTTGAGGTGAAGGAAGGTGAGGAGGACACCTGGAGAGTCGTCAGACGTGGCTGCCGGAGGGTGCGTGGGGGAATGGGAGGGCAGAAGAGGAAGGCTGGGAGGCAGAGTGGCTTTGAACAGATCTGAGAGCCTTGAATGCCGAGGCAATATGCTTCATTCTGAGCTGAGGGGAGAGGGTGGAGGGGTGCTGATGTCCTGCGTGTGAAGGCCATTTCTAGCCGTGCTAGCCGGCACAACTGTGAATTACAAATAGGAGGCTACTGCAGGCCCGTGTTTCCCTGGAGAGCTGGTAGGGTTGGGGGGCGGGGGGGGGGAGTAAAAATAGTTGTGTGGTCAAGGGAGTGCGAGGGAGATGGTGTTAAACAGATGTCTTCATTGTATTGACATTCAGGAGAACCTGCAGCCTTACACGTGCTTCACGCATGGGGGTGGGCGTGGAAGACAAGTGCTATGGAGCATTTCCCAATCTTCCTTGACCCTGGAACACCTCGAGGTATAAATCCAGAGACTGGTGTTCCACGCCCAGACACAAGGGTGAAAGAGTATGGATTCCTTTGAGTGACACCATGCATTCATTTCTTTATTCATTCAAGATCACTAGAGACAGCCTATTCCCGTCAGGCCCGGGGTAGACGCGGGGCTACAGTGTCAAATTAAGCCACTGCCCCTGCCCCCGGGAGCCTTCATCCCACCCTGGGAGGCAGCTGAGGCCCATGTGGGCCAACACGAGGAGACGGGCCTTCTTCTGAAGGTGCCGGGTGACTTTGAAAGGTTTTGCCCAGGAGAAGAGTGTGATCAGGTTTGCCAGCTGCCTCGGGGAACACGCCCAGGAGCCCCACTTTAGGGTGCTTCCTTGGTTCTCCCTCCCGCTCGCTTCCGGGCCTGTCTCTCTGGCTCTTTCCCAGAGTGGCCTGCACAGCGGCCTCCAGCCAGGCAGGGCCCTGGGGGACTGGGGACCCAGAGCCTGGGCGGCCCGGCGGCCTCACGGAGAAAGGCCTGGGCCGGGGCTGACGCAGGCCTTGCCTCAGCAGGTGCTGGCCCTGGCCAGGCAGCAGAACAAGCGGGTGAAGGTGGTGGGCGGTGGCCACTCACCTTCAGACATCGCCTGCACCGACGGCTTCATGATCCACATGGGCAAGATGAACCGCGTCCTCAAGGTACTCGGAGCCCTGGGCTCCCCACCTCTGCTGGGCCCCATGCCGGGAAGCCATGGTCTCCGTCTCAGAATCCAGGCGGAGACTCCTTAGCATTTTCCCTTGGGCCTTATCCCCTCCCCACCTCTGAGTCCCAAAGTGACCCCCCAATTCCTGGTCCCCGGTGATCATCCCTCCCCAGGGTCCTGCCTGGGCTTGCTCAGGCCTCTCATCTGGTGTGTGCGCCCCCTTGTGGCCACGGAGAGGATGTCCTTCCTCCCCTCCGGCCAGAGCCTCCTCTCCACTTCTCTAGAACAACAATGGCAAGTCAGGCCCCCAAAGGTGGACTCACAATGACAAATCCAGAAGGCTTTGCAATTAACTTGTCTTACATATGGGGAAACTGAAGATCAGAGAGGGAGAGTGATTTGCCTAAGGTCACACAGCCGATCAGCAGCAGAGCGGGCCGCAGACTCAGGGGTCTGACATCAGCCCTGTGCTGGGATACTGTCCATGCAATTCAGCCATGAATTCAGGCCCCACCACCACCCGCTCAGGTGCCTGCCTGGGAGTGAGAGTACTGGCAGGCGTGCCGCCCGTTAGGAGGGCTCCTGTTCTCACCTGACCTGACGGGGCCAGCTCCCCTGAGCTGTAATTTTTGCCAGGTACCCTCCCCTCCAGCCCTGCTAGCAGAGGTTCTGGGTTTCTCTCTACTATTTATTTCCTGATTTGCTCAGGCTGACGGTCACCACCCCGTAGAAAATGTTCCAGTCAAGACATCAGTCATGGCAGAAATTAACTCTGATCGCTAATTAGTGAGGCCTGGGCTCCGGTAATTGATTTTGCCAGGCTCTGGGCTCGGGGTCAATGGAATGTGTGTTTTGGAGTCACACAGATGGGATTCTCATCTCGGTTCCGCCACGGATGTTTGTGTGACCTTGGGCAAGTGACTTCAAGTCCCTGAACTTCAGTCTCCTCGCTGTGAAATGGAGAGAGACTGCACCTCCCCCGACCGCCGGGGCAGCCATGGTTGGGGGCGGTGGGTCTCAGGACACAGCACAGTTCCCCCAGTCCTGCAGTGACTTGGGCAAATCCCTTCTCTTCCCTGCTTCTTATTTCTTTCCCCTGTGAAAAGAAGGGTTACGCAGAATAGTCCCAAAGCCCCAGCACTCTAGGGCTCTGCCTGCACCCCTTTGGCTTCCTGCAGCGGGAGACATGCTTGTACTCACAGCCCTGTGGGGCTGCAGGACAAGGACTGGGCGATGGCCTAGCTCATCCCAATCTCCGCTGGTCTCTTGCAGGTGGACACGGAGAAGAAGCAGGTGACCGTGGAGGCCGGCATCCTCCTGGCTGACCTGCACCCACAGCTGGACAAGCACGGCCTGGCCTTGTCCAAGTAAGAGCCACCTCCCTGATTCCCAGGTGGGCCAGCGATGGCCCCTGCTCCCTGCCCTGGCCTTGGCTGGACACTCAAGCATCTGTCAGGAGCCAGAGAGAAGCACTTCTTAGGATGCACCTGTTTCTCTGGACCCCTGTTCCTCCCCCACAGAGTACCCATCTTCCCATCCCCTGTGTTCAGGGGCTATTGTGTGAGAATAGAAAGAAATAGGCTAGCATTAAAAAAAGTCTAGTACAGGGATGGGAAAACCATGCATTAAGTCTTTCTTAAAACTTGCAATAAAACTATATGAGCCCAAACAGAAGGATATACAAAATAAGCACTCAGAGAAGCAGAAGAGCATGCTGGTTGAGACACAGGGCTTCCTGGTATACCTATATGTGGCTTCACTTGTTTCTCCTTCCAAACGTGGTATCAGTGAATGCTCAAGTTTAATATCAGGAGGCTTCCACTGAAATAGGAAATGAATTTGGCTGAATGCAGCCAAAGGAGTGAATGTCTAACTGTGGGGTTTCAACCACTAGAAACAAGTGACAGAATTATTTTGGATATTGGGGTAGCAATCTCTTCACAGCTGGAAATTGCAACCATAGAAGCCTGTGGTTGGTCTTCAAGTGTGGGTGGTCCATTCACCTAGCTTTCTCATTGCAGGGTCTGAGGCATCACTACACTTTTTCACTCTGAAAACCATTCTGTTTCTGCCTCTCCAAGGGTCATGGCAACTCAAACATTTATGGAGTGTCTACCATGTGCAGGCTTTGTTCAGGCCCAGAAGAGACCAGGAAGAATAAAACCCAGACCCACTCACAAGGAGCTCCCTGCAAGGGGGGGGAGACAGACCCACGAAGTGACAAGCATGACACAAAGCAAGAGCCTCAATGCCGGAGAAGTGTTCAGGGCACCGTGGGGTTCTTGGGGGCCCATGTTCAGCCTTGGCAGGCAGGGGAATGTGTGAATGGATAGGAATCAGGGCAGGCTTCCTGCAGGAGGGGCCCCTTGGTGGAGCCCTAAAGGATGACCTGGTGTGAACCAGAAAAAAGAGAGGAGAGAAGGGCTTCAGGCAGAGAGAGCAGCGTGAGTGAAAGCCCAGGAGAGGGAAGGTGTGGGAGTGTGCAGGGGTCTGTATGCAGCTAGCGGACACATCTCCGTGACCAGCGACTACAGGAGATATGTTCCGTTAATCACAGGCTTTAGCTTCCGGGCCCTGGAGCATCTCTGTGCCCTGCTCATGATGGCTCTCTGTCCTCCCTGGGGACCCAGTCCTCCTCAAGTACCTGCCTGCACGGGGCTCATCTGCCTCTCAAAGGGAGTTTGGATGTCCTGTCCTGTGTATCCCAGGGGCCACCTAGGTCTGCAGCTCCAAGGATGCTGTGGGGACCTCGGGAGTGGCTGGGGGCTTGGGGGGAAGCACAGAGCTGTGTCAGGCCGCATGCCGGTGGCTTGATGCCTTCTCTCATCATATCATCATCCCTGGGAGGAAGGACTAGAACCCCCATTTAAGGACGCAGAAAGCAGGGTCTTGAGGCAAAGGTGCTTCTCAAAGTCACGCAGTTGGAAAGCTGTGGAGCTCCCACTGTGTGGTGAGCCAGAGGGACAAGGACACAGGTGCTGGTCCTAAGAGGGAGGGCAGCAGCTTGGTGAAGACCCCAGCTCCAGAAGCAGGCCTGGGTGCGAATCCTGCTTCTACCTCGTACCAGCTGTCACTCAAGTTCCTTGACCCTTCTGGGCCTCAGAGTTCTCATCTAGAAAATGGGTCTGTAAAATAGGGGTGCTCAGAGGCCTGCGTGAGTCAAAGTAAGTACTAAGTAAGTACTAAGTACATAGTAAGTACTAAGTAAGTGTCGGTTCCCCCTTCATTTTCCTGGCTCTGTCTCGCTCCACAGACTCCGGAAGTGACCCTTCCCCTTGGCTTGTTCTCTCCACCCCTCCGGGGACAAAGTTTAATCCTTCCTTCCTAGGTCTTCCTCCCTGAGGGCCTCACGTTTATCCAGCTTATTTCTTTTACTTATTTATTTATTTTTATTGAAGCACAGTTGATTTACAGTGTTGTGTTAGTTTCAGGTATACAGGAAAGTGATTCAGTTTCATATATGTGTGTGTGTGTATTCTTTTTCAGATTCTTTTCCATTATAGGTTATTCCAAGATATTGAATATAGTTCCTTGTGCTATACAGTAGGTCCTTGTTGGTTATCTATCTTATATATAGTAGTGTGTATCTGTTAATCCCAAACTCCTAATTTATCCCTCTCTTTCCCCTTTGGTAACCGTTAAGTTTGTTTTCAATGTCTGTGAGTCCACTTCTGGTTTGTAAATAAGTTCATTTGTGTTGTATTTTAGATTCCACATATAAGTGATAGCATATGGTATTTGTCTTTCTCTGTCTGACTTACTTAGTATGATAATCTCGAGGTCCATCCATGTTGTTGCAAATGGCATTATTTCATTCTTTTTTATGGCTGAGTAATATTCCATTGTATATACGTACCACATCCTTATCCATTCATCTGTCAATGGACACTTAGATCAGCTCTTTCTTTTAACGTGATCCCAAGCCCGTTTCCGTGTTGCTCTGTAGTCTCCGTGGGCTTCGTGGACAAGGGTAGACTTACTGCAGGTTGGTGAGCCATCCCCTCCCCTGTCACGGGCACATGGCTGTCCTCAGTTCTTCACTATCGTTCATGATGCCGTGATGAATGTCTTCGTGCATCTGCCTTCCCACATGCTGGGGCATTCCCTGCGACAGGATTTCTGTGGTCTTCTTTTAACATTCTGGTATTTTCACAAGGGGTGATATCACCAAGTCACCCAACTAATGTGGACAAAAAGGCAAGAGTGACACAAGGGTGAGGGCAGAGGAAGGAAGAGGCTTCGGTTTCTTTCATCCTCTTCCTGTTTCACCAGGGCCGCCCCAGGTCCCATTGCAGAAGGGTATGAGGCTAGATTTTCTCATCATTGTCAACCTGCCTCTTTGGAAGCCAGGGCGCTCCTGCTTCAGGGGCCCTGGGTCTGCGCTGAGGGCCAGGTTGGGTCCGATCCCCGCCCTCCCGGCCGGTCCCATTTCTTAAGTGTGAACCAAGGCAACTGGGCTACTGTGAAGCTGTCGTGTAGCGTGCAAAGCTCCCATCTCCTTGGCCCCCAGTGGGCCTTCTGTAAACACTGGTTCCTTTCTCCTTTCAGCCGGGGCTGAGATGTCTCAGAGAAAGCTCCTGAGAAGTAAGATTTCTTAAAAACTCCTGACCCACTCTCTCTCCTGGACCCTGAGATCTGACCACATCTTTCTAATTCCCGTCCTCAGAGCCCACGCCGGTGGAGGCGTCTTACTCCCCTTTAGGAATCTGGTCCTCGTGCACACAGCATCCTCTTATTATTTGTTCCAGGGCCTGGAACACCAGGCTGAGGGATGTGGGCTTGATCCTGGAGGCCCCGGGGGACCTTGGAGGTTTCTGAGCTGGGCGTGACGTGGTCTCCTTCTCCTGCGTCCTCCTACCATCCTGGGACGGCTGTGTGTGCAGTTCTGACACGGGGACTCTACAGGCCTAGATAGGCTGGGTCTGGAGAAGTCTTAGTAGGAGCGTTTGGCCTGTGGTTGGTGGAGAAGATATTGCTGGCAGATGGAGGTCGGAGGAAAGGGGTGTTCTAGGCTGCGGAAAGCCCAAGGCAGGCAGGCAGGCCTCCCCTCGGAGCGGAGCCGTATCCCCACCAGCTCATCTGACGGGCCACGCGGCTCACAGACAAGGGCTGGCTCGAGTCAGACGATCTAAGCTGTGGTAAGTTGGGGACGAGATTCCCAGGCAGGAGATGGATCAACTATTCTGCTCTGAGGGGCCTCACACCGAAACCCCAGGGGGCATTGTCACAGGAAGCCTCACTGGTCCCTTTGTCCCTCCCCCTCTCTCCAGCCTGGGAGCCGTGTCAGACGTGACTGCAGCTGGCGTCATCGGGTCCGGAACGCACAACACGGGGATCAAGCACGGCATCCTGGCCACCCAGGTGAGTCTATCTGCTTCGCCACTGACTGCCAGGGAGAGGGGAGGATGGGACGGAGCCCCTTTCACCCTTTGCACCATGGCTGCTGGACAAGCAGGTACTCCAGGGCAGTGTCGGCACAGCTCCACGAGGGCCTCAAGCCCATCCGGGTCTCGCCTCTGACCGAGACTCGGCAGGGGTCCTTCAGAAACATCGTCATCCGTTCCCAGCAGACACAAGTGACGAAGTGCCCACACTCTACGCTGTCAAAGAAATTTCAGCATCGTGGCGGCACTGAACGCACTGATGACTTACGTGTTCCCCAGTCAACCAGCCAGGAGCACGGCTCCCCTGTTCTAAGGAAGACGGACACCCTGGCAGGTGCTGTCTGACTGTGGCTTCTGGGAGCTGGTCCCACGTGCTCCAGTCCGGAGCTGCACTGGGTGGAAAGAAAATGGCCAACAGCCCTTTCCAAGGATTCACTTTGTTTTCTCACCACGAGGGGGAGCCACTTCAGTTACTGTTCCTTAAATCCGCACTTTGCTTTCTCATCAGCCACATGCACGCACACTGGTTGCCCTTGTCCTTTTCCTCCCCGCTCTTTCAAGCACAAAAGCCCCAGAGAATCACCAGGCAAGGGAGAGGCATCTTGAGGGGATGCCGTGAGCCAGGGAAGGGGAAAGGCCCAGGGCATTCGACCACAAAGCAAAGCAAGGTAGGTTTTGTGGGACCTGATTCCCAGGCACTCAGAGCCCTCTGTAGACTTGTCGTTACCCCCTCAGAGCGGGGTTCACTGTCCAGGAGAGCCCAGTGGTAACTGGGGGTGAAGGATAATAAACCACCCCTCCCAAGATCTGGCCACAGTCCTAGTCTACTCTCCAGGGGTGAGGTCAAGCTGGTTGCCTCAGTTTCTACAAAGTGATCAGCAGAGTATGGAAAAGAATTCTGAGTGGTCAGAAATCAAAATGCACGTGAGATTTACTGGCCACTTCCCTGAGGAGGCTCAGATGAGCAGGATGGGCCCCTGCCCGCAGTAGACGGGAGGGGACTGGCATCTTTAATATCCACTGTACCCCAGGCAGTTAGCTGGGTGCTTCACATACTCTCTCAGAGTTGGTTATTATCCTCATTTCACAGATGAGGAAACAGAGAGGTTAAGTCATCTGCCCAAGGTCACAGCTGGTGAATCGTTGTCCACCTGTATTGTCACTGGACCCTGCTGCAGTGTTTCACTGGCAGCTCTCAGGCTCTGCCCTGGATCTCAGACAAAGTCTGGTTTTTATAAAAATCATTCTGACACCCTCACTCCCACAGAGGGCCACCGTGCCCCATTTCTGCCAGTTTCTCCTCTTTGGTCTTGGTTGCTGTTGATTAGAATTAGTTCAGCTTTATCTGTTCTCTCACCCTGAGCACCCAGCCACCAACTGCACAGGTCGAAAGCAATTTCCATCCAAATGAGCAGGTAGCAGAGTGTGGGAAAGTACTTCCACAGGCGATGAAAGAGGATTCCTCTGGAAATGGGGGCCAAGGGCAAGGATACTGACGTTAACCACCTGTCTTCAACTGGGCAGCCCACTCTTTGCAGAGACCAGAGGTTTCCAGTTGTGTGTGGCCAAGTAGGGGAATCTAGTTCCTGAGGCAAGTGAGAGGTCCCCGAATAAGAAGATGGACTCGAGTTGGTGCCCAGGGGGGCGACAGGCAGAGAGAGCCTGCAGGGGACGTGGTCCCCGGGCTGCGTGTTGCGACAGCAGGGCCGGCTCTCCCCCAGATGCACACACATCCTCCCTTCGCCTTCACAAGCCACCTCCACCCAGGGCCTCGGGACTCTTTGGAGCCTGTCTCGTCTTAGACTTCTTCCGGGCAGAGGACAAGCTCGCTGCATCCTGAGTGTGAAGTCCACAGAATGATCAAGGCAGCGGTGGGAGGACAAGCCACAGGGGTCCCACGGAACCACATGTGATATATGGGCCCCCTCCCTGCTGAGGGCTGATGCCACCCAGGCACAGCCTCCTTCTCCCCATTTCCCCTTTCTCCCTCCCCCAAGACTGAGGCTCCCTCAGGCTGTGACTGGAGACCCAGCTGGGAAAGTTCCCTGTGACCAGATGAAGGCGGTCTTCTGGGAATAGGCGATACCTGGCCTCACTTCCAAGGACAAACAAGGAAGTGAAGGCTTCACGCAAAGTCTAGGGGTTCTGAAATGTGGCTCGTCTCCCACTGCCAGGTGGTGGCGCTGACCCTCCTGACGGCCGACGGGACCATTCTCGAGTGCTCTGAGTCCAGCAACGCGGAGGTGTTCCAGGCGGCACGGGTGCACCTGGGCTGCCTTGGAGTCATCCTCACCATCACCCTGCAGTGCGTGCCCCAGTTCTACTTGCAGGAGACTTCCTTCCCCTCAACCTTGACAGAGGTACTGTCTCTCCTTCATCACCGCTCAGCCTCAGAAAATAAATGGAGGGCATTAATAAGTCATGCTCCACTGAGAGCCCCCGCGGCTCTGTAGGCCCCCTGAATGGGGCAGTGGGCTGACCTCACCAGACCTTCGTTGGCCCTAGGTTACTGTAGCAGTATCCCTTTGTAAGCAGGTCAGGGGAGCTCAGAGGAACTGGATGATGGGGGGCAGAAAGGATAGCTTCTGATTGATAGCAGTGTTTTTTTGAATGAATGAAAACCCATGTTGGTTAGCTGGATGGATGGATGGATAAATGGATACATGGATGGATGATGGATGGATGCATGCATGAATGAATGGATGCATGCATGCATGCATGAATGAATGGATGGATGAATGGATACATGGGTGGATGATGGATGGGTGATTGGATGGATACATGAATGAATGGATGGATGGATGGATTATGGATGGATGGATGGATGATGGATGGATGGATGAATGAGATGGATGACTGGATGGATGGATGGGTAGCATGGAATAGGCCTGAAATGCCTGACAAGCATGGATCTATCCCTGGTAATCACTAAGCTATAGGACTCAAATCTATGGTTCCAAGTTCCTTGGCATTTGAGTTCCTCCATAATCACCTCACCATTCAATACAGGTAGACCCTCTGTGCAGATGGAGTCAGCAGTGATGCAAGCAGTACTGGCCTCACATGGTTATGGTGGGATTGGGGATCAAATTGATCTGGCCTTGAATGCTGGCAGTACCACTTCCAAGCTGTGACCCTGAGCCAGCCATTTAACCTTGCTGAGCCTCAGTTTCCTCATCTAAAAGCAAAGTAAATCATGTCTACCTTCAAGTATTGAATCTGAGGATTAAATCAGATAACACCTGCAAAGTGTCTAGTTCAGTATTAAAACATGTTCCCCATGGTACCTAGTCAGTGACAAATGGAAAATATTGTTACCTAGAATCTGGTCTAAAAATCCCTACCATTGGAATTTCTAATGCATTAAACCTCAAGGCAAAAGATTTAGATCCAGAAGGCCCTTTACTCAGAGGCATGGTGTTTGGTGAAACTTTAACCCCAGAAACTTTAATCCCAGTTGGTGGCTGAGAAAGTGATTCCGGGGATGCTGTAGGGGGCGCAGCATTGATACACAGAGTACCAATGCTGAGCCTGCATGGACCAGTCTTGGCAAATGAGCTGCCTGATGCTTTGGCCCAATAAGGAGTTGTTTGGCAGTGACAATGCATGGCTAAGCCAGGGAGCCCCATGAGGGCGGGGCTGGTCCATATGACTGCCTGGAACCACCCCAGACTCTGAGCTCTTTGGGGCCACCTCCAGTCTGCCTCCCCAGACCAGCGTTAAGGGGCAGATCTAGGCCTCTTGTTCACTCCAAGCAGGACCTAGCTTCAAATATAGTCACATTCTGAGGACGAGGGCTTCAATATATGAATTTTGGGTAGATGCATTTCAGCCCAAAGCAGAGATCAACAGCCCCCTGGGCGATTGACCATGGCAGTGGATGAGGTCACCCACGGAGAGAGGGTCTGGGTGAGGAGAGAAGGGAGCCTTACTGCTTAGTGCCCAGGACAGAGCAGCCAAGAGTCCAACGCTGTGGAGAATCAGGGATCGACACGAGGGTCTGGTCATCCCGAGGCCGTCGCTGACCTCGATGAGAGTGGTCTCAGTGGAGCAGTGGACAGATTAAAGGGTGGGTGGGCATCTCAGGCAAAGAAGGGAGCTGGGCAGAGACCACCTTCAACCAGAACGGGGCTGTGACGTGCTTAGTTGTTGAATCCATTTTCCTGTCTCTCACTTAGGTCAGAACTTGTTCATTTCGAAGCTGAATATTTGACCCAGAGATAAAGAGATTGCTTCTTTTTTGCAAGTAGGACCGGCCCCCGGGCGCGCACACACACACACACACACACACACACACACACAATTACACAGCAATAACACTCAACGAGTATATTGTAAGGGCTCTGGGGAAGCAGGCAGGGCCCCAAGCCTGACTGTGCACCTCACTCTGTGTGAACTTGACCAAGTCCTTCAAACTTCTGGAGCCCCGGTTTCTTTGTCTTTTAAAAGTGGGGTCCGATTAGGTGAACCCCGAGGTCTTTTTCAGTGCGGACGTTCTGTAAACCAGTGCAACACTTCGATATAAAACTGTGCCCGCACCACGTCACTCAACCCTGGAGACAGAGGGTCCTCTCTTACGTTATTCCTTCTTTCCCCTGGAGCATCTGGTGACGTTCTCGGCCCTTATGTCCAAGGAGGGGCATGAACCCTGGTGGGAAGGCCCCCGCCCTTCCCCTGTGACCCCAGCGCATCCTGCAAGGCCTCAAGGGGCTAGACCCTGCTTCTCCCCCTCTTCCATGAGTCAGCAGGTCCTCCGTGGATTCTCTCCCTCCCCACTAGCGGCTCCTGCTGCTATTCCGCCCCGCGCCATACACCCAGCTTAGGTCTCTGTCGGGCCCGGCAATCAGCATCCATGACACCCACGGACAGCCTTCCCTGCCCCCAGTCGCCGGCCACAGATAAGGACTGCACAGAGGGTGGGTGGCATTTACAACCCTGGCATTTACTCCCAGCAGTATGTACAGTCAATCGCCCCACATTCAATTCACTTTTGCCCTCTCTCCACTCAGAGCAGCCTTTAAGGGGCCCCTCCAAGGGGCTGGGAATGCTTGGAAAGAAGAGTAAGATGGAGGTGGGATCCGAGACCCAGGCTGCTTCCCTAGGAGGAAACAGCCCATAGAGGAAGGAAAGAGGACCAATCGGAAAACCGTCACTAGACCAGTTTCTCCTCACTCTTGAGTTGCCTGGAGGTTTTCCTTCTAATCCAAAAGGAAAAATAATGGGACCTCACTTCCAGGAGCACGCAGCTTCTTGAGAACCGATAGGAAGGCAGTAAACCTTCCTGGGTTCATACGTTGATATCGGCTCCCAGTTTCTTGCCATTCAGGTGTCTAGGAAGCTGTCCCACCTCCCCTGGGGCTGCAGACCATGCTGCCCCGAGCGTTTGCCTCTAAGTAGCAGCTGCTCCGAGATGCACACAGCCCCCCAGCCTCATGTCCCCTCTAGACGAGGGTGGGCTCCTGATGGCCAAGCCCTCCAGGTGGGCTGGTCGTGAGCCACAGGAGGGCATTGGAGGAGAGGACAGAAGCCAGGACAAAGGACTATGACGATGGCTTCCTGCATGTAAAGTCGAGTTTGAAGATTCAGCTTCTCGGCCATTTTTCCTTCCCTTGTACGTCTTTCCTTTCCTTTCCTATTCCCTTCCTCCCATCCAGCACGTGTATCTATCTTGGGGCTTCCAGCCTGAACTCTGGAAGAGTCCCAGGAAAGCCACCGGGAGGGTGCAGTGTAGAGCCTGTGACACCTCTCTGAGTCAGACCGCCCTCTTCACTGACGCGCTGTGACTTTGCACAATTCCTCCCTCCCCCAGCCCCAGCTTGGATTCCTCACCGATACAGTGGGGATAAGAGCACCACTGCCCCCACGGGGCTGCTGTCAGGACTCAAGGACACACAGCACTTGAGACCTCTGCTCTTTATAGCCTCCAAGAGAGGGACCCTCAGTCCATCCTCTCTCTGGCTTTATTCGAAGAGAATACTACCTACTGGTACCTGCTCTGTGGGTAGATTCTAGACTAGATTCTAGACTCTGAATCTACACTGCACTTTCCAGGCCACACATGCTGGTTGCCCTAATTTGCTCATGAGCCTCTTAACATTTTTTTTCCCTCCTCCTTCCTGCTCGGTGGTCAGTT
This sequence comes from Eubalaena glacialis, assembly GCF_028564815.1. Taxonomy (NCBI): domain Eukaryota; kingdom Metazoa; phylum Chordata; class Mammalia; order Artiodactyla; family Balaenidae; genus Eubalaena; species Eubalaena glacialis. The sequence continues at coordinate 113,879,258 of NC_083724.1, forward strand.
TCTGGAGAGCAAGGATGTTATCTGAGGTCTTTTTACCTCCCCAGGGTCCACAAAATACAGACCTCAATACCAGGTAACTCAAGGTCAGTTGGTCAAGAATTTATTGAAAATCCATCCCTTTCTGGGATTTTCTGCATCTCCTCCCACCCATGCTGTGTGTGGTCCATCTCAGATGCAATTCCATGCTTCCCATGACTGATGTTCTTAACTACATCTCAACACGGTTTCTGAAGGTTGATCAAAGCCATATGAGGGGGAGGGGGAGTTCGGAATCAGGGCTTCTGGGCAGTGAGGCCAAGAAAAGGGCAGCCTTCATGGCTTTTTATGACAGTCTCAGCATTTCTGACTCTTTGCAGTCTGATTAGTATGAAATCACAGCCAGTGAGAAGGCATGAGGATTTTGGAAATTGCTGTCAACCTTTTGCCCTTTATGCCATGCAAACCATAATGAGATGTGAGGAGTACAGCTGGCTGCCTGCATCACCCGCTCCCGCTACGCTCTGGGAAGCAGGTTCGGCCCCAGGGACACACCAGCCTTGTCAGCAGCATCCCAATGCCTGCCACTATCTTGGGTGGTCGTTCGCTGGTGACTGGGTAACCCCCAGCCATGGGACATGGAGCTCTCAGCTTCTGCTCTTGAGCCTGATAACCACATCCCAAGAACCAACTCAGTAGTGGCACTAATTTGGGGGGAATGAATCCTCTAGAGCCCTTCATGCCAATAACATGCCAAGGAAGACGTTCCTCTGGGGCCCAAACCCCTTTGATGGTGCTCCCAGGAACCAAAAGTCAGACCGAGGAAATCCATGATCCTAGGGACCCTCCTCCTCCAGATGGGATTGTTTGTAGGCCCTGAAGGGAGAGAGTTAAGCTCACAATGGGATGGGGCTTGGGGTGGCTCCATCCTTCAGCCACCACTCCGTGCTAAGTTAGGGACCACAGAGGGTACAGAGCTGGAGCGTGCATGGGGCATGCCTCCAGGAGCTTAGAGTTTAGTGTCGGGGAAAAGGATATGCCTTGTCCCTCTAATTCAGGGAGGAAAAGAAATGACAGATGTCAGGAGAGAGGCACAAAATGTGATGTGAGAGTGGCTCTCATCACTCCATTCGGGGTGGAAATCTGGGCACGCATCTCTCAGTCACCAGAGCTGAGAAAGGGGCGCCATTACATTTACTGCTAAGATTCTGGGCGATATAGGATGGCCTTGGATGCTGGGACACGAGGAAATGGGGGATTTTCTGCTCTCTCGTGTCCTAGCCCCATCCTCCATCCAAGCCCCAGACTGTGTTCCCTGCTCTCCCAGGAGAAAATCAGCTCTGCTTGGAGGTGATGGGTCATGGGTCCACCACCCAGTCAGGAGGGAAGTCATAGTAACAGGGTTCTGGAGTTTCTTCCTGAACTTTTCCCAGGTCTATAGCCTGGGAGAAAAGGCCCTCCTCTTCAAATAAGGAATCATAGGGCCCTTCCACATTTATTGTGTCCAAGGAGCTAGGCCAGCAGCTCTAGGGCAAGGGGTTGGGCAACTATGGCCCGCAGGGAAGAGCTGGCTTACTGCCTGCTTTTGTAAATAAAGTTTTATTGGCACACAGCCACGCTCCTTGTTAATGTATCCTCTGAGTCTGCTTTCACGGTAGAGTTGTGTAGTTGCAACAGAGACGGTAAAGCCTAAAATATTTACTATCTGGCCCTTTACAGAAAAAAAATTTGCTTATCTCTGCCCTCGGGGAGAAATTAAATATGAATGAAATAGTCACTGACCTATAGGAGATGCTTGATGAATTTCAGAGACAGATGTATGCTTCAAAACCTGTAATATACTTCTGGGATGGATGTGATATAAATAGAAACTGCTTAGTTTGGAAGGAGAGAGCTTTAGGGGGCTGGGGATTTACATTGAGCTTTTAAATTACAATACATCTCAGTTCAGATCCCACACTTTCCAGGTGCTCCATTGTCACTCGTGGCCGGTGGTGAAGATACTGGACAGTGTCTGTAGAAGGAGGCTTCTTAGTGCTGAACTGTTTGGGCTCGATTCCGTAGGAAATGGAGCACTGCTGGGGATTTTTTAATTGTGTCTTGGGATGCTTCCCTGTGACGTTGTCTGGAGAGATGAAAAATGGAGCAAATTATGAGGCTAGTGCAAGAGGGCAGGTGAGAGCAAAGAAGGCAGCTAAGTTAGCCACCTTCCTTGGCAGCAGGAGTGGATTATAGGGAAGACTGGAGACACGTGCGGAGATGCAATAGGGTGACCGACAGCCTGGGCCTGGCATGGGCCGGGGGAGGTTTAGCATGGCAGCCAGGTCACTGGAAGGCAACCCATTCCTGTATCCCCCAGGCCCCATCAAGCATCAGTTAACAAGTTAGGGGTCCTCCCTGAAGTGATGACAAGGATCCAGAATTCTAAATTTCCCCCACTGCTCCCAGATGCTCCAAACTGAAGTTTTAGGTGGGCTCACCGCAGCGCTTCATCTTGGCTTCACCTCCCTTCCTGGTCAGATGTGGAAATCACAAGTTGTGTTTAACAGCTTATAAACTGCTTTCACATCCATCAACTCCCTTGGTCCTCACAACAGTCCTGGAAGGAAGGAAGGAAGGAAGGAAGGAAGGAAGGAAGGAAGGAAGGAAGGAAAACTATTAATGTCTTGGTTCTACAGATGAAGACACGCTGCCCAGAGGCCTCAGAGGGCTTCTTGAGACTCACAGCTGAGAACTCGGGGGGTGGGGAGTAGGGCCGGGGCCCTAAATGTGTGCCAGCATTGCTCACATTCAGAAACAAGACTCTCCACTGGGCACATGCCACGTGGCAGGCGCTCGACTCGGAAGCTTCAGCGTAGGTTATCTCATTTCATCTGCACAAGTGCCCACATGTTATTGGTGGGAAAACCAAGGCTCAGAGGACGTGGTTCCTGCAAGGTCGTGCAGCTGCAGAGCCAGGACTTGAATCCAGAACTTACTCCAAGACCGGTGCTCCTCCCCTACCTCCCGGCTGCCTATCAAACCCCAAATCTGTCTCTGCTTTGGCTCAGAACTTGTCCTGTATCAGTTTGATGGATGTCAAGGAGACATGATTTGCTCTGCGATGTTATTTCCACACGTGCAAATGATGAGCCATATTCCAGCAAGGCTCTCCTGTCCATTTTATTGAGGGCCCTCGACATGTCAGGCCTTGTGGGGATAAGAGATGATGACAATGACAATATAAGAGTAATAGTAGCAGCAGCAGCCTGTACCTGTACAGGGCTCACCAAGCTTGTGACACCATTTTAAGCACTTTCTAAGCATTAGTGCATTTAATCTTCATCACAATCCTGACATAGGTACTGTTATTAATCCCACTTTACAGATAAGGAAACTGAGGCACTTGCCCAAACTTACATAGACAGTAATTATTCAAGCCAGAACACATGAGAAGTCATTTTTGTCCTCTAAGTTACTAAAGGAAGTCAACCTGTAAGTGGACCATTTTAACATCCAGCATCTTATAAGACACATTCTGTGCTATTTGGCAATGTTAGGACAATTTCAGGTATTTTCTTTTGATGGTGGGCTCTGACTTCCAGCATCCCCGCCATCATCCTGTGACCAATACAATCTCTGCTCCTTCCTCCTGCCTCGGACAGGTTCTTGACAACCTGGACAGCCACCTGAAAAAATCTGAATACTTCCGTTTCCTCTGGTTCCCGCACAGCGAGAACGTCAGCGCCATCTACCAGGACCACACCAACAAGGTAGCCGGGGCGTCTTCCCCTCCTCACGCACAGCCCACCGTTCCCGCACGGCCCCCACACCCACCCCCAGCTCCCAGGGCGCCTGACACCTGTTATCGTGCTGATGAGCCGTGAGAGGTGAGAGGAAAAGCAAGGGTGAGCACCACTGAGCCTGAGGAGAGAAGCACGAAAGGCCAGAGGGTGGAAGGAAGGAGGAAGGTGGGCCCAGTAAGGGTCCGTGTGTCTGCGGGGAAGGATGCATAGGGGTGAGGTCAAGGGACAATCTAGGTGTGGGGCAGGGGAACAGGGGACAGAGGTGTGGGCAGGACAGGATAGGCTGAGTCCTAGGAAGCTGGGCTAGACCTCAGAAGCCAGCTGATACATCCCACCTTCCCTCCAGCACCCCCATCTTTCCCACCCCCAACCGTACAGGTGAAGAAACCCTGGGTTTTGTCTCCCCACCGTGACCTTAGCAAACAGGCTGCTTCTCAGCAGAAGAAAACAAAACCATCACTTAGGATGATGTTGATTGAACAAGTCAGGCAAAAGCCAGGACACCTACTGTGTGTAAGGGGCTGGCGTGGGGTTCATAAAGGATGATTGCTGGACTCCCGGCTCGTGGGCTCTGAAGAGGAGGGACAGATGCACATTTTTGTCTTGTGCAAAATACATGAATACATGAACATATAAAAAAGCATGAAACAGAGGGGATAGGGCATGGGAATCAGTGGTAGGAAGTGAGGCTTTCAATCGTCCTGGCAGGTGGGTCACACTTCCCTCGTGACACACTCACAGCCTCTCCTGGGACACATCTCCCTCTAAGGAGACACTCAGCTCTGGCCCCAAACTGACCACAAATTCTGCTTCCCAGCCTCCCTCCTCTTCAGCCAACTGGTTTTGGGACTATGCTGTTGGATTCTATTTACTGGAGTTCCTGCTCTGGATCAGGTAGGAATGCAAGTGTCTCTTTTCCCAGCACCTGCCATATACTGTTGCAGATGTGGTCCATCAGAAGAACAACATCCTACCTAGTTGTGCAAACTGGGTCTGTCTCCTGGGTCCAGAGCAGGGGTTTTCAACCCTGGGGAGCTTTTTAAAAAATACCAGTGCCCAAACCTCACTCCCTGGCTCACAGGTGATGTGAAGCTTCGTATTGTCCTGTTTCTTACCTCCTTCCCAGCCTGAAGTCTGTGCTCAGGCTCAGGCCCCATGTCTGCCACCAAACATGTAACTATGAGTGATGAGGAAGGTTTTATGGGGCCTTGAGTGGTGACTCTGTATCCAGCCAAGACATGGTATGGCATCAGATAAAGATTTTTGAAATGTTTCATACATGTAAATAATATAGGCAACACAAATTTAAAATATAAAGAATAATATAGTAAGCACCCACATCTTGTTGTTGCTACCATATTAAGAAGTGAGACAACACTAGTAAAATTGGAGTCCTCTTGGTGGAACTCCCAGATCACAGTATCTCCCCCAAAAGGTAAAGCACCACCCCAAACTTTATGCTTATCATTCTCTTGCTTTTATTGATACTGTAGTTTTCTGAATCCTGAAATAAAAAATTGGTAATTCAGCTTTGATAGTGATATTTTTCCACGTTGATATGAATAGCTGTAATTACTCATTTTTCACTGTATGCATTTACCACAATGTATTTATCCATGCCCTTGTTGATGGATATTTAGGTTGTTTCCAGGAATTTTTGTGTCCATTACAAACAACGTTCCTGTGAGCATTCTGGAAAATTGCTTCTGATGTCTTGAGTATATTATCATGAGTGGAATTCCTGGGTCACCAAGTATAAGCATCTTTAGTTTTATAAGATCAAGTTGTTCTCCTAAGTAGTAACACCAAGTTAACTGCCAAGCACTGTAAGATTCTCTGTCCTCCATAAGCTGGACAAAATTGGACCTGTCAGGCTTTTAAATTTTTGTGTGCTATGTGTTAAATGGTACCTCATTATGGTTTTTAATTCTTATTTCCCTGATTATTAATAAGGTTGCCCAGCTTTTCAGTTTATTGATCCTTCAGATTTCTCTTCTGTGAGGTGCCCATTTACGTATTTTGTTCTTTTAAAAAATTGGGTTGTTTTTTCCTTAGTGTTTTGTACAGCTTTATTTACATGTATTTTGAGCACCAGTCCTTTGTTGGTTATGTGTGTTGCATCACCTTCTCCCTGTTGGTGTCTTATCTTTCACTTTCATGGTGTTTTATGATGTGTAGATGTATTTAATTTTATCAAATGTAGCCATCTAGTCTTTTATCTTGAGGACTTTGGTGTCTTTTTTTCTTATTTTTTTAAATTTATTTATTTTTGGCTGCACTGGGTCTTTGTTGTTGCGCGCGGGCTTTCTCTAGTTGCGGCGAGCGGGGGCCACTCCTTGCTGCGGTGTGCGGGCTTCTCACTGCGGTGGCTTCTCTTGTTGTGGAGCACCGGCTCTAGGCATGCAGGCTTCAGTAGTTGTGGCACGTGGGCTCAGTAGTTGTGGCTCACGGGGTCTAGAGCACAGGCTCAGTAGTTGTGGCACACGGGGTTAGTTGCTCCGCGGCATGTGGGATCTTCCCGGACCAGGGCTCGAACCCATGTCCCCTGCATTGGCAGGCAGATTCTTAACCACTGCGCCACCAAGGAAGCCCTTTGGTGTCTTTTTAAAGACAGTGAGCCCAGCCTAGAGGCCATCGCTCCATCAGGTAACGGATCGGGGGTGAGAGTGGAAAATGCCCAGCCAGCTTCTCTCCGCTTCCATCACAGCAGCCTGGCAGCTTTATGTGCTTGTGTCTGTGGAGTCTGGGCCCAGGGAGCATCCAAATAAATTGGGCTCTAAATCACAGTTGACACATCCCAGCCAGGGCGGATGCTCCGAGGGAGCTCCATGACCTCTGAGCACAGCCCATGTGGCCCCCCTTTTCGTGTCTTCTGGAAACTGCATCCACCCAGCCTCATCCCTGCAGCTCTGGGCCTCTTGCTGAACTATGTGCCCAAGGATGCGGGAATGAAAACTAACATAATGGATTGGGTACCTAGTGACTTAACGGCTGCTTTGCGATCAGACTCACTGTAGCCCCATGAGGGCAGGGATGCTGTCTGTCCTGTCACTGTCAATCCTCAGAGCCCCAAAGAACGCCTGGCACCTAGAGGAGGCTCATAGTATTTGTGTAGGAAATGCTAATGAAAAGCTTGGTCCCTGTCCTTGAGGTGTTCAGTAGCGGTCAACCGTAGGGGTGATGGTGTTGGCCCTGGCTGACCAGGACAGAGAGACAGTCTCTCTCGGGAACAGATCCCTGGAGGGTCAGCCAGGACCAGGGCCAAGCTCAGCTCCTGTGCTGAGAACAGCCCTGTGCCCTGGGGCCGGTGGGAGCCGCCCCGCGGCCATGCTGGCCTGGGACACCAGAGAGCATCTGCCTTGAGAGAGACAGCATTCTCTTCCCCTTCCAACCCCTGCAGCATGTACCCTTCCTCCCCTTCCAACCCCTGCAGCACGTACCCTTCCTCCCCACCCCCTGCAGCTTTTACCCTTCCTCACCCCCCGACCCCACCCCTGCAGCGTGTACCCTTCACCCTCCCAACCCCTGCAGGAGAAGGAGAAGCAAGGAGAAGGCTGATTTTGCTTTCTTGGCTTCCCAACACATCTACAGTGAAAATTTATTTCTTTTATAAAAACCAAAAAAATGAACTTTAATCTGTGTGTGTGTGTAAGTATACATTTGGAAGAATGTGACTTGGTGAATGAGTTTCCCAGAGCAGAAAGCTCTGGTGACAGCTCCTTCGTGGCCCAAGAAGCGCAGAGCCTCCCCTTTGCAATTCCTTGGGCAGCTCATTTCCAAACACAAGAATCCATAAGCCCAGCCCCCATGCTAGGCCACTGGCCCCCACTGGCCACTTACAACAATCAAGTCCTCCCAGTATGGCCAGGTGTGGAAGGAGGGTGAATTACTACAGTCCTTATGTAAATTAAACTGGCAGCAACCTGCTGAAATTAAAACTCTGCCTGCCCTTTGCCCCAACAATCTGGTAAGGATATAAGTACAAAGACCTTTGTTATGGTGTGGCATGTGGTGGTACTACACCGAAAATGACAGGTTTTGGCGAGGATGTGGAGAAATTGGACCCTTGTGCACTGTTGGTGGGAATGTAAAATGGTGCAACCTCTAGGGAAAACAGTATGGAGGTTTCTCAAAAAGTTAAAAATAGAATTTCCATGTGACCCAGCAATTCCACTTCTGAGTATATATCAGAAAGAATTGAAAGCACGATTTCAAAGAGATATTTGCACACTTGTGTTCACAGCAGCATTATTTACAACAGCCAAAAGGTGGAAGCAACCCAAGTATCCGATGGATGACTGGATAAACAAAATGGGGTATGTCCATACACTGGAATACTATCCAGCCTTAAAAAGGGAGGAAATCCTGACACACGCTACAATGTGAATGAATCTTGAAAACATTATGCCAAGTGAAATAAGCCAGACACATAAAAGTACAAATATTGTGTTATTCCACTTATATGAGGCACCCAGAGTAGTCAAATTCATCAAGATAGGAAGTAGAATGGGGGTTGCCAGGGGTTGGAGGGAGGGCGCAATGGGGAGCTGTTGTTTAGTGGGGACAGAGCTTCAGTTTTGCAAGATTCTGGAGATGCACCACACAGCGATGTGAATATACTTAACACTACTGAACTGTACACTTAAACAAGGGTTAAGATGGTAAATTTTATGTTACGTGTTTTTTTTTTTTAATCACAGTTTGGGTTTTTCACCAAACCCAAACCCTGAAAATAACCTAGTCATTAAAGGGGAAGAGAGGGATAAAATGTGAGATAAAATCCATAACTGGATCACGGGGCAGCCATGGAGAGAGTGATGGAGGGCTATATTCACATTCCCTGGAGGGATTTCCAGGCCGTAGGTAAGCGTACATGGCAGAGTATGTGGAGAATGAAGTCCTGGTTTGTAAAGGACTCAGCCCGGTGCCCAGCAAACAGCCGGCACTCACTCACTGCTGGATAATACGATGATCACAGGCCCCTCTGCCCTGCCCCCCCAGCACCTTCCTGCCAGGCCTTGTGGGCTGGATCAACCGCTTTTTCTTCTGGCTCCTGTTCAATGGGAAGAAGGAAAACTGCAACCGCAGCCACAAGATCTTCACCTACGAGTGCCGCTTCAAGCAACACGTGCAGGACTGGGCCATCCCCAGGTAGGGGCTGTGTGGGCCAGCCTGCAATAAACAGATCCCCTTGGGTCCTCCCCACAGCCCTAGCATGTACACTGCCAACCAGGCTCCCCGTTCTACCTGTTATTAGCGGGGAGGCAAACTGCAGGCTCTGAATCCGCATCCGGTGCCCTTGCACCATTGTGCCTCTCAGGGAAACCAGCCAGGGGATCCCTTCCGCTTTCCCCATCAGCGCCTCTCCAGCCATGAGGCCGGGTAACAGTAGGCTTGGGATTGAAGCATAGTGCTTCCTGGCCAGCATCTGGTTTTTCTGAAAGACTGTCCTCTGCGTTGTCCCTCGGTCGGCAGAGTCCATGGAGCAGGCTGGGGGCCGGTACTCTGCATCTCAATCCTGAGGGACACGCCCCCTCGGGACTGAGGCTAGGTCTGTAGCCCAGATCACTGCAGCTTTCTCTCTGAATTTCCCCTCTTTGTCCCTCTTCAAGAAAAGGGTGGGGGTGGGGGGTTGGTGCCCAGGGCTTAAGGGATACCTCTGTTACCATGTTCAGGGGCTGAGACCACCACACTCTTGGGGCAGGACTATTAGAAAAAGTAGAAATCTTGGAATCAGAGTGATCTGACTCTGTCTGAAGAAGAGGAGGCTGGGGCATGGGACAGCTGTGGCCAGAGACCCAAGGGGAGCCCCTGATTGGGCGGGGGCCCTGGGATCTGAGCTGGGAGCAGTAGGTAGGTCTCCTCTTCTGTGAGGAGGACTTTGAGAGCAGCCATGAGGAAGGGGCCTCCTGGGGACCGGGATCCCCGAGGCCCCCAAGGCTGGGAAGCCGTGCAGAGCCTCATGGGAGCTCAAGAGGCCCCTTCCTGAGGTCTGGGTTCCATCCCCCTGGGCCGAGTGCAGAGAGAAGACCAAGGAGGCCCTGCTGGAGCTGAAGGCCATGCTGGAGGCGCACCCCAAGGTGGTGGCCCACTACCCCGTGGAGGTGCGCTTCACCCGGGGGGACGACATCCTGCTGAGCCCCTGCTTCCAGCGCGACAGCTGCTACATGAACATCATCATGTACAGGTGACCAGCTCGTGGAGGGGGCAGGGTGGGGCTGGGATCCCTACCCCCACCCTGCCCCCCTGCTTCGAAGGGACCCCTCTCCTTCCCCAGCTTTCAAGGCCAGTTCAAATGCCACCTTCTCCCAGGAGATTTCCCTGATCCTGGCCGCAGAAAATAGTCTTTCGCTCCTTTGAGTTCCTACAACCACCCTTTCTAGCCTATGTTATGTTAATGCAGTCATTAATATTAATGAATGTGTAATATTAATGTTAATATGCATAGCTACTATTTGTGTAGCTGATATTACGGAATGACAAGTCTATGCTATCTCATGTGCCTGCCCTAGTCAGTGATTCCGAGAGCCTGGAACTCTGTGTCGAGAAGGATTCTGAGGCCAGGTTTCAGTTCAGCCAAAAAGAGAATCATGCCTGGATGCATTTGCCCATCTTAACCGGCTCCACCAGGCCCTGTGCCGATACCTTAAGCTCATGACTGCGTTATCTTTTTCCTAATTAGTTGCACAGTAATCTCTTGTATGAGGCTTATGGACATGCATGGTTTAAGAAGCTCCTCTTTTCTAAAACTTCCTGCTTAAGACATGTCTTCCTTCCTTCCCATCCCCCATTGATAATAGCCCTTCTCCGACTTTGCAAAAGACAAATATACTCTCTCCCAGCCTGAATCTTGCTATGCTGTATTTCTCCAGCATGTAAAAACCCCCAAACTCAAGGGATCCCAAGGGACAATTCAAGAAGGCGTTGTCCTGGCGGGAGTCCCTGAAGCCAGAAAAGAGTTTCTGAAACACGTACTGAATGAGAGGCGGCTTATTTCATGTAGGGACAAACTTGCAGCCAGGCTCATCCACATCTGTCTGTCTGTCTGTCTATCTTATCCTTACCTGTGCATGCAAATTCAGAAGTGAGAAAGTTGCCATGGGGCTGCATCATAACATTTGAATTTTTTAAAGCTCTGACTTCTATTTTTTCTATCAGTAAATCTGACTTCCCTGGACTGACCAACTAGGTTATATGGCCATGCTTTCCATACATCAATGAGGAGATTCTGATATAAATATTTATTTTTAAGATTTGTGTGTGTGTGTATATATATATATATATCTCCTTAAAGTAATCTTTACATTAAAATTTTTTTAATTTACATTTTTAAATATTTAGATTTAAAATTGAAATCTTCAAGCTGCATGAGTATATAAATATACATACATATATATGTGTGTATGTGTGTGTATATATATATATATATATATATATATATATATACATACACACACACAAATCTTTAAAATTATTTAAACTCATGACAACTTTCAGTGGCCAGTTAAAAAATAAGCAAGAGGATGTAAACCTTTTCCAAATCCTTCTGAGCAGAAGCCCTCAAGGTGCTGGGTCACTGCTGTCCATGTCCTGAGGGCAGAGCCAAGTGCTGGGCCCGGCACAGGCCAGGTGCCTGATAACAGTGGGTGGGACCATGCAAAGCAGGGACAGGGCCTCACCTCCTTCTGTCCCCTCCTCAGGCCCTATGGCAAGGACGTGCCGCGGCTGGACTACTGGCTGGCCTACGAGACCATCATGAAGAAGGTGGGGGGCAGGCCCCACTGGGCCAAGGTAGGATGCTTCATGGGGGGTGTCAGCGGGGCAGCTGCTGTGAGCCGGGGCTTCCACCAGAGGGCGCCTCTCTTCCCTGTTGCCCTGCCCGCCCAAGGCTCAGATGTGGGGAAACTTGGGCTGAGCAAGTGACAGGAAGGAGGGCCTCCACAACCCTAACCAGATCCATCTTCCCTCTGCATTCATGTTCCAACAGCCCAGTGACTGTAATTCTCTGAGTTTTCAGAAAACTTCCTCACCTTTTATTTTATTTAATTCTCATAGAAACCCTACGAGCAGGATAAGGCAGTGGGTCCATTTAACAGACAGGAAACTAGGGGTCTCTCAGAGGTGACGGGACTTACTTACTAATTAGCAGTTGAATTGGGGCCAGAGCCCTCTCCACTGACACACTGCCAGGTGGCAAAGGGAACGGGAAGTTTAATGCTGCATTTTTAACACCTTCCTTCTTTACTTTCCAAGAAATTCCTCCCTCCTCTTTGGGTCTCTACATTATAGGTGCATGTGAATGAATGCATGCGTGTATGTGCTTGTGTGTGCCTGGGGGTAGGAGTGTCACACATGCAGGCATCCAGACGTGGGTGCCTGTTTGCAGCCCCGCTGAAATGCCAGTTCCAGGGAACGAGGCCTGTCGTATCTGGTTGCTTCCTCAGGCCCACAACTGCACCCGGAAGGACTTTGAGAAAATGTATCCTGCCTTTCCGAAGTTCTGTGCCATCCGAGAAAAGCTGGACCCCTCGGGGATGTTCCTGAATGCGTATCTGGAGAAGGTGTTCTACTGAAGCACAAACGGAAAACAAGTCGAGCCCACCCCATCCCGTCCCCCAGGCCCACTTCCCATGAGGTTGAAGGCTCCGTGTCCCTCCGGCCTGATGGGGAACAGACCTCTTCCCCCAGGCCCTCTGCCACGGTGCCCACAGCTGCCCTGACCCAGTGAGGAGCCTGGATCTGGGCAGCTCCCACTTCCCTCATCCTCACAGGAACCCCGTGTAAGGAAGAGCACCAAATCCCCATTTACCTCTTCAGCCGCATCCTTTTAGCCCAAGCCTGCAATCACCACATCCTGTTTCCCAGAAGACAGAGAAGCCCCCAAATGTTCTGTGTCTAGGAGGTCAGGATTCAGCCTTTCACAGGTTCCACCTGCTGGTTGGGTGTCCGGAGCTCCAGGGATCCCCCGCCCACCCTTGCAGGGAGAGGTCCCCCTGGCATGTGTTTGGGCACAGAGGTCGTGTGTGCTGTGCTCTGCTTTGTTTCACTCTCGAGGGTCTTTCAGATGCTCAGGTGCGTGGCCCCTGCCCTGGGACTGCCCTCTTCCAGAGGGTCCACCTGTCTATCTGACCTCCCATAGCCCGACCTGCAGTGTGTCTATTCCAGCGGATGTTTGGGGAGTGGGACTCTCCTTGCCTCCTTTTTAATAAAGGCCAAGAGTTCATTCACTCTCTGCTCCCTCCTCTTCATCTCCAAGGTAATCCTTTGGGAGCAGGAGGCTCCCTGATTCCCCAGCTGCCCTCCAGACGTAACAGGTCTTGGACTTGCCTGGAAAATGCTCTTCCTATTCCTTTTGCAAACTTAGTTTCAAGCTGCCTCTGACCTACCACACTTTGTGGCTATTCTTTCACCAAGCTTTTGTTGAACATCTACAAGGTGCCAAGTGCTTTGGGGGAATGAAAAGGACCTTAAGGGGCTTCCCTGGTGGCGCAGTGGTTAAGAATCCGCCTGCCAATGCAGGGGACACAGGTTTGAGCCCTGGTTCAGGAAGATCCCACATGCCTCGGAGCAACTGAGCCCATGAGCCACAACTACTGAGCCTGAGTGCCACAATTACTGAAGCCCGCGCGCCTAGAGCCCGTGCTCACAACAAGAGAAGCCACCGCAGTGAGAAGCCCACGCACCGCAACAAAGAGTAGCCCCCGCTCACTGCAACAAAAAGCCCACGCGCAGCAACAAGGACCCAATGCAGCCAAAAATTAAATAAATAAATTTGTTAAAAAAAAAAAAGAACCTTAAGACAGGTTCCTGGCATCCAGAAATGTATGTTTTAATCATATGTTTCATGAGAGGTTAATACGCAGACTATATAAGAACTCCTCAACAACACAAAAACAAACAACTGATCAAAAATGGACAAAGGACTTGAATACACATTTCTCCAAAGAAGATATACAAATGATCAGTAAGCACATGAAAAGATGCTCCACATCACTAATCACTAGGGAAATGAAAATGAAATCACCATGAGGTATCACTTTACACCCATTAGGATCATTATTATCAAAACAATAATAACAACAGAAAATAACAAGTGTTGTCGAGGACATGGAGAAATTGGAATCCTTGTGCATTGCTGGTGGAAATGTAATGAAATGGTGCAGCTGCCGTGGAAAATGGTATGGAAGTACAGAAAACTAAACATAGAATTACCACATGATCCAGCAATTCTACTTCTGGGCATATACCCAGACGAACTGAAAGCAGGGACTCAAAACAGATATTTGCACACCCATGTTCATAGCAGCATTATTCACAGTTGCCAAAATGTAGAAGCAACCCAAATGTCTACTTTTGGATGACTGCATAAATAAATTGTGGAATATACATACAATGGACTATTATTCAGCCTTAAGAAGGAAGGAAACTTTGATATATGCTACAATTAATGAGCCTTGAGAATATTCTGCTATGTGAAGTAAGACAGTCACAAAAAGACAAATGCTGTACAATTCCAATTACATGAGGTACCTACAGTAGTCCGATTCGCAGAGACAGAAGGTAGAACAGTGGGTGCCAGGGGCTGGGAGGAAGGGAGAATAGGAGATAGTGTTTAACTGGTACAGGGTTTCAGTTGGGGAAGATGAAAAATTCTGGGGACGGATGGTAGTGATGGTTTCACAATAAAGTGAATGTACTTAATGCCACTGAACTGTACACTGAAAAATGATTAAAATGGTACATTTTATGTTATATATATTTTTACCCCAATAAAAGTAAAGAAATTTATATTCAAATTCAGGGAAACAAGACTAATGTGCATAGGACGTTAAATAGCAATACCAGGGAGTGTGTAATGAAGTGTCAGGGAAATGGTACAGCCACAGAGACCTGGCCAGTCCACTTGGACTCAACTTCCCCAGAGAGGCTGGCTCAAGACCCAAGTCCACGGCCTCGAGGGCAAGAACTACCCCTTCAGCAGGACCAGCTGTGTAATCCACAGGGCCCAGCCCAAAACGATTAAGAATTTCACGAGGGCAACTATAGTTCAACTAAAAAATAAGAATTTCAAGAGGGTGACAGCAGAGAATCAAAACAAGCATGGGGTCCTTCTGAGCACTGCACAGGCCAAGCACCCATGAAACCAGCCCCACTCACCGCCACCAGGTGTGGACAGTAGTTATGTGTCAACTTACTGGGCTACGGTCTGAATTGCTTCATCAAACACCGACTTAGATGTCATTCTGAAAGAGGTATTTTGTGGATGCACTTAACATCTACCATGAGTTGACTTTAACTAAAGGAAATTACCCTCAAAAATATACGTGGGCCTCATGCAATCAATTGAAAGGCCTTAAAAACAAAAACTTGAGGTTTCTGGGAGAATAAGTTCTGTCTCAAGAGCTCCTGGCTGAGTTTCCAGCCTGTGGGGCTGCCCTACAGATCTCAGGCTTGAGCCAACTCCTTGAAATCAGTCTGACATAAACATATACATTGGTTCTATTTCTCTGGAGGCCCCTGACTGATACATAAGGAAAGAGATGGATTGGTGAAGTTAATACAAAGAAAAGCATGGCAGGCTAAATCCTGAGGCTTGGGAAATGGCGGAGTCCGAGTCACTCCCATGTTCTACAGATGAGGAAACAGAGGCTCAGAGAGGTGAGGATGCTTGTCCAATGTCACACAGCAAGTTAGGAAAGACAGTGCCAGTAAACCAAAGTACATCTTGAAGCCCTGTATTTTCAATAGCTGGAATTTAATTTTTAAAATCTATGAATTTTGCACTCTATTGCATCATGTAATTGTGTTTTAAACTTTTGAGTAATGTTCTATTTTCCAAATCTTTAAACGACATTTCCGCTCAAGGCAGGAGTGCCATGTTTGTTGTGTGCTTTTATGGCACCTCACATCTACCCCAGGGGGAGAAGTACAGACATTAAGGAACACACAGTGCAATGGCTTAAGTCCCAAACCCTGAGGTTCAGTAAAACTTCAATTCCTGGAATGCTGAGGCAAAAGAATGTTCTGGAAATAGGCTTTCTAATTACCAGAGAACCCGGGTCCCCTTTCTGGATCAGGCTTTTGATGAATATAATTTACTCTTCCTTTGATTTGAGATCTTTTGATGCCTGAAGGTCATCCTCCCCACCAAAAAATTCTCCTTGCAGATTCCTTTTGATACCAACTGTGTACTGAAGCCATAAATTGGGCTCCTGAAGGCATTGCTAATCCAGATCCCCTTTTCTCTCCTCCCTCGCCTCCTCCTGGCCACTGCTGGTCCAGGTTCCCACTGACTGGCTTCTCGTCTCTCCCAGCACTGCCCTCAGGTCCAAGCCTCAGGTAGCCTGAGCCCTAGAGGCACACACTGTCCTCATCTCAGGGGACTTGAAAACTCGTGGGTGCTGAGGCTCAGAGCCTGTACTTCTAACAGCGAACAGTGATTGCCGGCGTCAGCTAAGGAATCGGCTGGAAGGATGAGGAAGGGGGTCCCCCTGGGCCAGTGTGAAACTAAATCATAGTACAGCATCAGAGCTGTTGGGCCGTGAGCGGCTCTCAAAGTTGAATTTGGGGTGAGTGGTCACCGGCCAAAAGGAACCGTATAAATCTCATCAAGCAGAGTGAGTGAACTCTGGGCGGCTCTTGCCCTCAGGGCAGCCGCCTGGCCCCAGCACCCCACAAATTCACAGCTGAGAACGGGAGGGCTCCGGGTGAGCTCTGAGGGTCCCAGAAGGATGCACCACCGCTCAGAAAGCCTCCCCAAATGCAAAGAGGTGGGACATTTAAAAGCCAAGCCAGATGCCCCCTCACTTCAATTGTAGGTGTCTCTGCATGGGGATAACCCCAAATCTGCAGAGTCAACTTGGCCACCTGCAGGGGCTGGGCCCAGAGGACAGATACGGGGAGGTGGGTGGGTCCCTTGACTGGAGGGAGAGAGGCAGCGAAGCCCAGCCATCGGCGGAGCCAGAGCGCAACTCTGGTCTTTCTCTAAAGGTCCGCATCCGCTGTCAGCCCCGGAACAGGGATTCATGCCGCCCCCCGGTGGCAGCTGTCGGGATCCTTCGAGGTGCGGGCGCAGGAGGAGCAAAGCGTCCCCCTCTGACCTACAGGCATGAGGCTGGCTAGTCCCAAACTCTAAAGCGACCAGGAAAGCCTCAGAGAAGGGAGCAAACCCTGAGGGACGCCCTGGAGGAGGGGCAGTGCCGAGAGGGACGAGATCTCTCCACAAAGGTAGGTTTCACAGTTAGAAGGGGTGTCTCTGGGTCCGCTACTAGGAAGATCTTACCTGTAGGTCTCCAGTCACTAAAATGAGGCCAAAGCAGGAGTTGTTCCAAGGATGGGGCAGTGGAAGCTGGAAAAATAGCTACGAAAAATAACTACGAAAAATAGTTCTGTGAGGAACCCGTGAACTAAGGGGGAAAAAATACAAGGCAGTGTCTGAGTGAAGCTGCACTAAATACCCAAGCCTGACTTATCTTAGTTTCCATCCTGAGTTTCTTTCCCCATGTGGCAGGGTCAAGAGCGGCCCAGACATTTCCAGAAAGCTCCCAAAAAGAGTTATCAAAATTTTGGTTTGTTTTCATTTTTGACATCCACAAATGGATGTTTTTACACACACAGAGTGAGAGAATGTTACACTAGGCTCCAGATAATTGCTATTTTAAAAAATGATACCTTGGGACTTCCCTGGCAGTGGGTCCAGGGGTTAAGACTCCGAGATGCCACTGCAGGGGGCACGGGTTCCATCCCTGGTCAGGGAACTAAGATACCCCCATGCCGCGGGGCACGGCCAAAAAAAAAATTTTTTTTTAATTAAAAAAAAAAAAAAAGAATGATACCTTGTGCACTCTGGGCAGGTGGGCTGGGGAGGGGTCGCAGGCTCGAATCTGGGGAACGAACACCTTCCTTCAGTGCTGTGAGTGCATCTCTGTGATTTTATACCTGTGCACGAGGCCCTTCCCAAAGAGGGCGAAAGCCTCTTTATGGATGTGAGGCTGGAGTAAGTGGTCCACCCATCACCCACACGGCCGTGATGTGCCTGTGTGGCGGTCAGCCTGGGTCAGGTGCTCGTTTTTATTGAATTGGGCACCGAAGGGTCTGGATATCAAGGGGAGGTTGTAGGAGAACGTCTGGTCCCAGCTGAAGGTCGCTATCTTTACTCCTTTGGTGCTGGAGGCAACAAACAGATGAGGGCAAGTAAAGTGCTGACCTGTCTCCATTCCCTCTCCTAGCCTGAGTCCCCTTCCCCAACCTGGGAGTGGACTTGACCTGGCTGGAGGCAACTGTTGACCGTTAGTGAGCGAGGCCTCAGAGTGGTGGGCGCAGGGCAGGAGGCGCTGGACCAACGGCCGTCACCCCACCCCACCCTGCGCAGTGTCAACCTCCGGGAGGATTCTGACCGAGGGGTTGAGATATCCCAGAGGCAAACAGAGAGTTCATTATTAACCTCGTAAATTTGTTCCACTTGGCCTGGCATTCACTTGCTATCATATTGACTGATTTGGTAATCATCAGTTCTATTAATAAATTCTGCAGACCTGAGTCCCTCTCGAGCTGTCTTTAGATCCATTTCATACTTCCTGGGTTTGCCAAGCTATCCTGTCACAGCGAGAAAACCCTGGGCAAATGCTGGGTCTAGAGAGGATACTAAGGTGGGAGCCTGGGCAGCGAGGGCCCCATGGACCGCAGAATCAGACCTGGGTTTGATCCCAATTCTGCATGACTGCAAATAAATGGTCCTTATTATGTCTACACCCGCACTCCCAACTACCTCTCCCCGATCCACTTCCTGTCTGAACCTCATGCTCAACTGTGGATGCGACTCCAGGAATCTGTTTATGGTGGAGTTTCGATTCCTTTGGCGGCACAAACATGAAACAATTTGATTCACTCTGACCACTGTTCCCATCACTTAACAGCTCACGCAGATTGGGTTTTTTCTCCCTGAGAAGGTCACAGTTACTAAAACGATCCAAAGTTTACTATGGAACGTCACCCTCTCATCCAAAGCAAAACTCTCCCCCTCCCCCATCAGAGGAGGACGGGTGGAGGAGGTGAGGGGCACAGAGGCTGCCCTCCTCCCGGTCTGGGCAGAGTAGGGAGGGGGCGTGGTCCCACGCTGGACCCCCTCGTCCTCCTCGCTCCTGGTCAAGCTCCTCTGAGGCGAGGCGGGGTCTGGCTTGGCCTGTTGACCCGGGCTGCTACTACCAAGTGGTCTCCTCTCCTCCTAGACAAGAGGACCGTGTCCTTGGGCCAGCCTTGAACTTGGTGCTTGTGTCCTCCTTAGGCCCCTGCCAGCAGTCTAAGCCTCCAGCGTCCTTGGTGTGGGACAAAGTTTCTGTTCCGTGGTGAGCATTTTCCTCCAATCCTGTCACTGTGACTCTGTGACCTTGTAACCCCAGGGGAGGTGATGCCTAAAGGAGCCTAATTGGAGGCCTTTGGGGGAAGGGAAGCCTGAACCAAGTGGCCCCTGTCAAGCCCACCCTCACCACTAGGTGGCGAGCTCTGCTCGGCGCACTCTGGCGGGGCTTCCGGGCTCCCACGGCTCCCCTATTCCCCAATCCTTCACGGCGCAGGGCTGCAACCCGGGGTCCCCGCCTATAGCCTCTGTGGACCACAAGGAACTGGGGTGGGGTGTTCTCCCCTCTAGGCCCTCCTGTCACAGGGCACTTCTCTAATGAAGGCTACTCCTGGAAGCCTTTGTGCTGTGCAGCGGGGAAATAACCCCTGCCCTGAGGGTAATTGTGAGAACCCGATGGGATTACACAAAGCAATTGCCCAGGGGTTAGAGCACTGTGCTTGGCCCAGGGCTGCTGGTTACAGTTGCCCAAGCTGCACACGGCACAACTCTGGGGTCGTTGCACCTCATCAGAGATGATATCTAATTACAATTTTCTGGCAGAAGGCTGTCAGGTGTCAACACAGAGGCTGACAGTGGATTTGTGCCACCCCCCTTGCCAGGCAGAGGACAAGCCCTCTCTTCTCAGAACAGCAAGCCCTGCTCTCACTCTGCTGCAAGGATCCTAGAAGCCAGAAACCAACATCTCATTTCCTGCCTCGGACTTTCTAGGGCCTCAGGCTGGAACTTCTGTTGGGGATGGAGGGACGTCCACGGACCCTCAAACCAGGCCACTGCGCAAAGAAGGAAGAGGGTGGGGAAAAGGAGTCCCAGTGAAACTGAGTCAGCTTTAGCCTCTGAATTTTAAGGGGCAGGTCTAGGAGAGTTTAAAGGAGGTTGCATAAAAAGAAGCAACAGCTTGGTGTAGTGACTGCCAGCATCCAGCAACATAATGGAAAACAGAATATAATTTTTGAAACATGAGCTGTGACAATTATGTAATATATAGTTTACAATTATGGTCATTTTAGCAAATGCCTTCTGAACCATAACCCTAACTAAGGTTATGGTATATCTTTAAGTGAGTCACCCTAACTTTACTCTGAATTTCCTTGATAGCAATACTAAAGTACTAGCTTCTGTGGACATATACTAAGCCATAACGTTGTTGCTTGTGTGGCAGGGTTGTTGATAACTTAGAAAGGAGAAACAAGGAATGGTAAACTAAGAATATTTTAAGCTTTTAATTTACATGTGGACTTTGCTACAAACCTGGGATGCATCCAGATGGCTTTTATTTCCATTTGAAGTGTATTTGATGAACAGAATTCTGTAGAGAAGATTCATAAATGGAAAGGCTTCTTAATGTGAAGTACCGCGGTTAGTCACTGCCACCCGCTGGCGATGTAGGGTCCTGCAGGCCAGCTATGTTTCAGAGTGAGGGGTGAATAGTCATCATGAGAAACCCAGGCAGAGGAGAAATTCCTGGAGTTGAGGGAAAGATATAAAGGTTGTATAGACAGACAGTGGCCAATCAATGCCACAGTCAAGAAGGTGCCACAGGGATTCTAGGCTCTTACAACTAAAAGAAAATTACCTCATTTTGTTTTTGGGGGGACTACTTTTTCCATAAGGAAAATATCAATTATGTATGGAAATAACTGGTATGCCTTAATTTTACCCCTTCTGCACCCTAATTTTCAATGTATTCCTTCAGGGTATCACCCTCCCCCCCATCAGAATATGTATCTGCTTTATAATGGAATGGAAAAGATTCATTTTTCAGAAACGTATTTTAGCTGGCTATAGGGAACATCTCTCTTCCTAAAAGCAAGAAATCTTTGAACTGGGTCAACTTCACTGTCCCACTCCTTTTATTCTCAACTATATGAGAATATACCATCTTAGCCATTGCTTTTTCTCTTCTCCTTTTTTCTTCCACACCCAAATGAAGGTGTGTGGGAGATTAAAAAAAACAAAAAACAAAACAAAACAAAAATAGCATAAAGAGGACACAGCAGAGCATTCAGATTACAAGGCGGTTTATTGAGTTAGTGGCATGCGGGGGAGTTCTTCCCGCGATCAGCAAATGCAGGCATTACAGTGCAAATCCAGAGGGAGAAGCTGGGTGCGGTCAGGAGGGCCTCGAGCCCAGGGCCTGGTCAGCTGGTGACGTGCAGCGCTCTCTAGAGGGGACTGTGCCTCATTGCGGGGACAGCTGGACGCAGACACCCCCGCACTTAGAAGAGCAATGTTCACGTCTCACTCCTCCCTGAAAAAAGAAGGCGCGGAGGGGAAGGTGAGGCCTGATATTCACCGAGAGGCAGCAACCAACACTCCAACTCTTATCAACGCAGAGAAAACATCCTCCAAAGGAAGGAGAAAATTCCCAGTAACTTCCTGGCTTCCTGCCTGCGCTGTGGCTGCAGGAGCAGCGATTCCCAGGCCAGGTCCTCTGCCCTTTTCTCAGTCCCCGAGAACCTGATGGGCCCAGAGGGACCGCAGGTGAGGCCCGCACACTCACCGGCTCTTCTGGCGGTATTGTTGCAGCGCTTTCTCTGCCACAGTCTCCATAAACTTAGGACTGGAGACTTCTTGTGGGACCGTCACAGTGAAGGGGTAGGAATCAAAGAGCTTCACAACCACCCTAGTGAGGCCAGAGGGAACGCTGGGGTCGGAACTGTGGGAATTCACCTAAAAGGAGAAAAGTCACGAGAGGGCGGAAACAACGGTCAACACGGACTCATCTGGCACCTGAAGTCAGGCTTAATTCAGATCAGTTGACCCCTTTGATTTTTACTGACCTCGACATCTATACAACTTGATGAACAGAAATGCCCTAATTCAGAGACCCTCGTTTGTGGGTGTAAATGTCATTCACAAAGGACCAAGCCGGGGGAGCCCCACCGAGTAAAACATGTTTCCTTTGAGCAGCCACTGGCCACGCGGTGGTAGAAGAGGAATCAGGGAAAGAAAAAGAAAAGGTTCCCAGCGCTAGAGGGAAGCTTCTTATCACTGGAGGAGAACGATGGGCCAATTCATGAGCCATCCTAGGCAGGACAGGGCAGCAAGGCAGCTCCCCGGAAAGAGCACTAGCTCTGCAGCCGGGCAGACAGGTTCAAACAAACACCCAGGTGATCACCCTGCAGATAGGAGACCCTGGGTAAGCTGTTGAACCTCTCAGTTTCCTCATCTGTAAAATGGGTTCATGACAGTCCACGTCACTGAGTGATGAGGTTTCCATGCACCACTGGACCTGAGGTTTTTGTTTCCTGCCATATGACAAATGCTCAGTGAAAAGCAGACATGCCCTCTTGAGCATCTTCACCCCGTTTCAGCCCTGGGGGAGGATCACAGGAGCTCCAGACAACACCTTGAGCCCAGCTTCAGTGTGTGGCCAGGACAGACTCACCGTGGAGACGTGGAGATAGTGCTGGCTGTCGCTGTGCGTGAGGTTGGCCAGCTGGGACACCCAGGTGAACTGCTCGTTCAGCTGCTTCAGCAGGGAGGACGTGTTCAGCATCTTCTGCTGGTAGGACTGGAGCAGCTGGTCGTACAGCTTGCTGAACTTCTCCGCCAGCTGCAGGGACATGTTCAGCTGCTGGCGCAGCTGCATCTGAGAGGAGTCGTTGGCGGAACAGTCTGCCCGGAGATTAAAAAAAAAAAAAAAAAAAAAAAGACAAACGACAGAAACGTGAAGGGAGAGCTAAAAAGGGATGAAAACAAATGGCAAGCAGTTCACGCAGCCAGGACCTAAGGCAGAGCTACTCCAAGCTCCAGTCTGCCCAGCGTTCGCTAGCAGCCCAAGACAAAACAGAGGGCTCGCCCCGAATGTAGATCGGCACGCGCTTCCTTCATCGAGAAAGTCTTGCTCTGGGAGACAACGTCAGCTGAACTCAAGTGTCTCAGGGACATCACTGATTTCTCTTTGGGTGCAAGACCCTGTCTCCTTGGGGACCAGCAATGAGGGGCACTGCCCACACCTCAAGGAGCACGGACCTCAGGGCTGCATGTGCTCAGACCTCACCGCCCTCCTCCCTCCATTAGTCATTTCAGGAAATGGTGGATGTTACTTGCAGCTGCCGTTTGCGTGGTACCTGCTATGTACCAGGCACCACCAAGTGCTCGGGATAGCCGTGATCTCTAATAGTCACATGTATTCTGACGTTAAGTCTTATCAAGAATGAAACTGAGGACCAGAGCGGTAAATCATTTGCCTAAAGTCATAGGATGAACGATTGGCGAGGGCAGGATGTTGAACCCCGGGCTTTCAATCCTAAACTTGGGCTCTTCCTACTCTGAGTCTGTGGCTCTGGAAAATTCTCCAAGCTTGCCTATATCTATAGAGTTGGAAATTCTGGCCCCAAGAACCTGGGTAGCAGAAGAGCCAGTCAGGACCCTCGGGCCACAGAGCACAGTAGCCTGGGGCTGGGCATCCGGGCTTGCCCACCTGCCCACCATGGCTGGTCGCCAAGCTCACCAGAGAGCAGGGAAGTTCATTGCTTTTGGTCACCAAGTGCCCACTGCAGGTTGTCAGGGGGATAAGAGCTGGGAACTACCCACTCTCTCTCTCTAAAAACTACTGTTTTTCTCTCCCTTGAGTTTTGAAAAATATCCCCCAAAGAGCACATCAAACCCAAGCAAGTCAGGGGAAAGGAGGAGTTCTTTGCACACTTCACCATGGTGGCTGTAATCATTTCTAAAATAAAATAAAACGTCAGGTGGGGCAAGACATAGGATTATTAACAATAAACTGGGTTGAAAAAGATATATAATGACGGAACTTAACTCTTCTTACCAGGGAATCATTGAAAATAAGGACAGTCATTGAGAGCTGGGTAGCAGTCTAGAGCAGTGGCTCTCACCTGGGGCGGTGCTGTCCCCAGGGATATTTGACAAGGTCTGAAAACCTTTTTGGTGTCACAACTGGGGTGAGGGTGGGAGGCTACTGGCATCCAATGGGTAGATGCTGCTAAACATCCCAAAGTGCACAGGACAGCCCGCCACAAAGAAGGATCTGGTCCAAAATGCCAGTAGTACCGAAGTTGCGAAATTCCAGTCTGGAGGTCCCGGGCAGCACGTGCTCAAATGGCTGCAAGCACCTTAGATAAGAGGTCATAAGTCTTCCTCGATGTAGAAAAGAAAACCACCGTTTCAGGAAGCTGTGATCAGTGAACATTAAGGTCAGCGCCAGGGGCGCCAATCTGAGCTTGGGGATCTGTAGGTCTCTTCTTCTGGCCCTAACGTGACTTCCTCACGGTGTGATTTACACTCTTCTAATCATGGTATTTTATGGGATAAACCCAGGAGGTTGTGTACTCACCTCTCGCTTCTTCATAGATCAGCCTCTTACAGCACTTGTATTTCTTTGGCAGTAGCTTCTAAAATCACAGCAATGAGACTAGGAATATTTAACTAGACTCTGAAGGCCTGCCCGGGCAAACCCAAAAAGTATTAAGTAAGAGCAAAGCCGCAAGATCGATCCGCTCGGTACAAGGGAAACAATTAACTTTTTCTGAGCATAGACTGTTGTGGGCCAGGAAGTGTTTCGCCGCTTTTATAGCTGTTACTTCCAAGTAAGAAGAATTTAGTCCGCCTGATAAAACCGAAGGAAACAGTGGAAGGGAGGTATTTCCTCTGCCTCAGGGACCAACCTACCAAAGGTAAAGTTACCGGGAAGCTAGGGTACCACTAGGAGAGACCCACGTGTTCAAGGTAGAGAACACAGCAGCACTGGTTGGGAACACATCACAAGCGCCCCCAGGGCGTCATGTAATCTTGGGCAGGTCACCAAACCTTCTCTGACTGAGTTTCCTCCTCTGTGAGACAGGGATGATAAGTGTAGCCACCCGGTTATTCCAGGGAAAAGAGTAAATGTTTGTAACGTGTTTACAAGAGTGTTCAGTAACGAACACATGGGAAGAGTTTGTTTAACAGAATCCACACTGCCTAAACTCTCATTGTCTGCAGCAAAACATGAGGACGTCTACCAGGTTTGGCCCTTGGGAACAGACCAACTGGGGGAAGTCAAAGGATGACAGCTCTTTAGAAAAGCACGGCAGCTCCTCCCACCGTCGGCCTGTTGACCGAGAGCTGGATGATGCGGTGAGCACCTTGTGTTCTGTCTCCCGACTTCAGGGACAGCCCCTCATCTTAACCCGCGACCCCAGATGGGGACCCAAGCAGAGCCGGGCAAAGGACTCCCCCACCCAGAGTCACAGCTGGAAGGCAGCAGAGCTGGCATTTGAACTCCCATCTGTCTGAGCCCATAAAGGCAGCCCCAGTGAGGTGCTGGAGACCCGAGGACACAGGAGACCCCGGGGCCCCCCGACTCACCCATGGACAAGATCTCCTGGCACTTTTCACACTGGTCCTTCATCTTCAGGCATCCCGTGGAGTTGTGGCGGATTTCCTTGCACACGGTGCGGTCACTGCTGTTTTCTGGAGACACACGAGGGAAAGTCATACAGAGCGACACAGAGATGGACCACCCCGATCTCCCAGAGCCCTTCCACACTACTGTCTGGCCCTTTGACATGGTTCTGCGGGCAGAGCAGGTTGGACTCTGGTTGTTTGCCTGCAGACACAGGCTCGGATCGGGGCTCCCTGCAGCGGGACCAGGAGGTGATTTGGCCCCCTCCCCCACCATCCCCACCTGCTGGCACGTCTCCTGCCTGCTCGTACCTCTCTTTGGCATCATAACCCGTTCTGCCCTGCATTCTGTCTGGCTCATTTCTCTCCCCGGGCCAGACAGCAAGCGCCTTGAAGGCAGGAATAGGATCCACCTTAGAACCTCCTTATAACACAGGGGGCCCCCCATTATGGATATGCAGTAAACTCCTTGTTCAATTCAATACCCTCCTGTGTTTCCAATCCGTTTCAAGCCACACCCCAGTGCCGGTCAAACTGTAGCGTTTAGGAGATGGGGTTGGCCAACGAGTGTCTATTGGTTCAATGAAGGAAATCACTTCTGAAAGTTTTGGCTTCTCGTGTCCATGTTAGAGTTCCTTCATTCAAAATATATTCATTGTGTGCCCATTCTCTACCAGACCCTAAGGTTACAGCCACAAACAGCTTTCTTGACTGTACCGTGAGCTGATTATATAATTTGTCGCCAATATATGCATGGCGTCCACATAAAGCCATCTGAGTTCCCAAGACAAAGGGGGTCTAGTTCTCTAGAGGAAATAGTCAATGTCATGCCCTCCAGTTGCTGGAAGGAGCTTGGTACACTCGAAAGAACACAGATCCCAAATCCTGCAGGGCTAGATTTGACCGGCTCCCACTTTGTCAGCTGTGAACCCTTGCACATGCTCCTTTACCATCCTGCCATAGTTTTCTCCCCATCAGACCGGGATGAGAGCACCCTCCCCAGGTTTCTAGGGGTGGAATTCAGATGACACATGCCAAGCCCCGGCCACAGTTCTGAGCATCTAACGGGTTGGCATCTCAATGAACTGTGAGTTCCCATCCCATCCTCCTAACCTCCTGGGAATTCCGCCATCGGGAAGCGGTAGGGAATTCTATGCATGTGGGCATCCATGGCCTGCTGGGCCTGGTGGATCATGTCAAAGAAGGGCTGAAACATGTCATGGAAGTTCAGGGGTTCCAACACGGGGAAAGGCATGACATTCCGGGCGAAGCGGGACTTGGGATTGAAGAAGAGCGATCCCCTTGGGAACGAGCTGAAGGGCGAGTAGTACTGAGTGTCCTGGAACTTCCGGGGAAAGAACCGGTCCTGGAAGAGCTCGTCCATGATGTTGGATGCACGGTTGAAGCTGTCCTCCATGACGTCCATCACGTGGCCCTGCTGCCGGTCGTTCTCCAGTAGGGAGTCGATGCGGTCACCGTTGATCCACAAGTAGAAGGGGGAGCTCTGGTTCAGGAACTCCTCGAGCTGCGACAGGAGACAGGGGACAGTCAGGGGTGCTTCCCCCTTGTCAAGACAGGCCAGGCCCGGCCCCTCCTGGCTGCACCCAGGGCAACTCAGAGTCACAGCAGGCGGCAGAAGGCCAGGCTGGGAGTGGCTCCCCATCTCTGAACTGTCCAGGCCAATGCCCTTCCATTCTACTGACCCCGAGGGGAAGAGTTTAGGAAGACCTGCGAGGCCGAGAGAGTCACAAGGCCTGTTACATGAGACTAGTTGGCTGTCCTCTTTGGCCACTGGTGATCCCCAAGCCCGCTCAGCCAAGGGCCAACTGATGGGACCCTGGAAAGGGCAAAATTCATGAGCCCTAGCTGAGCAAGGCCCACAGGGGAGGGAGCATCAATAATAGCGTACTAAAAATTCTTAATTCCTTCTGTTTAAGTGGACGCAGGGCTCTGCCATACCGTGGAGCCATTTGTTACGTTAGGCAGCTAATAATTGCTGAATGAGAGTCTTCAAAGATGGCAAATACCTGGCACAGGTGCTTTTCTTGACTCCACATTACTGCACTCATAGCAGACATTACCAATTGATCACAGCACTCTGGGCCCAAATGCAGCCAGAACTAATCAATTGCATCCGGCATGAGAAATGAAGCTGTGATATTGTGATTTATAATAAGAAATATATATTTGGTCTGGTCCTTGACATAGAGGTCCTAAAGCCCTTGGAATTTCCTGTGATAAGAGCAATAAAGGTGTCTTTGGTTATGTTAGTGAGGTGACTTTTCGGAAAGCACCTAGGGATGGGGGCTGGTCTCCAGGGGAGCCAACCCTAGGATTAGAGGGTTGGAACTTTCAGCCCCACCCCCTGATTTCCAAGGAGGGGAGAGGGGCTGGACCTTGAATCAATGACCAATGGTCAATGATTTAATCAGTCATACCTATATAATGATGTCTCCATTAAACCCAAAAGGATGGGCTTGGGGAGCTTCTGGGTTGATGAACACATGTGCCAATGAGATGCAGGAGACTTTTGAACTCGAAGAGGGCGTGGAAGTTCCCCACCCTTTCCCCATCCCTCCCCCTGGGCATCTCTTCCATCTGGCTGTTTCTGAGTTATATCCTTTTATAACACACCAATAATCTAGTATGTAAAATGTTTCTCCGAGTTCTATGAGCTTCTCTAGCAAATTAATTGAACCCAAGGAGGCGGTCATGGGAACTTCTAATCTACCGCCAGTCAGTCAGAAACACAGGTGACCACCTGGACTTGTGATCAGCGGCTGAAGTTGGGGGTGGGGACGGGGAGGCGTCCTGTGGGACTGAGCCCTGAGCCTGTGGGGTCGGACGCTGTCTCTGGGTAGACAGGGTCAGAGCTGAGTTCAACTGCAGGACACCCAGCCGGTGCGGGAGAAATGCTTGATGGGGAAATCCCCACACTTGGAATTGGGTGCAGAATCAAAGAAGCATATTCAGTTCTCCTCACTGCCCAAGCAGAGCCCAGGCTGTGCTGAAGAAGCGGGGCCCCTTGTCACCTGTTGGCCAACCAGTCCGGAGCCGCTTCTGCAGACGCGCGCGTAGAACTTCATGCAGGTCTGTTTCAGGCAAGGCTTACACTCCTCCCAGAGGGCCGTCATGGTCTCATTGCACACCCCCTGGGACGCCTTCAGCTTTGTTTCAGAATCCTTGGTGTCATTCAGGGCATCCTACAGGAGGACCCAGGCTGGGTTAGCTACAGAAACCACAGCTTCCCCTTCCCCAAGCAGGCACCGTGGTGCTGGCCCCCCGGCCCAACCTGGCCACATGGGGTGCTTATTTCCACCCCTGCTCTGGCTCACGTGTTCCCGCATCTGCCCACCTGGAATTCCCTCCCCATCTGGCTCTAAATGTCCTCTCGTCTTCAAGATCTAACTGCTCCTTAGTCCTTTCCAGCCATTAGAGCCCATCTGGACATCTCCTTTCTCTGACGCTACACTTACAGTCTTTACCCCAGGACTTCCCTCTCGCTAATACCCCACTTTCTAGTCTCAACTTCTGGAATTTAAATGTCATCTTTCAAAGCTTCCCTGAATCTTATTTCTCTATTGCAACCATGGTCCCCGGCATGCCAGGGGAATAGGTAAGCTTCCGAAATTAAAGCCACCACTACTACCAAAACTCTCCAAGACGACCATGACATTTGATCCAATAATTCTACAAGAACCTATCCCAAGGAATTCCTGCAATAAAGGAAAAATCCATATGCTTGAAGATATCTGTTACAATACTCATGTGTGGCAAAAAAAATACTGGCATCAACCCCAATGCTCAAAACTAGGGGACAAGTTAAGGACACTGTGGTACTTACAAAAGGTAGATAGGACAGCATTACAAGGGATGTTTGTAATAAGTTTTAAATATTATAATAAGCATTTTTCATGTTAAAAATTCATGAGTTTGAGTATAGCCACTGTCCAAAAAGTATAGAGGAGAAAATGTAGTAAGAAATAGATCAAATGTTAAGTGAATCGTCCTTAGGTAAAAGGGTTATGGAAAAACTTCTGCTTTTCTGTATTAAAATCTTGATAAATGAGTGTATTACTCTTCAAAGAATTAAGTAGACCATCCATACCCCAAAGCAAAGCTACACTATGAATATCTGAAAATGTGAGATTTTCTCCTGCTCTGTGTCCCCTGCCCCCTCATCTGAGATGGGGAAGGCCACCACGCCTCCTACTGGGCCAATTCACAGGGGTCAACTCTGCTGCCCAATTCCATTCCTTTCTTTCCGGTTCGCATATTCCTCAACTAAGAAGTCATGGAGTCTTTTTCCGAACTTGATATACTTTATCATAGAACCTGGATTGTCAAGTATCAAAAACTCCAATGAGAAGTGCAAAAATTCAAGAACAAGACTTGCCACTTCTACATGGGCTCTAGGTTTCTCATAGTGTGACGAGAACTAATACTGATGCCAAGAAAGGCACTAAGTTTCAAAGAAAGTTAGAGCTGCACCCAGACCAACATTTCCTTAAGTGGTTTCCATGGAATTGTGCTACAAGCTATCAGGAAAAAAATAAATGGATTCCATGGTCAATTCGATTTGGAAAACACTTGGATTAAATGAAGTTACACGTGCTTCCTTTACCCCACAACTTCTCTGAGTCTTTATAATGCTTTTACTCTATGCATTAGGGATCATGAAGGTGGCAGGGGGCCCCATCTCAGCATCTCTGTCATTAGGGGTAGGGTGGCAATGGGCATAGGCTTTGAGGAGACCCTGAAGGACACTGTTGACTTTTTAAATAAGCTGCTTATTGAATTATAGTGTTTTAGTTTTGTATGTTCACCATTGGACCTAGGTGTCTCTTTACGAAGTAGTCCAGAACTCTATAGAGACTTGGGCAATACAGCGTGTGCCTGCTGTACCCCCAAAGGTATTGCCCCTACTAGATAAGCTTCCTGAAGGTAGGGTGCCATCCCTCTCCTAACCGGTGACAGTGACAGACCCTACCCAAAGCCTGCCTTGGAGCTTGCACATAGTCTGGGTTTAGAAAAATCTACTGAAGTGAATCTGGGCGGCAGGCCCTGGGCCAGGCTTGTAACAAAACCAGATCCAAGATCTCACTGCTTGAAGCTTCCGAAAGCAAATAAACCTTCCCTATTTGTTAACCACAGCCCCAGTATCAGCTGACACAACCGGAGAAGGCCTGCGGGTCACCATAGTAACCTGGCAGGGCACTCGGAAGAGCAATGGCCCCTCCCTCCCTCCAGCACAGTGGATCAAGGCATGGGTCACCGGGCTCTTCCTTACCTCTTTCTTCTTCTTGGCCTCCTCTAAGGAGCCAAGCAATGATTTGCGCTCTTCGTTGGTTTGTTCTATTAGGGTCTTTATCTGTTTCACCTCCTTGAGAGCATTTTTAATTTCTTTATTAATGTACTTACTCCCCTCGGTGGACATTTCTGCAAGAAAAGAGCAGGGAGGTAGATGAGCCCAGAGGAAGGGATGGTGCTGGGGATATAACCCTGGAACCAGCTGGAACGGTCAGAAAGGCCAGTGGGCCTAGGGGCTGCCATGGCTGGGATCCTCCTGGCAGGCAGCCTTCGGGCCCCAGCTTTGCCCTGACACAGGTTCCATCCCAGGGCTCACTGTAGACCCAGGGCCAGAGAATCGATTACACCCAGCTGCTCAGAAATGCAAACCATCGGGGAGCGGACACGCCCCAGAGGAGGGACAACCCAGCCCACCCCTGGAGCTCTGGAGAAGCAGCCTACCCAGCTGCAGAAGAAATTTTTCAAGGAAAAAAAAAATTCCTGGAAGCGTAACTGTTTAAGCATCAAAATATAAAATAGTGTTATTGTGGATACAAGTCTTTCTGCAATGCAGTGTAAGCAAACATCTGAACTTCGCTGTTCCGATGCACAGCGTCAGGTGACAGGGCCACGGAGGTGACTTAATAGCACCATCCTTCAAGGAGACGGGGATCAGACACCACACCGTGTGACAAATGCAATGAGACAATGTCACCAAAGTACCGAAAGTAACAGCCAATGCTTCTCTGGTTCTTATCTTGGGCCAAATGCTGAGCTGGACACTTCACGTGCATTTTATTTAATACTCTTGACGCCGTCTTCACCCCTTTGCACAATCGAGGATAAAGAATCGCAGTGAGATCAAGATACTTACCCAGGGTTATATAGCTGGGGAGGGCGGAGCCAGATTCCCACCCAGCTCTGAGCTCAACGCTTGGGTTTTTAACTATTACCCCATAGAGTCAGTCAGCTCATAGGACAAGAGTGGGGCAGAGGGAAGACAGGTTTCAGGAAAGGCCTGGCAGAAGAAGGGAACCACCAACTGGGCTCTGAAGGATGACAAGCCCTCGTAGTGAATGATATTCTGCCTTTCCTGAATCCGGAGCATTGGTTTTCTAGGTGGAAAGGTGGTGGATACAGGTAGTAAGTGCTGTGGAAACTCAAGGGGAAGTCCACAGAGGCTCCAATGGTCCAGGCTTCATGAAGCTCCGTGGAAGAGGTGTGGACACCGGACCGAGCAGACGGGGAGGGGAATAGCCAAACGAGCTGCAGCAGCCAGAAAGGACTTGGGGTCTACCTGAAACTGCCTGGAAGCCCACCTGACCACAAAGAGCCTAGGCCGGCGAGAGAGGGCTCAGAGAGGGGCCCGGGCAGAGCAAACCCGATCCGATGCACAGGACAAAGATGGTCTTAACCCTTGGGGCCCTGACAGAGGGAAGCATGCCAGGAGGGCACGCCTGGTCACTTACCCTGGAGCTCTTTGTCCGAGACTGCCCTGCCATTCTCCCAGCTCAGCAGCAGGCCCACCAGCAGCAGTAGAGTCTTCATCTTGCCTCCTTCTCCAATTCTGGAATCCTAGCACGCCTCTGTTTGCAGAGAACAGGGGACTGTCATGGTAACAGCTAGACAGCCTGTTGGTTACGGGCCCAGCCTGCTGCCTGTGTGGCTTCCCAGGAACCCTGCCGAGGCCTTGCCCTCCACTCTCCCCTCAGCTGGCATCACCGACTTTTTATCCCAGGGAAGTGACAAGAAAGTATCAGACTTGCCACTGGGCCCCTTCAAAAGAAAGTGGAGGAAGCGGGTACGGGAGGAACCACAAGACAGCAGCCTAATATAGAAGAAACGAGAACTCCAGAGTCAGAGCCACTGGGCTCTGGTCCAAGCCGCCCTCCTCCTCCTCCTCCTCCTCCTCCTCCTCCTCCTCCTCCTCCCCCATAATAGCTGACTATGCCTAAAAGAGGCACATGTGCTTTCTGCATCCAGAAAGGGCATCTATCTGATGATACCTGCTCACATCAAACAAACCCTGAAAACATCTCTCTTGGGTCACTCATCTGGCCTCTGCCGTCCCCCTAAAGTGGGGACTGCAGCCCAGAGCACAGACAGCCCCCTGCTGTCTGCATCACCCATCCTGCCCACAGCAGGCATCACCAATCAATCACAGCACTGTCCCCACCAAGGCTGGACACCTCCTGAAATTGCTTTTCAAGGGTCTGAGGCAGTGACAGCCTCTGGGTTGCTACAGGGAAATAAATCCATTTGTCATCCCTAGCGTGGATGAGAGTAGAGCAAGGTGGGGAGGACAGTTGTCTTCAGGGAATAGAGAGGGAGGGGCAAAGCCAAAGGATTAACGGCGGAGGCGGGGCAGGGCAAGGAACCTCCCCAGGAAAAGTCCCTGTGGGAGGACGTGCCACTCTGCTCTGCCAGGTCCCTTTCACGCAGCCAGTCCCTCTAAGCCCACAGCAGGGTGTCTGCCAAGGTCCTCCCGCCACCACTCGGCTAGCTGCCCTGAGCCCTGGACCAGCTGGTCTTACACAATGGACCCTTTCCCAGAAGCTGAAGTTGTTGCAAAACAGAAACCCCTCCCCCTGCACTGCCCTCCACCCCAATGCTCATCCGAACTCACCCGTTTCCCCTAAGAGAATGGGAAGGGGGTCTCCCCTTCCTGAAATGATGTACATCCAGAAGCTGTTCTCCGCTCAGCAGGCCCATCTGGACCCTTGGGAGAATATTAATAAGGCAAGTCTCTCCTGAGACATAATTAGTAAGGCAGCCAGGCTGTGGTTCCCGAGCAGCGTGGGAGAAGAGAGCGGGTCACCGCCTTCCCCAGAGATGGTGAGTGGGCAGCTGAGCCAGGGTGCTATTTCAGGTCTGTGAGGCTCTGCCCTAGCTGCTCACTGAAGCCTGAAACGCCTCAAACAGGGACAGAGCCTTTGTCATGCCAGAGAGAGAAAGCCGGTGAGAAACACCCTTCCAGCAGAGGCCCCCGATAGCAAAGACTTCGGAGAAATCCAGACATGAGCCTCTGAAATAGGTTGGGACCAGAAGACAGGGCATTGGGTCCTGACAAAAAGAGAGACAGGGCAGCCAAAGGCAAGAGCTCTGGATGAGAAGTCTGGAAACCCAGCGGTCAGTACAGGATCTCCCACCAAGAGCCTGGGGGCCATGGGAGCCATCGAGTTCCGAGCTGGGAGAGAGACCTGTCTCCTGCCCAATCCCTCCACCTCAGAGGGGAGGCCGAACCCAGAGACAGGATGGGGCTCCCCAAGGCCTGCAGCAAGCTGGTGACAACCCCAGGATGAGAACTCAGCCCTCCCAAACCCCAGTCCAGTGTTCTTTCCTTGACACCAAGTCACTTAAATCTCTGAGCCTCAGTTTCCTCACCTGTAAAATGGACCTAATAGAGACCTTAGAGATGGAAATGTGTTCTGTAAACACAAGGGTCTTATGTAATCATAGGAAATTCCGACTCCTTCAAAATTGACGTAGGATCAATCATGGGCATTGGCAGTATCTATTGGGGAAGTGGGAGGAGGTGGCGTGTTGGGAGAGGGACAGAGGAACTGAAGCAGGTACACAAAGGTCACCTGTGGTCCCTCCCCGACTGTGGGCTTTGCCTTAGTGATGTGATCAGCTCCTACGAAATTACCCGGGAGTCTTGTTATAATGCTGATTCTGATTCAGAGACTGCTTTTCTAATAAGCTTGCAGGTGATATTGATACTAGTCCAAGGACAGTACGAGAACAGCGGCTGCGCGGCCACACTGCCCTCCCTTTGCACTGACTCACCTCCCCACCCATCTCCTGGCCAGGGCGCCTAGTTGCCAACTGCTCTGATTGAACAAGCCACTCCAAGGCCCTCCTTTCCCCAGAGGAAGCCGTGGGGAGGACATGGTCACGCAGCTAGTAAGCTGCAGGGTTTAAAGCCCAAAGCCCAAGCTCCTCTCCTACTGCCTCCCCAAATGCAGAAAACTCAACCAAAAAGAAAAATGAGAAAATAATTCACCTGTAATTCACACCATCGAGAGGCAAACATTAGCACTGTGGTATATCTCCTCTTTTCTATGCATTTGCATACAATCGGATCCTTTACATCCACTATCTTCAAATACTCCCTAAAAGCACACTTTTGTGGCCGTATAATATAGTCCTTTTTCTGATGTACTTTATTTTGCCATCTTACAAGCCGGGCATTTAAATTGTCTGTAATTTCCAACTATTATTATCATGAACACTCTCGTGAGCATCCTTTTATAGTATCTGTACTTACTCTTAAATTCCAAACTTCACTCTTAAAAAAATAATAATAATCAGTTTCTTTATTTCATTAGGTCCAGAAATTCTGGAAGGTCAAGGCTTGGGTTCTAATCCCAATTCTGATACCTATTTGCTGTCTATCTTTGGAGATGGTCCTAAACCTCTCCAGGCTTCAGATTATCATCTATAAAATGAGACAGTTGAATCAGATATCTGAAGTCTGGTGGAGGTTGTGTGATGTTTCTTTGATGTACCCTGGTGCATTAGGAAGCAGAAAGAGTAGGATTTCAGTGGTTGCAACATAGACTTAAATCAAAACATCATTACTTATAAACACACAATCCAGAGAGCTAGAGAATTCAGGAGCAAACAAGATGACTCATGCGCGCAAGCTGACAACCACCCCTGGAGATCAGTACCTTTCCAAGGAAGATGCTGCAGGAAGGCTGCAAGTGCAGGCCAGCTCTGCCACTCACTAGCCTGGCCTCGGGCAACAGCGTCAGTCCTCCAAGTGTCAATTTCCACATCTTTACAAAAGGAGGATCCTTACACCTATCCCCTTTACTCCACAGAATTGTGGTTGGAGCTGATGAACAAAGGGCCTCCTGAGTCCCTTGCCTGTCTGCCGGCAATTCGGTCCCGGCTCGGCTGTCTGGTGATGGGGCTCCGACCACCTCCCTTCCCTGGATCCGCGACTCCATCTAAAGCGCCCCTCTGACAGCCCTGTGACTCCCAGTGGTCGTCCTCTCCTCGCCTGGGTGCCGCCCCCCGCCCGCTCATCAGTCCCGGCCAGGCTCTGCGCAGGGGCAGGAAAGGTGGGGACATCTCACCGGTCAGCGGTGCCCGCGCGCTCCTCCTGGCGACGCCGCGTGCACAGCACGGTGAGGCGCTCGTATTTATAGCGCTCTGCTGCGTATACACCCACTTTGGGGCTGGCTGCAAACCTGCATGACTCACGCCCAAAGAATGCGGTAGAAAGCACCGGGAGCTTTCTGGAAGCCGGTGCGGGAGGGGGTTCGGAGGTGCGGGCGGGTGGATGTCCGGTGCAGCACCCGGCAGGGGGCGCGGGGGCGCGTATCAGCACCGCGAAAGGCTCCGATGGAGACAGACCCTGGGGTGCGGGCGCGCACCGCTGCCGGCTCCCCGTTCCCGGGGGCTCAGAGCTGGCGCACGGCGCCCCCAGGAGGGCAGAGCCTGAATTAACGTGCACAGCTGGCGCCCACCTCCGCAGAGATGGAGGGATGCTCTGCGCCCCTGGCTGGTGCCTCGTCCCCAATAGAACGTCACTGTTCCGCTGCCCAATTGAACGTTAATCTTTCGCATTCAACACGCGCCACTCCTCTGGCTCCATTGAAGTAGAGCAGCGTCAGAAATAACGTGGTTGTGATGAAGAGGGATGTCGTGCTAAAACACAGGAAGTACAAAATGCCGGCTTCCCGAACCACCACCTGACCTGGTGGTCCCTTGGCAGACCTGCTGGCCGGGAGGAAACAGAAATGTGTTTTTAGGGATGAACAGAGCATCCATATGGGGAACTAGAAGGCCTCCCAGGCTCCTTGACTCCTGGACGTTAAGCAAGTATTTTCCCCATCCACTTGGGACCCAGCCAAGCAGGGCGGGCTTCATGAGCACAGGACCCTGCCGCCCGCACTTGGTTTGAGGAGCCACTGCCCAAGTCTTGAAATTCTTAAGAGTTTTTGAACAAGGGGCCCTGCGTTTTCATTGTGCACGGGGCCGCCCAAATTATGCTGCTGGTCCTGCTTACAAGGGACTCACTGATCTCCACCGGCCCCAAGTTTCCTCTGCTGGCTCAGGAGGAATCTTGCCAAAGGACTTTTTGGCAGGGGGCTTTGACGTGGCAGAGGGATAGGAGCCGTCACACCACGCCCTGGCAGGGAGGGGACTAACTGAGAAGCCCCTCAGGCATAGCTACTTCTTGGGGAAGAAACAGAGCCACGCACTCTGACCCTAGGATGTTTGAGCCCCAGGAGAAAGGTCCAGGGGCTGAAGGGTGGTTCTTATACTGGCTGGGGGAGATGGGTGGGCAGGGCAGGTATAGGCAGCTTGGTTTGCTGGCCGACTGAAAACCAGCAAGATGAAGGGCTCAGAGGAGAGCTCTATGGCCAGGGGCTGGGTTGTCCTGCTCACAACTTTTGAGATACAGCCTAAGGCCCAGTCCCTGGTCGCCCAAGGTCCAGGGGCAACTAGGACCCCACCCTTTTCAGGAAGGAGCACAGAGGGAGCTTCTAGGCCTGTGAAAAACAGGGGATGGGGGAAGGACCTGAGCTGGGTGCATGGAATTCTGACCACAGTCTCAGCTCTGTCCCGAGGCTCTGGGTGACCTTGGTTGGACCAAAGACTTTAACCCCCACTCCTCAGTTCTCAGTTTCTTCCTTCTAGACAATGAGGAATCTGGAATGTATCATCTCTGAGGTCCCCTTCACCCTAACCCAAGGCAATGCCACGTGTGAGAAGATCATCAGCTCAGAAGGAAAAAAAAAAATCAATCGACAATTGGGAACAATATTTCTCCCCTGAGGCTTCACTTTATCTTCCTTAAAAAGTCGAATTATCAGTAACAGCTACATTTTCTATGGCAACTGCCTCTTCCTTAGCATCATATCAGTGCCCGAGGCCAGAAGAAGTCTCTCTGAGCACGCTCCTTGTAACTTTTCTATTCTGCAGCTCCCCCAGCATCCGGCACAGGAGGCACATATCTGTAATAATTATATTTTTAAAAATTGGACTTTGGAGGACAAGGCAAGGAGATCTGCCTTAGTCAGCTGAAGTAGGGGAAGGGAGGAGAGGAAGAAGGGATTGGGAGAAAATAACATGATTCACAGCCATGACTGCAGTCCTCTGGGAAAGATCACTTGATGACCCTAGCTCGCTGCTAAGCACACAAGGCTCAGAAGATTAAACTTTAAGGAAAAGAGTTCACCATAAATGCATCACTGGATTTTAAGTAGTCTAAGTAAATCACAGATGCCAGTTGGTACAGCCGCCACCCAATACTTGATTCTGGGTTTTTTGTTTTTTTTTTTTTGGCATATAGTTGATTTACAATGTTGTGTTAGTCTCAGGTGTACAGCAAAGTGAACCAGTTAGTTATACATATACATATATCCACTCTTTTTTAGATTCTTTTCCCATATAGGCCATTACAGAGTATTGAATAGGGTTCCCTGTGCTCTACAGTAGGTCCTTATTAGTTATCTATTTTATATATAGTCGTGTGTATATGTCAATCCCAATCTCCCAATTTACCCCTTCCCCACTTTCCCCCCGGTAACCATAAGTTTGTTTTCTCCATCTGCAACTCTATTTCTGTTTTGTAGATAAGTTCATTTGTACCCTTTTTTTAGATTCCACTACTTGATTCTTAACTGCCCATTCTTAACTACTTGATGCCACCGCTGCAACATTCCCATCAGGTGGTCATCCTGCCTCTGTTTGAATGCCCCTGGCAACAGGGAGCTCACTACCTCCATGGGAGCAATTGTCTGGTAAAACTGTCTACAGAGTTAGCTGTGTGTAGACTTTGTTGAGTCAAAGTCTGGCTCCTGCAAGGGACAACCCCAAGCCCAGCTCTGTCCCCTGGAACCACACAGAGAAAACCCAATCCATCTCCTGGCTGCTAGCCCTTTAGAGATTTGAAGGCAGCTAGTCACTTCTCCCAGTGGTGCCCCGGGCTTGTCGCTGCCTGCTTTGTCATTGAGTGCAAGATTCTCCCCCAGCCCTTTGGCCTTCCGGACCTTGCCTCTCTCGAACCCTGGGCCTGCCGATACCAGTGAGGACTGACCACAGAGCAGAGCGGGACTACCTGCTCCCTTGCCCAGACACTCGAGATAAGCTTTTATTTAGCTGCTGAGTCACTTGGCTGATTCATATAGAATTCATCATCATTTTGGCAGAGGCTGCTGTTTAATCATTTTTCTCCCATCATGGACTTAGGCGATCGGGTTTGGGGTTTTGGGCTTGATTTTTTTCTTGGAGTGGGGGACCATCGGGGAGGGGGCTGGGGGAGAGTAAAGAGCTCTACATTTATCTGTTCATCTCTTAATGCTTTGCCCACCCTCTCTCCCCTGCTATGCGATGTCTTTGTTATGCACACCACCTCTGCCACAGCGGTCCAGCTCTGCACCACCAACAGGGAGGCAGCTTAACCCCTGCTGATAGAAGTGGAACAAGTTGGAAATGGACAAGAGCAGTAAGTACCCTGTAATTAAGAATCACTCTCCAGGCTCTAATTATTATTTGGGTGTATTCAGTCAATCATGGGCTCATAAAAAATCATGGGTAATAAAATCAGATGAGATAAAATTAGCCCACAGCTGATGCGGAGGCATCCTAAAGTCCAGAAACATTCACTCCATCAGATGTGTTTCCCTTATCTTCCCAAATAAGATCTCTTTGGGAAAAGATCTGAGGCTAGTCTCTCCTGAGTTGCTTATCATGGACCTATAAGTAGACAAATATTACTTAGACTATCTTCACTGTTCATCATGCTATTGACCAAAATCCAAGGATGCTCAAGTCTCTTACAAAAATGGCATAGTGATTGCATATAATCTACTCACATCCATAAAAGTCTCTTACAGAAAATGGCATAGTGATTGCATATAATCTACTCACATCCATATACTTCTTGCTTATACATATTATAAGCAATCATCTCTAGATTGCTTATAATATGTAATACACTGTAATGATGTGTAAATACTTGTAAATACAATGTAAATGCTATGTAAATAGTTATCAGAATCTCAGTAAATTCAAGCTTTGCTCTTTGAAACTTTCTGGAATTTTTTTTGTTTTATATTTTCAATCCGTGGTTGGTTGAATTCACGGATTTGGAATCTGCAGATACAGAGGGCCAACTGCATCTCACTCCAGCGCTGGTCAACGCTAACCTTTAGCTCCAATTCTTAGACTAATGGGCGTTTTTTAAAATTGGCCCCCAGATCTGCCTCAGGTCAAATCTACTTTTTCCACAACCACCTGGAATCCAACGGATAATTATTTTAGATCAGTGATTCTCAATGGAACTGTACAATATAGTTATCTGGGAACTTTAAAAATTAACCATGCCTGAATCCCACCTCCAGAAGTCATGACTGAAGTGATCTGGGTGCAGCCTGAGATTGCATCAGGATTTCCTAAACCCTCCAAGTCATTTTAATGCACAGCCAACACTGAGGACCACTGCTTTCCAGTTTATGAATTCCTAGCTTACACTTTGCCCCATCTGATCCCTACTGCATCTCTATGTCATTGCTAGAGTGTGTGGTATTAGTCTCACTTTATAGAAGAGAAAACTGGAGGTCAGAGGAATCTTAGTTAGCAGGGTTTTACACTGAGTTGAAATCTGCTTCCTTGCATCTTTTCTCTGTCCTCTGCAAGACGGCCCTCTAAGTATTTGAAAACAAATATTCTATCTCAAATGTACTTCCTTTTCATAGAGTGAGGTCACCAGACCCTCGCTCTGCTTGTCCCTGCCCCTAGGATGTTCCACCCTGCCATCGTCTCTCTAGCGTGGCTTTAAGAACAAACGGAAGACACCAGCTTTGGCTGGCCAGCTGAGGGGGCAGCAAGCAAGACTATCACTACATGTGATTTGATATGAAGTTCCCGGAACCCCCAAGGCCCTCTCTGCTTACTTTTACATTATGTTTTAACAAACTGTACTCCTCAAATTGGTTTACACTGGCCCCCCAGGGCAGGCTACGGTATGCCGGCTGTACACAAAGACACAGAAGCAAGTGGCTCTAGTTTTACTCAAAGATTTAGAGAGAAAAGTTAATATTTAGTGAGTAATCAGTCTTCCTTCTCTCTCTCTCTTTCTTTCTTTCTCCCTGTCTTTTTTCAGTTCCCCTCTAAATCTCGTGCTTCTAAAGCAATGGATGTCTATTCACGTTTGTATTAAGAATGTGTGTGTATGTATAATATATATGCATAATATATACTACATATATAAATGTATAAGGGATTTTTCTTTTTTCTTTTCTCTTTAAAATAAATATAAAATCAGATTATATATGCTGCTTTGCAACATGCTCTTTTCCACTTAATAAAATATTATGGCTAGCCCTCCAAGTCAATGCTTAGATAGATCTTTTCAGTAACTACTGTACATATTTTATTCAGCCATTCTCCTATGCCAACTTTTTCTGTCCCTATAAGCTGTGCCACAATAAACAGACTTCTGCATATATCCTAATATGTTGGTGCCTTTATTGGTATAAGAGATTCTCAAATTGGAACTGTAGGGTAAAAGAGAATGTGTCGTCTTAATGTTAATACATACTGGCTGATGATTCTCCCAAAAAGTAGCTGCTACTCCCACTGTCTCTGAGAAAATCCATTTCCTATGTGACCATAAGGCTGGATATTGTCCTTTTGAATTTTTGCCACTCCGGTGGGAGAAAATGACATTTTGCTCCCTTAATCTCTTTGCCTGTTTATGGTTTTCAACTATTCACTTTAAAATAAAGTTTCTGTTTCTGTGACTTGCTTATTCATATTGTTTGCTCATTCTATTGGGTTATCCATCGTTTTTTTAAATCCAAGTATAGTTGATCTACAATGCATCCTTTTTTTTCTACCAGTGTATAGGAGCTCTTTAAATAAATGAAGTAATCCTATGTGTGTTGCAAATGTTTTTACCAAGCTGTCATGTGTCTTTTACCTTTGATTATGGAAGGTCTTAAAATTTTTTACGTAGTGAAATTTATCTTTTCCTTTATAGTTTCTAGGTCTCCTATCTTGCTTAAGAATGTCTTCCTCTCTCTAAAATATAGACCATTAAAAATACTATATCACTATGCTATACGCCTGAAGCTAATATGGTATTGTAAATCAACTATACTTCAATACAACAAAATTAAAATTAAAAAATTATTAGGTAGATGTCTATTATGTAATACATGCCCAAATACTGCATAGTGTAGATTGGGTATAATTAGATATAGATAGATAGATGTCACATAGCTAGAGAGACAGATAGTTAGATGTAGAGTTAGAGATAGATAGATAATAGAGATGATAGATACAATAGATGATAGATGATACATAAACAGAAGATAGATATAGAGTTAAATAGGTATAGATAGGTGATAGATATAATAGATGATAGATGATAGATAAATAATAGATGATAGATAGATGATAAACAGAAATAAATAGATAGATAGATGATTGATAGATAGGGCCTTATCCTCGGAAAAGCAAAAATATAACAGCAATGGAAATATTAAAAGCTATAGAGTAATATTAGGAAGTGATGCTTTCATTAGCATTCTTTCAAAAGACACTTTAAAATTTTTTTTAAAGATTTTTTTTGATGTGGAGCATTTTTAAACTCTTCATTGAATTTGTTACAATATTGCTTCTGTTTTATGTTTTGGGTTTTTTTTTTACTGCAAGGCATGTGGGATCTTAGCTCCCTGACCAAAGATCGAACCTGCACCCCCTGCAATGGAAGGTAAAGTCTTAACCACTGGACCGCCAGGGAAGTCCCTAAAAATTTTAACCTAGACTGAAGTGCATCTAATACACCACAAAAGACAGACGTGAGAGCAAGTGTAAGGCCCTGCAAATTCCTAATACAACTCCTG
This sequence comes from Eubalaena glacialis, assembly GCF_028564815.1. Lineage (NCBI taxonomy): Eukaryota > Metazoa > Chordata > Mammalia > Artiodactyla > Balaenidae > Eubalaena > Eubalaena glacialis. The sequence goes on from NC_083724.1 coordinate 113,921,887, forward strand.
GGTTGTCAAAGAAATATTAAATTATGAATACACTCAGGACAAAAGTGAGATTAATTGTAGTTTATAGTCCATTAACTAATCAGTATTTATTTGGGAAAAGATCCCAGGGGCTGTCAGGTTTCGTATGGCTGTAAAAAGAGAGCGATATTGGGTAACACTGAGAAAAAGAACAATAAAGGTAATAAGGTGAAAATAAAATATAGACAGTTATTCTGATTTTCTTCTAGCTTTCTACTGTGTTAATTTTTATATTCAGATTTTTTAATTCAAATGAAACATATTTGTGAGGGGAGTGTATGCGTGTGTGTGGTGTGTTTGTGGAGGAGGGAGGTGAGGCAGGGATCTAACTTGTTTTTCTTCCAGATGTATAGCCAATTATGTCAACACGATTTAGCAAATAAACCACCCGATTCATACTCAGTTGAAATGCCAGTTTGTCATCTACAAAGTTTCCCAAATACACTTGGATCTGTTTTAGGACATTCTAGTTTATTCCTCTGATTTATTTCTTTGTTCATGTGTAATATATTGTTTTTATCACATGACTTTAAAACAACATTTAATGTTGAGAAGGTAATCTCCCTCACTCTTCCTTTACAAATTTTCTTGGCTGTTCTTGGACATTAATTCTTTTCTATAAATGTTAATTTAATTCTTCCCAGTTGAAAAAAAATGATATTGTAATTATAATTTCACTAGAAGTACATAATAGTTTTGGAAGAATTCACATTTTTATATTCTTTCTTCCTATTTAGAAGCATAACATATTCTAAAGTCATTTAAACTATTATTTTTATTTCTAAATGAATTTTTTAATCAAAGTCTTATATGCATATAATTAAAAAATATCAAATAGTACAAAAGTACTAATGCAGAGTCCTCTGCCACATTCCTCACCATTTCTCCAGCCTGCCACCAACCCACTCCCAATCCAGGAAAACCATTATTTTTATATTAAAACAAACATTGTTTCATCGTGCTATGGCATGCAACTTTTATATCATTTTTTAAATAAAAGGAAAGATTTCAAAGACATTTTTGCTACTTCTATCATTATGGCAGTGGAAAAGTTTGAAAAATCCTGACTAAGTATATTGTACTGAAATTGATCAGATGATAGTTCAAACGTTTCCCCTCTTTCATTCAGCTTTGTGCTCCCATTCTCTAAGACATAGCCCAGCATGCAGTATGTATTTAATAAATACTTGTTAAATTACCTGAATTAATTTTTCAATTAGTGCCATCTAAGATTCCATTTATTTTTTTAGCAGTCTCACCCTAGTTTTGTTTTTTTTAAATGTCATTTTATTATTTTTTAAAATTTTATTTATTTTTGGCTGTGTTGGGTCTTCGTTGCTGCATGCGGGCTTTCTCTAGTTGTGGCGAGTAGGGGCTACTCTTCGTTGTGGTGTGCAGGCTTCTCATCGCGGTGGCTTCTCTTATTGCGGAGCATGGGCTCTAGGCATGCGGGCTTCAGTAGTTGTGGCACGCGGGCTCAGTAGTTGTGGCTCGCAGGCTCTAGAGTGCAGGCTCAGTAGTTGTGGTGCATGGGCTTAGTTGCTCTGTGGCATGTGCGATCTTCCCGGACCAGGGATCGAACCCATGTCCCCTGCATTGGCAGGCGGATTCTTAACCACTGAGCCACCAGGGAAGTCCTCACCCTATTTTTGATTTGTATCAAAACTGTAACATCCATGAGGATAGGGAACATATCCCTGATACTAGCACGGTCCTTGGCTGCGTATTCAAAATATATTTAAGAAATAAATGAAAACCATGCATGGCCAAATATCACGTAGATCTTTTCATTTATTTATTTATTTATTTTGGCCGCACTGTGCAGCTTGTGGGATCTTAGTTCTCCAACCAAGGATTGAACGCTGGGCCACGGCAGTGAAACCGCCGAGTCCTAACCACTGGACCACCAGGGAATTCCCATCACCTAGATCTTTTTCTCTGAATTACTAAGCTTCATTCATTGCTAGTGCAACTGAGGGTGAATCTAAATGTAGGGTTTAAATTTATTTCTCTTGAATTTTCTCTCATACGTGCACTTGTAGGCATCTGTCAAGATTGTTCTAAATTTTGTTCTTCCAGTTTTGAATGAGAAACAAAGAAATAATCGTCTAGGTCTCTATCCAGAGTATAGCTGGAAATGTCCATTAGGACCCTTTTTACCAGGAAAGCCCAACCTCTTGGGGTTTCCCTGGTGATGCAGTGGTTAGGAATCCGCCTGCCAATGCAGCGGACACGGGTTTGAGCCCTGGTCCAGGAAGATCCCACATGCCGCAGAGCAACAAAGCCCGTGCGCCACAACTACTGAACCTGTGCTATAGAGCCCGCGAGCCACAACTACTGAAGCCCATGTGCCTAGAGCCCGTGCTCTGCAACAAGAGAAGCCACCGCAATGAGAAGCCTGAGCACCGCAACGAAGAGTAGCCCCCGCTCGCCACAACTAGAGAAAACCCGTGCACAGCAACGAAGACCTAACTCAGCCAAAAATAAATAAATTATTTTAAAAATAAATAAATAGATAGATAAAAGCGGATGAATGTTAAAAAAAAGAAAGAAATAAAAAGCCCAACCTCTGCTATAAAGAAATTCTTATGGACCAAATTTGGAGAATATCTTCCTCAAAAGCAGTCATGCCCCTGCAGCACTGATCTTCCCATTTTAGTGTGTAAGGTTCCTGGCCAGCTGGAGACAGGGATTTTTCCAGTACTATTTGCAGTAATCTAAATTGTGGATTCCTGCAGGGATCCCTTTCCACTGTCCAGTGGATGGTCTGGCTAAAAGAGGCTACTCCTTCTTACAGACCATCAAGGATTCTTCTATTTTCATCTACATCCAGCTCCAAGTGAAGTCAGCCACTTTCTTCCTGAACTTATAATTGATTCAGATGAATAATCTAAGTAGTCTGTCTTTGCTAAGACTTTATCATATTAATCTCGAAGATTTGTACAAGCTCTGAAGCATCCTTTGTAATTAAACTGCTTTTCTCAGAACTTCACCCTTAGAGAATTCATAAAATAAGGTATTAATTTGATGATATGAAGCCCCCTTTAAGGATTTCTCAGGCTAGAAGAGTTCATATTATATGGCATCTCCCACTGGTAAAGAGTGGTATTGCAAGGCACCTCTTGGCTGCTGTATGCTCAAAAATGCCAGAATAGAGACTTCCCTGGTGGCACAGTGGTTAAGAATCCGCCTGCCAATGCGGGGGACACGGGTTCGAGCCCTGGTCCGGGAAGATCCCACATGCTGTAGAGCAACAAAGCCCGTGCGCCGCAACTACTGAGACTGCGCTCTAGGGCCCACAAGCCACAACTACTGAGCTTGCGTGCTGCAAGTACTGAAGCCTTTGCGCCTAGAGCCCGTGCTCCGCAACAAGAGAAGCCACCACAATGAGAAGCCCGCACACTGCAACAAAGAGTAGCCCCCGCTCCCCACAGCTAGAGAAAGCCCACACGCAGCAACGAAGACCCAACGCAGCCAAAAAATTTAAAAATAATTTTTAAAAAATGCCAGAATTGGTAAGTGTAAAGTGAGGCAAGAATCCCAAACACAGGATGAATCTTAGGGAAATTACTGGGAGGAAGCAATAAAATATAGGAAACTTAAAAATCATGAAAGGCTCACATAGTCCAGAGAATGGGCCAAAAAAAGGCCAACTTAATTTTTCTCTGGATAAGTCTTCAATTGAGAATGTTGATAGATCCCCCCCGCCAGGGAATTCTATTTCTTATTTTAAATTGAAGCCAATAGGAAAATGGGATTTAGATTTTCCTTTATGACCAACGTTGCTGGAGTACTGCTATGAATTACCCTGGACTGGCCCTCTCGTCCTTTCAAACATATTGTACTCCTGTGCAGCATTGGTGGTATCGTGGTGAGTATAGCAGCCTTCCAAAAAATATTTTACTCTTTAGCTTCCAAAGGATTCATGATTTGGGTGAAACATTGGCATTAACAAGGCAGTAACACTGCACGGAGTTGGAATCCATGCTATTGAAGAAGAAAGGGCAAAAAACTTTGAAAGGTCTGGGTTGGGGAGAGGATTGTAAATGAATGGTAGGACTCACCAGTATCCACGTTTCCTCCTTTCCTTGCAGTAAGCCAGCTAAGGGATATTTCCCAGCCCCCTTGCCTTTGGTTGGGGCCATGTGACTGAGTTCTAGCCAATGGAATGTGGCCCATAGTGACTGTATGCCTCGTCAAGTCCTGTCCCATGATCATCTCAACCCACAACCCTCCAGTCTCTCTTCCCCTTCTACAGCAACCTCGGAGGCCGCTTACTGAAACGTGGCAGCATCACAGGATGGAAGAAGCCTGCATCCCTAAGTCAACATTTGTAAGAGAACTACCCAACCTGCAATGGATTGTGATACGAATGAGAAATAAACAATTACTGTACTGTCATTAAAATCTTGCAGTTATTTGTTAGAGCCAGTACTCCTTGCTCTCACTGCTATGGAAATCGCTACCTTAAAACGGGATGCCATTGTAATAAAAACATAAATATGTAGCGTTAACTTAGCATTGGGTAGCCCGATGTGAGGAGCCTGGTACCAGAAGCTGAAAAGATGAAAATCTTTATTATGCAGTGGCAAAACATTAGGTAAACTGTGCCTATGTTATCTGGGATAGCAGACCACATGCTTACTAAGTAGGCATGTCCAGGGGGCACTGGTTAGAAAAGGAACAAAGTGATAGTGTATGTTCTCTGCTACTTGGCAAAGCAATACAAGGCAGAGATGAGCTCTGGAGAAGTGGATGGTTTGCAAAGAGAAATAAGAGGGAATGGGGAGAGCAGAAAATCTGAGCCTGAAAGAGGAAAACATCGACTGCTTCTAGATCCCAAATGGCAGAAAATAAGATTGGAAAGCTTTCTAGCAGCAAAGACCCATTAAGACCTAGACTTGGTGAAAAGGTCAAATTAAGGATGACTTTCCCAGTCAAGTCTTGTAGCATCAAGGTAGTTAACTGCCCTTTGAGAAACAGAGAGAGGCACAGGGGAGGGGAAACAAAGAAATAAAGCCAGTTTGAGAACTATTTCTAGGAAAAAACTCTGGGTGTGGTCACTGGCCCACGACACTGACTCGAAGCAAATAGATGAGACTTTGCTAAAATTCTGAGGGACTTTCTTGGGAAACAAACAAAACCCCACATGCCTAGACCTTTACCTGTCATCTTGACAGTTGGAGATGAAAAACAACCTTGCTCCAGGAGGTAATGGGCTGTAAGAATTAAGCAGCTCTCAAGGAAGGCTCACCACCTCCCACCCACAGCATCCACTTCAGATGTGTCCCAGGAGGGTGGTAAACAGGAAGAACCTTCTAGAGGGCATAGCCCAGAACATAATGGACAAGAGATTTCCTCCAGAGTTGAATGAGAGCCTAAGTAAAGAACTTCCCCCACCCCAGGATTAGGGGCCTTTAGAGCACTTGTGGGGTCTCGAAATTTCCACAGACCCGTAGCTACTCTGTGTCTTTCATTCTTCCCTTTTCTGAATGTGTGTTTTTATTGTGATTATCTGATCCAGGCTCCTCCATTTGGACTGGAGCCACTCCCAGACCTGAAGGAAAAGACACACTCACAGGGAGAGCCTGAACTTAGAGCTCAGTGGTGGGTGTACTTTGAGTTGCCTTCCTGGGGAGGAATGAACATGTTTTATGTGCAAGAAGAAAGGAGCAAACAGGTATTTGGTGACCACGAAGGTGGCCTGAACGGAGAATGCCCGTGCTCCCTGATCTGTGCTTCTCCCTCTATCCAGGGCACACAGCAAAGTCTATTTTCAAGCCCTCTCACTATGAGGGGCTCTGGCCAATGGAATATGGGTAGAAGTGCTGTATACCAGCCCAGCCCTTAAAATTCTCCTAAGCATGATCCTCCATGCTCCCTTCTGTTCTGCAGCAACCTTAAAGCCATTTGTTGAAGACAGTGGTAATACAAGATGGAAGGTCCCTGGGTCCCTGAGTCACCATCTGGAAGAGAACTGTCCAACCCACACTGGATTGTCATGTGAGAAATAAACTTTTGTCTTATTAAGATAGTGCATTGTTGCCACAGCAGTGAATTTTACTCACACCAACTAACTAATATAAGGGTAAGGAATGTCTACATTCAGAAAATATACCAAATAGGAAAGGCCATTAGTAAAAAAAGAAGTCCAAGAAGTTCAGAAGGAGAACCGGAAGTAAGTAGGATAAGATAAACTAGGGGAAAAGAGAGATTCAAGAAGGAGCTGCCAATGGTTTGTGATGGTTAATTTTATGTGTCAACTTGGCTAGGCTATGGTACCCAGATATTTGGTCAGTCATTATTCTAGATGCTTCTAGATGTGAAAATGTGTTTTAGATGAGATCATTTTAATTAGTAGACTTGAGTCAAGCAGAACACCCTCCATTGTGTGGTGGGCCTTCTCCAATCAGTTGAAGACCTCAAGGGGAAATAGTCTGACTTTTCCCACGAAAGGGGGAATTCTGCCAGCAGACTGCCTTTGGACATGAGCTGCAACATTAACTCTTTCCTGGGTCTCCAGCTTGCTGGCTATTCGTTCTATTTCTCTGGAGATCCCTGACTAATACAGTGTTAAAGCTACAAAATGGTTGAAGAGGATACAGATTTTGAAAAGGCAACTATATTTGGCAACTAGGAGGAAGGGAGCAATTTCAGTGAGCATTGAGGGCTGAAGCCACATTCTAAGAAGGAAAAGTGGAAGCAATGTCCTAATGCTGGAGAGGAGCATGGGTGGTGTGGGGGGAGGGAAGGGATCAAGGGCATTGGTGGAGGAATTGAGTTTTAGGAGAAAGAGTTTTTGGGGGTTTTTTTGCCTGAAGTAGAAAATAGAAAGGAAAGTCTGGGGAGCTCCCTGGGAGACTTTGTTCTGAGTAAATCACAACAGTGCTCAAGAACTGAAGTGGAACAACCCAAGTGCCCATCAACAGACAACTGGCTTAAGAAGATGTCATATATATATGTCATATTATTCAGCCATAAAAAAGAATGAAGTACTGCCATGTGCGGCAACATGGATGAACCTAGAGAATATTATACTTAGTGAAGTAAATCAGACAGAGCAAGACAAATATTATATGATATCACTTATATGTGGAATCTAAAAAATAATACAAATGAATCTGTATACAAAACAGAAACAGACTCACAGACATAGAAAACAAACTTATGGTTACCAAAAGGGAAAGGGGGCGGGATAAATTAGGAGTATGGGATTAACAGATACACACTACTATACATAAAATAGGTAAGCAACAAGGATTTACTGTATAGCTCAGGGAACTATATTCAATATCTTGTAATAACCTATAATGGAAAATAATCTGAAATATATATATTAATACATATATATATATATAACTGAATCACTTTGCTGTACACCTGAAACTAACACAATATTATAAATCAGCAATACTTCAATTTAAAAAAAGGACTGAGTTGGGACTTTGTACCTTCATTAATACATGAAGTTTCCACCACTAGTGATTCCATTTTTTTTCCTCTAAATGACCTCTGCTCTTTAGCGATTTCCTTTGACTTTCAACATAAGTATGGCGTATGGGCCACAATCAACTGTCCCCACACCTTCCCCACCCAAACTCAAGTTAAAAACAATATTAAGCAACCCTCCGTAGCCCATCCCACCCTGCCTACCCTGTCTGGTGCTGTCCATGCCTCTGCACTCAAGTCCCAGCTGAGCCACATCCTAACAATTCCATAATCTGGTCTCTCAAGGGGAGTCATCTCAGTTGACCCTGGGTTCACCCCTCTGGCTGTTGATAGAAATTGCCTGAAATTACAGCTGAAAACTCTCACCCAAAGGCTGGTGTAATTTCTAGGAAATCCGGTCTCCTCCCTTCTTCATCTGTGATCTGTGATCTTGATCTTGATCCCACAGTCCTTCTGGAGCAGGAGTTCATCCTCTGAACCTCTTCAGGGCTGGGTCCAGCTCTGCTTACCCAGGGTCCATCTACAGCCAGACACCAGTATATTTCATTTCTCTGCTGATGCATCTGTATTACCATAGCAACACATACATACATCCTCCAGTCCCAAGGGGGCAAGGTGGTGGGAGAGGATCCTCCCACATACAAGATTAGGACCTTTTTCTCACCAGACATCTTGGATCTAGTCAACTAAAGAAAGCATGGAGAAAACCAAGGGTCATTTGTCTGTTCTCTCTTTGACAAATATTTGAGCAGCTTCTGTGAGAGGCAGGGTGGTGCACCGTGGCTAAGGACAAAGGGGCTGGATTCGGCCTCCCTGGGTTCAAATCCCAAGATCTCCACTTACTAGCTACGTGACACTAAGCACAATATCTATCTTCTGAAAAATTAGGACTATAATGGTGCTTATCTCATAGGGCTGCTAAGACGATTAAATTAATTAATACATAGGTAAACCGCCTAAAGGATGCTTTGCCGGTGGCTATCTCCCTGGTGTTTACAAAACAGCTCTCCTGATCCATGCCACAGTCTGGGAGACTGAGGCTCATGTGGCAGACTTGGAATCCAGATTCAAAGCCCCAGGAGTGCCTCGTGACTACTACCGGCTAGGCAAAATCCTCTCCGAACCTCAGTCTCTTCACCTGTAAAATGGGCAGTAGGTTCCTGGCTCCCTCTCTCAAGGTCATGGTGAGGTTCTGCTGAGATCACAGAAAGAATGCACTTCCTGAACTGAAACTTGCCATTGGGAAGGGGAGGAGATTAGAGAGAGCTGAGCATCCCCCTCTCTGACTGGCTGGGATTTGTGAATGGGCCGGGGGCCGGGGGTGGCTGTCCTTGGCCCCTTCTCAGCTCCCAGGCTTAGGAGAAAGTTTCTCTGCCCCTTTGGCCTCACCTACTTTACTCCAAGGGCCAAATGGGGGTGGGCATGGAGGTGTGGAGATGTGGGAAAGGGGCTGATGTAGCTATGGAAAGAGGCCAGGCCAGGTGGTCCCCACTGTGTGGTCCGTCTCCCCTTGCCCCATCCTGCCACCATGGCCATCACGCCTCAGCACCATTACTTGTTAAATTGTTGTCTTTCCTCACAGGATGCAACCTCAGGGAGTCCGGGACAGTGTGGAATGTTCCCCACACTCCCAGAGTTTGGGGCAGGACCTGGCCCATGGCTGGTTCTCACTAAGTGTCCCATCAGGGACCATGTCATGTGAGGCTCCCGGAGGAGGGCCTTGGATGAGAGAGTCACCACTCCTTTGCCTGAGACTCGTTCCCTCAGATGTCACTGTTTATACCAGAGGCCTCTCCAGTAACAAAGTCACAGAAGTTGGGAGCGCTCAGGGCCCAGTTTTCTCTTGCAGAAAACCGAGGCTTGGAGACATGGAGTGGCCGCCCAAAGTCACTCACCCAGAGTGGCAGAGCCGGCCTGACCAACCGCCTGGGTCTGCCCCGGACCGAGGGATGTGCGACTTTCAGTGCTGAAACGGGGACAGTCCCAGGCAATCCGGAGGACGGGGGGGGCAGGGGCCGGGACCCGGAGATCCTAACTTTTCCAGTCCCTCTACCCCGCAGATGGGTGAGGAAAAGGTCCAGAGCGAAAATCGAGAGCCCCCAGCCACCAGGCGGCCCCCACCGCCCGAACGATTGCTCTGGAAGAGCCTTCCTTGCGCCCCCAATCCCCAGCGCCGCGGCGCCCGGGGGCGGTCGGCGGGCGGGGCTCGGGGCCTTCCCCGCGCGAGGGGACTCCGGGGGGGCCGGGCGGGGCGCTGGGGCCCGCGGCGGCACAAAGAGGCCCGGCCGCGGCACTTTTGAAAAGAGCGAGGAAGTTGATCTGGGCCGGGGCCCAAGGAGTGACGAGGAGGGAGGGAGGGCGGGCGCGCGGGGCCGGGGGCGGCCGCAGCCCTCGCCTCGCCGGCCTCCACGGGAAGCGCGGCGGCGGCATGGACGGCGGGGCGCGGCGCCCCCAGCCTGCGACCCCGCGGACCCTCCTCTCGGCGCGCCGCCTCCGCAGCCGGGGCTCCGGCGTGACTCCGGCACCGAGCCCCACTCCCGCGGGCGGCGCGTAGGGCGGCGATCGATCCGTGCCCTCCCGGGACCCGCTGGCTTCAGCCCGGGTCGCACGGCCGCCGAGCCGCCTCCGGCGGGGCCCTCCCGAGGCCTCGGAGCGGGGACCATGAAAGGTAAGCCCGCCCGCGCGCGGGAGCTCCGAGGCGAGCCCCTGCGGGACCCCTCACCCTGCCCGGGCGCGGTGGGCACCTCTCTCTGCGGGCGGGCGAGGACGGGAGGACGCCCCCGGGTAGAAGTGCGTGGGCTTCTCTTTCGTCTCCTCCGGAGAAGGGTATTGGGAGGACAGGCTGGAGCCCTGAAGTCCAGAGGCAAGGGAGAGGAGAGGCAGGATGCAGAGTGTGCTCACCGGCCATTGCTCTCTCCCGAAAAGCCGCTGTAAATCCAGAGAAGTATCTGATCCCTTTAACCTGTCAGCACAGAACTATGTTACCCGCCCAACCTTCTACCGGTGTCACCCCATCCGGAGGACCCATCTCAGAGGCTGCTGCGGCCCTCACCTAGCCTTTTGCCCAGCGCCAGGCCCAGGATTCTCCTCCGGGAACTTCCACCCTTTCCCCAGGAGACACCTGCCCTGTCTGGGTTCCTCAGCCCAGGCCCAGCCCTTCCTGACCTCTGAACCCTGGCTGACCGTCCTCTGACCTCCTGGGCGCAGAGCAGCAGGGGGAGATCAGTGGTGCAGGCCTGAGCTCTCCCCAGGCCAGTGGGCATCACCACAGTGGTCCTTGCAGCCAGTTCTTGGGATGGAAACAAGAACCAAACTTGGTCCCTGCTGCTCATCCCTGGGCCTGGTTTACCTGAGGCCCGGGAGAGTGCACCCCCGGTCTTCACGGTCATTCTCAGGCTAAGGGAGAAGCAGGCTTTGGAGACCTACCGTGGGACAGGGAACTTTGGGGTTTTGATGCTCCCTCACCTGCTTTACGATAATCCTTCAAATAGCACTGGGGCAGGCGCTTATGCTCCTAGCCCCTCTTCCACTTCCTGAATGTGGAAACGGCAAAGGACTTCCGGGGTCATCCGCAGGGCTTTCCACTGTGCCGTCAGGTGGTGTTGGCGAAGCCGCTTCATTTGCATAGAAGGGTTTGAGGGTTCCTGGGAAGGAAAGGCTCCACGGGTAAACCTCTGATGGATCACAGCCTCCATGTTGTATAGTTGCGGAAACTGAGGCCCAAGCAGGTAGGACCAGCCTCGTGGGTGTGTCACCTGTGCAGTCCCCCGGGGGCCCAGGGCGCCACATGAGGTTCAGTGCTCTGCTGTCATTGTCTGGAGATTATTAATAATTTTTTAACAAGGGAACCCAGCAGTTTTATTTTGCACTGGGCCCCGCAAATTACGTTGCTGGGCCTGTGGATGAGAGAAGGGACTTGCTTAAGATTCACAGCTCGTCAGGGGGACCGGCCCAGGGCTCCTGACTTCCAGGCCAGTGTGCTTGCTAATGCATACATCCCTCTTCCTTCCCTCCGGCCTCTGGTCCCTCTGTCTGGGCTTCCCTGTGGCCTCACCACATCTTGATCTATCTGGGACGAGGCAAGCAAGTTATCATCAGCCCCAGGGAGTTCCCTTAGCAGCAGAGAGGAGCCTCACCCACCGGGTTCCTGCTCTCAGCTTCCACATCTGTGCAGTGCCCAGTCAGCGGTCCCGGGGCAGGTCATTACCAGAAGCCTGTGGAAAGGTCTGAGGCCACATCTCGCCACAGGCTTGGGGCCCACGCTGCTCTGGACCTTGATGGTGATGGTACGACGCTGCACATTCTCACGGTGGTTTGGCTCCACCAACATTCCAGAAGAGCTCTTTGGGGGAAAACAGACTGGGGGAAAGCCAGGCAGGGCCGAAATCCCCTGAAATGGAGGAGACACCCAGCTCCCAGGAAGGGAGTCGGGAACACACGGCCCGCCTTTCTGAAGCTCAGTGAGGCAATGCCACTCCTCTAAGCGGCGGAGGAAAGAGCTGGTGTGAACAGGTATTTATAGGAGGTCTCTGAGGAGGGCCAGCTGAAGCAGGTCGTCGGGTCCCAGCGTCTTCCTGGCCTGCTGACTGGGAGGCTGTGGGCTCTGAGCAAGAAACCCAAGTCCTGCCCCTCTCACTCCTTTTCCCTCAGACAGCAGCCTCACCACCACCTGGGGCTGAATTCCTGTCCGCTGAGGCCTTCAGGGCAGCTCTTGTGTGTTTTTCCCCCAGTTTCAGGAAACCTTCTACGATCTTCCATAACCTCCCAGGGCCCGGGCCACAGAGCTGCGGGGAAGCCGGGGTTGATTCCCAGCCCACCCCCTGCAGGGTCTCCCCTCATCCTCCCCGGGGGCCAGGAAGAGCCACCCCCTCTACCTGAGATGGAAAAGCCAGGGCAGTCAGTCAGTATTTGGCCCTGGGGGCATCTGTGGAGTGTGAAGAATCAGGATTTTTTTTACACACGTGGAAGAAAACAAAGTGCCCAGAAGAGCAGGCGGCCCCTTCCAGGATGGCCCTTCCCCAGGGGGAAGCTGGCTTCAGACTGTCCTCCGAGGGCCGCACCAATCTGAGAAGTACATCTGCTGGCAAAGATTCACTATCCCCGCTCAAAGCAAAACATGGTGATGTTATGTTTTGTGGAGGTTGGCGGGGACGGTACTTAAACAAGAAAACAGGTCTGCTAATGTGTGCTGCCACCCATGGCCAGGCGCCAGGGCCCGCTCTGCCAGCCAAGCTGTTTCCACCCCGAGGCGCCTCCTGCCCACCCGCCCACTGGCTGGCAGCCGGGCCTCCCAGGCAGCCGCATCTTTTGATGCAAGCAGGCCCCAGCTCCGGGTCCAGCCCCTCTCACACCTGAGGGGCACACAGCTGCCACCAGCCCCTGGTGATGGGCCCACCTTGGAGCTGCCCACTGGCTTGTCTGAGCCATTGACAGCCACCTGTGGAATTGCTCCCACATCTCCAGCGAGAGGGTCCTGTCGTGAGATCCCCTCCCAGACATGTGTCACCCCTCCAGAAGCGGCCTGGTTCCCTGCGAAGATGACTGATTTGAGAGTCAAGGACAGAGGCTCTAGTCCTGGCCCCGCGTGAGGCTCTGGTCAGTGTTTCCCTTTCTGGGCCTCGTTCCCCTGCTGGGTGGTCCCTGAGGCCCATCTTGCTCTGATGCACGAGAGGTCCCAAGGAGAGAGTTTGGGTGTTATTGGTCCTTTTCCCGTCTCTCCTCCTTTGCTGCTCCTCCTCTGGAAGAGTCTGTGGTCTCAGCCGTGGACTCCCATTCCTTGAACAGTCCCACCTAGTCTCAAGGATGTGATACACGGGACAGGCTGGTGATACCGGATTTAATCCTCTGAGCCCCAGACCCTTACCCGGCAGTGTCCTAAACGTCTAGCTGGAGACCTGCAGACACTCCTTTAAGGTGCAGATGGGAAGCCTTCACATCCAACTGAACCCAGGTTAAATAGCGGTTATTCTGGGATGTTGCCCCACACCTTTTAGTCGGCAAACATGTATCAATACCCACTTTGGGGGAGGAAGCGGCTAGTCTAAAGGGGAGCAAGGATGCCCTCCGGTGGAAACGAAGCATACACACTTAAGAAGAGAACCAAGTAAGCAAGGGGGATGATGCGAAGGAACCAGGGAGTGGTATATACAGTAGATTGCATAGGAATCCCCAGAAAGAAAGAGCCTTTCAAGTTGGGGCAGGTCGGGAAGGCTTTAGGGAGGAGTAGAGGGTGAGCAAGGTTTGGATGGGGTCATCCAAGAGACAGGAGGAGCAGGAAGCATGTTGGTGAAAGCTGGGCACTGTCATTGGGTGTGTTCACCGGTGATGGGAAGAGAGATTTGCCTGGAGACTGAGGGTTGGCAGAGAAATGCAGGGAGCCACAGGACCAGGAGGCCGTGAGTGCCACGCCAAGGACTCCAGCTGTGTCCTGTTGACTCCTGTTGACTTTGGAGAGGCCCTAGAAGGGTTTGTCAGGAGATGGCCGGTTGCTACTTCTCTAATGACCTTCCCCCATGTTGGGAAATCTCTACTTTTAGAGAAAGCAATGAGGGAAGAAGAAAATGAGCCTGTAACAGAGCCAAGAGGAGCAGTTGGGGACACCAGGGGAGAAGGAGGATGTAATGTAATGGAAACCGAGAGGAGAAAGTTCCAAGAAGGAGAAAATGGTCAACAGTGTGACTGTTGATGGACAGGCTTAGCCAAGGGTTATTTGATTATGAAAAAAGTAGGCTGCAGAGACCTAGAGGGGAGTGGGTGTATTTGAAGCAAAGGCACAGGAAGACCTTGTGTTAGAGAAGTTTCAGGAAAAGGGAGCTAAGGAGTTGAAGTAAGAAGCGGGGCCAGGCGTGAATGGTTTTTCGAGGTGGTGCTGGCCTGCCCATTGGAAGGTGGAGGGAGAGAAGGGAAGGGGAGATGGGGGCCCGGGGATGAAGGAGATAGGAGTGGCTGAGCTTTGCTGTAGAAGGAAGAAAGGCTAGGACTTCCTTAGTGGTCCAGTGGGTAAGACTCCGTGCTCCCAATGCAGGGGGCCCAGGTTCGATCCCTGGTCAGGGAACTAGATCCCACATGCAGCAACTAAGACCCGGAGCACCCCAAATAAATAAATAAATATTTTTTTAAAAAGAAGAAAAGCTGTCTTTATGGGGGCCCCAGGAAAGATGTAGACACAGGCTCTTTGCATTCCTAGTTGCATTTAATCTTTTTACCATATATCCCCATTATAAAAATTTTGAAAAATTCAGAAAAGGAAAAAAAAAATCGCACTCACCTGAACTCCTACCCCTCAGAGATAATTGACAAGATTTGGAAGAGAGTTCTTCCAGAAATCCTTCAGTGTATATTTGCACATGCATTTTTTTCACATAAGTAAGATTATACTACTAATAACATGGCTTATTCTATGTATGTATTTTTAAAATTCAGCAATAGAACCTAGATATCTTCCCTAGGCAGTAAGTATAGATCTGCATTCTTTTTTATTGGCTGCATAATATTCCATAGTATGGCTTTACAATAATTTATTTAACCAATCCCTTATCAATGGGCATTTAAGGTATATACATTTATCCTCAGGTTTATCATAGCACGCAGTGATAATCTTTACATCTCCATCTTTGCCTAGTGGTATACGTATCCCCTTAGAAAAAAATTCCTAGAAGGGGGTTGCTGAGTGAAAAGGCACGCTCATTTGAAGTTTGGCTATCATCAAGAAGAACACAAATAACAAATGTTGGTGAGTACATGGAGAAAAGGGAGCCCTTGTGCACTTTTGACAGGAATGTAAATTGGTGCAGCCACTATGGGAAACAGTATGGAGGTTCCTCAAAAAACTAAAAATAGAGCTACCATATGATCCAGAAATTCCACTCCTGGGTATATATCCAAAAAAACCCCACTAATTCAAAAAGATATATGCACCCCAAAGTTCATAACAGCATTATTTACAATAGCCAAGATAAAGAAACAACCTAGGCGTCTGTCAACAGATGAATGGATAAAGAAGATGTGGTACATATATATATATACATACACACACACATATACACAATGGAATATTACTCAGCCATAAAAAAGAATGAAACTTTGCCATTTGCAACAACATGAATGGACTGGGAGGGTATTATGCTGAGTGAAATAAGTCAGAGAAAGACAAATACTGTATGATATCACTTATATGTGGAATCTAAAAAATACAACAAACTAGTGACTATAACAAAAAAGAAACAGACTCACAGATATAGAGAACAAGCTAGTGGTTACCAGTGGGGAGAGGGAAGGGGGGAGGGGCAAGACAGGAGTAGGAGATGAAGAGGTACAAACTACTTGTATAAAACAAGCTACAAAGATATATTGTACAGCACAGGGAATACAGTCAGTGTTTTATAGTAACTATAAATGGAATATAATCTTTAAAGGTTGTGAGTCACTATGCTGTACACCTGTAACTTATACAATATTGTACATCAACTGTACTTCAATTGAAAAAAAACGAAGTTTGGAAATAGAGTCCACACTATGCTCCCAGGGCACGAGGGCCCATCTCCACACACCCTCATCTGCACTGGGTTTAAGGGGTAGGCACCTGGAGGAAGTTAGGGCAAGACGAAGAGCTTAAACCTAATGGGTTTGATCTTTTCAGAAAGGGAGGTAGTGAGCTCATCTTTGGAGAATGAGGTGGGCTGAGAAGAAGAGCAATAGTGAGTGAGGATGCAGATGGGAAGATTTGACCGGGGACAGAGCCACACCAGTGTCTGACATGCCCCCACGGGGCTGGGTCCCCAGTGCAGTGCAGAGAGAAAGGGCTGGGGAGTGAAAGGCACCAGGGCCAGGAGAGAAAGCTAAAGGCTCCCGGGAGCCGAAGGTGATCCTGGGGGCCAGACTGATTGCCTGGGAAGAAGCAGAAGTATAAAGACTTAGTGCAGGGGATTAGGAAAAACAGCGGGAGATGGAGCAAGAAAGGAGCTTGCGATCATGCAGCCAGAACAGCAGTGAGGTTTACCCCAGAGGGTGTGCAGGCTGAGCTGCGGCCAACGTGGAGATGAGACCTACAGATTGCAGGTCAAGGAGCCCTGTGGTCTAGAGACCCAGTGGGCTTTCAACATGTTCCCTCCATTAAAGCTGGTGGCGGGAGACAGGATGAAGAAATCATCGAATCCAGGTGATGTACTTATCCAGAACAGTATTCCCCAAAGTGGGTGCACCTCTGACTACCAGTTCCATTGGATTTAATAGATCATTGTTTTCAAGAATGGCAAGAAATTCTATAGTGAAATAAGTTTGAGAAACACAGAATTAAACACAGATTGAGATGGACTTTTTTTCTTTTTTGCAGAACTTTTCAAAATTTGTACTATGTTAATGTGAGTCTGGAGATGGTGATGGAAAATGCAGCATTTTCCAGATTTACTTGATCAAAGAACCCCTTTTCACAAAGAATATTTTGAACTAGTGCTCTGTAGGACGTGTTTTTGAAAACTGAACTTCTTGAAAGTTGGAAATTGGTCCTGAGAGTGACAGGCGTTAGGAAAGAGAGATAAATGACAGCAATTCAAGCGGGATAGAAAAACAATCCTAATAAAAATGGCTGTTGCTACCATTTATCAAGTATTTACTATGTACCAGGTACTTTTTGTATGTTGTCTCATTTTCACAGCAGCTCTGTGCAGTAGATAGTGTTCTCGCTATTTTGCACACGGAGCCCAGAGAGGGGAAGGGGACTCCCCCTGCAAGGGGAAGCATGACTGGAAGTGGTGAAAAGCAGAGAGTGAGGGGTTTGAAGGCCCAGGGGTAACAATCAAGATCAAGAAACTCATGATTCCCACCCCTCTCACCCTACTGGGTTTGTGGGGTTCAGGAGCAATGGAGGAGCTCCTGTCTCCACAGAGGAGACCATTGTGTATGTGATGGGGGAGGGTTAAGGTCTGTTGTACTGAGTGAATAGCCAGGGTTCTCTTCTCAAATAGAGGTTATACAGCCCCTTGAAGGGGTACAGTCATCCCTCTGTATCTGCGGGGGATTGGTTCCAGGGTCCCCCACAGATACCAAAATCCAAGGATACTCAAGTCCCTTATATAAAATGGCATAGTATTTGCATATAACCCACACACATCTTTCCATATACTTTAAATCATCTCTAGATTAGTTATTACACCTAATACACTGTAAATGCCAGTGTAAACGTAAATAGCTGTAAATACACTGTAAATGCTATGTAAATGGTTGCTGGTCACTCAGCAAGTTCAAGTTTTGCTTTTTGGAACTTTCTGGAAATTTTTTTCCGAATATTTTCTAACCGCGGTTGGTTGAATCCGCGGATGTGGAACCCAAGAGTACGGGTTGGCATTTGGAGTTATCGCAGATAACCAGGGATTGCTACTGGCATTCAGTGGGTCAGAACGCCAGATGTCTGCTCGGCGTGGGTAAATCCTGTCTAATGGAGACCTGTGCCACTCAAATGCCAAGAGTGCCCCAGTTAGAATACTGAGGGCAAGAAAGGGGAGGAAAGTCATTTAGGATAAAGAGGGAGATTGCCCACAACCTCTGTGGTTACAGGAACCGTGGAAGGCAGCAGATGCTGGGGGCTGGGGGCTGGCCCTGAGGATGCAGGCAGAGGTGGCAGCAAGGAGAGGAAATGCCTGTCCCAAGAGCATCGAATGTGGATTTTAGGAATGAAGGAGCAGAAAAGAGGTGACTGTCACAGGGGAGCAAATCATGACACCTTGCCGAGCAGGAGAATCTGAAAGGGAAGGACCAGATCATTAGAGCAGAGAGGGACAGACTGATTCCCATCCGAATATAAACATACCCGCAGCGGAAGCCTGTGGGGAGGGGGTCATGGCAGAAGGGTTCCAATGAAAACAATTTTGCCACCTTAATTATAGCATTCTCCAACCATAAACTACAATTATTCTGCAACTTTAAATATAGCATTGGCTCCTGAGAAGACTCCAAAATCTTTATTTTTACTGACCCAATTGGCTGTTTTGAAAACCCACTCTGTGAACTCCATAGAAGATAATCATCAAAATATGTTCCTTGAAGTTCCCAAAGAAAGACCTTTTATTCAGTTCCTCGAATCTCTCCCCCTTGCTGACGCTGATGGAAGATTGCAGTCCCTGAAAGGCTAAAGAGTGAATCAGCACCACATTTTCAGTCAACCAAAAGCTGAATTCTGCGACCACAGTTGAGTTCGCAGTTGGTTAACAGGTTGGGGCTATTTTCCACCTCCAGAGGGACAAGTGAACCCGGCTCAGCCCCAGCAGAGCCAGAAGTCATGCCCAGCCATGTGCCGACTCCGGCACCTTCAAATCAAACTCTCTGCAACGTGGCTCTGTGGCAGCTGAGGCTTGAAAAAAACAAGGGAGTTCCCTTGTGGCTGCCTTTCTGATATTTGAGTTGGAGAATATGACGTAGGTATGGGAGAAACAGAGGTTCTTTCAAGTCTCCAGTGGTTGCCACTACTTTATGAGTCTGGGCTTGCAGCGCTGTCTTTGAAGGCTAATTTTTTTTTTTTTTTTTTTAATTCACTGCCTGGAATTTGGGTAGAGATCGCTAGCTGAAGAGTGGGGCCCAGCTGTGCCTTTGGTAGGTCATTCATGGGCTGGGCTTCTTCATGACACGGATAAGACGCTCCCTCACGACAGCTCCAATCCCTTGGGGCCTCTGGGACAGGGGAGGCTGAAACTGGCTCACAGAGTCTTTGATGTTTGCTACCCAGAGCAGCAGGCTGTCCCAAGCTTGTCTCAAGAGAGGGGTTTTCCTGAATACTTAAGGTTCCAGGCATTAGCCTAGCTTTGCCGGTGCCCTTTCCCAAGCCCACCCCCCTCCTGTCCCAGTGGCCTTTCTCCTGGAATCAGCAAAATGAAAAAAAAGAAGAGTACAAAAAGAGAGACAGAGAGAAGGCAACAGAGGCTACTTCTGCCTTCCTGGAAAGGTGGCCTCTTTTCAGACAACTGTGGCGACATCTTCAACCATTCCGGGCACCTGGCAGCTCACACTGACACGCAGGTGCTTCTCAGTTTTCAGCATGTCAGGAGGTGCTCAGTTTCATGGATGGTTTATTTATGATTCAGGAAAGAACCACAGCCTGATTTGAGAGGGCCATAAAAATGCTGGTGGTATTCTGAAAGTGATTAACTGGACACTGATGGAAAAAATTAACCACCACCCACCCCCAAAACAAAGGGAGGCCTTTTAGCTTTAGGAGAGGAAAATCATATCCCTTGTTCCAGCTCTGAGAAAGGGAGGGGAAGAAGATCCTAAATTTTGCTGCACTGCCCCCAACCTACCCTTTCATTCCTTTTCAATCCAAACATTAGGCCCCTCCCTGTATATTCATTTTAAGTTTCTGCTGCTTTAAGCCTTTGCATCCTCAATGCATCAGAACTCCCCAACACTCCCTAGCCATGGAGAACTCTAAGGATAAACCATATTTAACCCATATTTTAAATCATTAATCTTTTCTTTTTTTTTTTTTTTTTTAGTAAAACTGAGCTCTTAATTAAAAGGGCAGAAGTTAACAATTAACTAAGGATGCAGACCTTCTCAAAAGGTCAGTACACCCATCTTTTTTGAACACCCACTATGAGGTCAGCCCTGTGCTGAAAGAGGCTGAGGGAAGATTTCCTGACCTCATGGGGATGACAAACCACTGGCAGGCCAGACGTGTAAACAGATGCTGAGCCTGGATGGAAGAGGCCTTTCCGAGCTCTGTGGCCTGTCTGCGCTGGGTGTATGTAACTCTGCAAGCACTCTGTATGTGTATTTGCATCTTGCTTCAGATCCCTGGGCATTTCAGAACCTCTAACTAGCTGACGGATCACTTAACCTCTGCCAGCCTTTGTAACATGACAGGTGGGCTCTGTGACTTGTAAGTTCCCTTCCCACTCCCTCTCTCTGAAAGCTCTGGAAAGCTGGGGCACCCAACACTAAGTCACATGGCCCCAGAAGGCATGGGAACAGGCAGCATGGGAGATGCGGAGGGGGGTGGAAAATTCTTTTCCTGTCCCTGCTGACCCCACTTGGTCCAGTGCAAGGGGAGAGTACAGATCCTGTCTCATCAATCATCCTCTAATCAGTCATAGCCTCTGTGTCCTCAAGCCCAGCTCTTCTCAATTCTTTATGTCTGTTTCCTCATCCTTCCTCTGACTGGCTCAGTCTTGGCGTAATGTGAGTATAATGAGTCCATGCTTGCACAGGGTTTGGCTTCTAAGAGCCTCACAAAGCTTTGGATTATGTCCTCATTCAGATGAACAAGGCTGAAGTGGAACAGTTGCTATAGCGTTCCAGACATAGGTAAATTAGGGGTCCCCAGGGTCCGTGGCTCAGCGCTAGTAAACAGGAAGTTGGAAGGATTAGAAAGAGAAGATCTCTTCGGGGATGGGACCCGGGGAGCAGGGGCGGCGGGGAGAGGTGGGGCTGTGAGTTATGGAGCTGTGATGTCAGCAAAGGCAAAAAGGGAATAGGGCCAAACATTTGCGAAGCCCCTCATCTAAAGAGAGCTGAGATCGTGCTGGCCATCATTCCCCTTCCTGCCGGCGGCTCTGCAAAGTATCGGACGGGTCTCGGTGAATTCCCACTTGCTAATGACTGCCAATCTAGGGGCTCTCCGTGGGAGAGCAGAGTTATGACAGAGCTGTGTGCTTTCCGAGGGGGTGTTTGCTGAAGGTTGGTGTCCGTCCATCTTGCTTGATTTAAATCTTCCCAGATTCCCTGCAAAGGCTGTAAACAGCGAAGT
This sequence comes from Eubalaena glacialis, assembly GCF_028564815.1. Classification (NCBI taxonomy): domain Eukaryota; kingdom Metazoa; phylum Chordata; class Mammalia; order Artiodactyla; family Balaenidae; genus Eubalaena; species Eubalaena glacialis. The sequence continues at coordinate 113,943,089 of NC_083724.1, forward strand.
GATGAAATTGACCCTGGAGCCAGAAGAGGGAGGAGGCCTAGTCACAGGGGCGGGCACGGAAGCACCACCAGGGGTGGAGAGAGATGAGAGACACAGGCACGAAGGCCTAGGAGGTGTCTCTGCTCCAATTAGTGGAAGGAGTACCTCCCCGAGGGGCCCCCGGGGCTGCTGTAAATCCGACAGCCCACAGTGTGGTTCTGGCTGAAATCACCTGGGGGTGAGAGGGTGCCGCTAGTTAGGGTGAGGGTTTGGTCTGACACAGCACAGAAGGCACCGCCTCACCTGAGGCGCTCGTTTATGGGGAAGCGATGGCAGTCCTGGTAACGTCCCAGGCAATGTTATCCTCTTAAACTGTCAGCAGACTGATGATAGGGTAGCAGCCTGAGACACAAAGCGGGACTCAAGGGGTTGATTTCTTAGGATACGTATAAAGGGTACCAGTCATGTCAGCCTTCCTTCTGCTACTGTACCCACCCTCCTCCAAAGCGTGCACACACACACACACACACACGCACGAGAACACACTAACTGTATCAGACAGAGGCTACCTGCAGTTTGTTACTGTGGAGAGGAAACTCAAGCATAAAATTCAGGAGGCTTTGCTACTCTTACGGATCAGGGGTCTTGGCCTTCCCCAGTCAATAGAAATTGATCAGAGGCCAGACAAGAAATTCAGGCAAGGCTTTACTGGGGCCCCTGAAACGACAGATTTCCTTGCTTGCTCCCCGACGGGGGTGGGGTGTGAGCTGGTCCCTTAGATGGGGTGAGGGTAAGGGTGTGTCCAGGGGTCTGGCCGGAGGGGCGGCTTAGGAGTTTTGCCCACCCCTTAGGTTGGTGTTGCGTGCAGGGGGCATGCACAGTACCCTGCTTTTGCTCCCGACACCCTGTTTTTGCTTCCGGCTCTTCAGAAGTGGCAGTTGGGGTTTTTTTTTGGTCTTCGGTATCTTTTTGTCCATAATTTGCAACAACTGTGCATGCACGCAGTTATTTTTAGGCCCTTATAGTTTCTTTGTATGTTATTGCTCGAGGAGACGTTTTTGTCCAGGTGCAAGCCCTGAAGCAAAGGGTCCCAGGTCCCAGGTCCCAGCCTGTCTCATCACTAGCTGTCCCTGTGGCTTTAGCCAGGCATTCAAAGTTAACCCTCCTCCCCCTAACTCAGCTTCCCCATCTGTAAAACTGGGAGAATAACTTCTCACCCTGTCTCTCTGTCAGGCTAGTTGTGGGGATAAAGGGTATGAACCCAGGTCTCTGCCTTCCCCTCGCATTAACTCAGAGTCTCTGAGGGTGGGGGGCTGACCTTGGTCTTTGCACCAGGCTTCTCCATGATTACACATGCAGGCATAGACCCCCTATCAGGAAGGGTAACACAAAACCATTCATAGTCTCATGCGAAATTGTGTTTGTTGAGCACTTCTCTGTGCCAATCCCTGTGCTAGGGGCTTTGGGTAAAGCAGAGAAAAAGACAGACACAGTCCCCACCCTCAGATCTTAAACACTGAGGAAGAGAGCTGTTAGATAAATAATAACAGGTATACTGCATTCCACGAAGGGAAAATACAGACCACGTGGAAGAATATGCAACAAACAAGAGACTTCCTCCAGTCTGGGAGCTCAAGGAAGACTGCTAGGAGGTGACATGTAGTCATGACCTGGAGGACAAGCAGAGGGCATTCATGGCAGTGATGGTGGCATCTTTAATTTGGGGCTGCCCACAGTCTCTCCACGACTGAGCCCGTTCAGGGCTGCCCTCACTTATCGGGCATTCCTTGCCCACTCTGCCTCTTGGCTCCCGGGTAGGTCACAGTGGTCACGACCGCACAGCATTTGGGAAATGAGGCTGCTTCTGGGTCATTGCCAGAGAACCTGTGAACCATGCCCAGTCCTGGGCCCAGCCCCCTTCATTTCTACCTGCTCACCTTGTAGTCGCAGGAGCAAGGATTCTTAGCATTTGTAGAACCTTGGCTCGTTACTCTGAGGGGGGAGTGGGTGCGGTAGAGAAGACTTCTGAGTTCAGATCTCAGCTTCACCACATATCCTGGGTGCTGTTAAGCAACACTCTTAACTTCTCTGAACCTCAGTCTTTTTGCCTATGAAAGTGGTACTTTCGACTCTAAAGTTTATAGCATCATTGTGAAGATTGCCCCGAGGCAAGATCCAACCCTTCATCACTTTAAAAAAGGGAACAAAGAAAAACAAAAATTGGAGCTTCTACTTCGAGCATTACCAACTTAAAATATTCCTGGGTTATAAAGTTTAAGTGCCTGATAAACTACAAGCAAACTGCTAAATGCATAGCTAGAGTTGAAAGAAAACAGGGGAAATCCCTAGGGACCAAGCCAAAAAAAACCCCTTAAAATTAGGAACTGAAACCAAACGAGTCCACAAAGGCAGGAGCTGGATGTTAGGAATCTCTAGTCTTGGGTGCAGGAGGAGACAAGGCTGTGAGAGGCCCAAGGGGCACTTGTGGACCTTTGCTGAACCAAAGACCTCCCAGCATAAAACTCCAACCCTAGAAGATGCTGCTTCCAGGTGCTGTCACCCTGGGACAGCCATTCTGGTTGGGGTTATTTATTTTTTTTGGCCCCAGTGTTTTCTGATGGGCCACGGTCTTCCTACTGTTTGGTCAGCGCCCAAACCTGTGGTTAACGATCTTGAGTCTCACCCCAGCCAGTCTGCTCCTTGAAAAGGGCGGAGGGGAACGGAAAGAGGCTAGATGCGAAATCTACCTGCTAGAGAGCTGACAAGGAAATGGGATATCTCCAGACAATCCGGGTGAGGGGAAAGGGGCGGTGCTGGGTTAACACAGGCTTGCCCTCAACTGGTCTGGGGATCTAGTATATATTCTATGTGCACACTTGGGTGATCCAATCTAAGGAATCAAACCGCAGTGGTCCCAGATCGGTAGCTCCCCTGGCACCTGGCAAAAGTCTAGGAAATGCCCTCTGGAAGAAAGAGTCTTGAACACAGACCCCTCAGGATCCACTGTTTAATCAGGGGCTACAATATGAATGCCCTTCCACACCTCCCCACCCTCTCCCTCCCCCTGGAGTGCATTATGGTGGCCCCAAAACTGTGCACACACAAGCTTTAAAATTTTTCGGAAATAAATATATTGAAACATCTGCAAGACACATGATGATAAGTTATGTTCTCATCAAAACCTTCTGTGAAAAGAAAAATCAACAGTTCAACAGAAAAATGGGCAAAGGCTACATATAGTTAATTCATGGAAAGGCATGGTTAGTAAGCACTTGAAAATGTTCCATTTCACTAATAATTCTTAAATGTGCAAAATAAAATACGGAGATTCTTTGAGTTAAACTCATAAAGACATTTATTTTTTATGAGACTCATTGTGGGAGGGACTAGTATATCAGTATATATTCATATGCTATGTGGGTGGAAGTGTAATTTGTGTGCCCTTTCTAGGTGTCAGTCTGTTCATTTGTTTCCAGAACATTAAAATGTTCTTACAATCTGATCCAGTCAATTCACTTTTAGAAAACTGTCTAAAGAAAGTCCTATATGTGCATAACATTTTACATATAAGGATTTTCACTGCAGTATTATTCATACACACACTTATTGCATATGCACACAAACACATAATTTTTTTCTGAAGCTCTTGAGGGTAAGTTACATACATCATGGTTCTTTACTTCTGAATATTTCAGTGTGTATTTCCTAAGAACAGGAATATGATCAGGGTACAATTATGAACTTCATGAATGTGCTTCAATTCTTTATCTAATGTACCATATGTATTCCGATGTTCGTTGATCAAATAATAACCTCGATGGATTTTCTTTTCCCTCTAGCACAGGCTCTACCTTAACATTAAGGATTGCATTTGGTTGTCATGTCTCTTCACCTTTCACTGTCTTTTTTGACTCTAATATTTTTGAAAAATACAGCCCCCCCCCCTCAACTTTTTAAAATACAATGCTTACATTGTGTTTTTCTCATGTTTCCTCATGATTCGATTGTGGTTATGCACTCTTGGCCAGCAAATTACGTAAATGATGGTGTGTGCTGGTCAGCATTGCCTGATTTCCCCACTATATAATTACTGGGATTTTTCCTCCCTTGCAACTAATAAGTAGTCTGTAAGCAGACAGTTTAAGGCCATGAGTAAAGGCTTACACGTAAGCATACATATATGCTGTTCTTCATCAAAATTTTCCCAAGAGGTGGCATCCACTGATGGTTCTTGCCTGATCTGGTCTTTACCATGATGACTGCAGAGTGCTGATCTCCCAACTCCAGCAGTAAGAAGAGCCCTCCCTTCTCCCTACCTGTCTGTCTGTCTATCATTGGTATGGATTCCTGTTTTTTCAATGACTTGTGATTTCATTATTATACTTAATTATTTTAGCGCTCAAATTGTTCCAGATTTGGCCAGTGGGGGCATCTTCAGGCTGGTTTCTATTTCTTTTTGATATGTCCCTATCATTTTTTTTTTGAGCATTCCCTTAATTTCTGAAATAGCAAGATGTTCTAGATTCATTTTCTACCTACCCTCTGCCCCAACCCTAGAATCAGCCATTTCTTTAAGAAGCCTGGGTTCTTTTTAGTGGGAAATGGTATTAGAGACCAACATCTGGATTGCTAGGGGTGTTCAGTGCTATTTTGGTGTCTTTGCTTCCTGGACCTTTCAACAAACAAAGTTATATGCATACACATAGCTACAAATATAGATGCATCTATATGTATATATGAACATAAACAAATATGTACACACATAAACATATTTTAGAAATTACTAATTCCCACTGATACCTTCAAATTTCAGTCCAGCTCCAAGGGGTTCTTATTTGTCTCTCCCGTTGTATACTTCTGTATCCCTTTTTTCACAGTGAGAACCCTGGGTCCAAACCACATCAATGCATTTACTCTATTTGCTGAATCTTGAATTAATCTAAAATAACTTCAGAATTGCTTTACCCATGCTACACCAAGAAATAAAATTGCTTTAAAAGTTCAAGATTTATTTGCACTTCTTCCCCAATCCTACATTATCACATCCTAGACTGAGATTACAGAGTCCAAACTGTGTCATAATTTACTTAGATTAGTTCCTCTTTCCTTTTTTTCCCCACTTAGTATGTTTATTGTATTCATTCAAGCAAGCAAGGCTTATTTGCTTCCAAGTATTTTTTATTAATAAAATTGAATTTTTTGAATATGTAAAATATTAACATGTTTTCAGCAGTCAAACTATACACAAAATTATATTCAGAGAACTGTGACTCCTTCGTATATCCCTTTCCCCCTCCCCATCCCTTGTAGAAAACAACTTCATTGTTTTTCGGTTTACTCTTCCTGTTTATCTTCTTTTAACGATAAGCAGATATATGCGTGTTTTCTTATTTTCCCTTCTTTCTTACAAAAAAGTGACATACCATATGTGCTCCTTTGCTGTTTTCATCTAATATCTCCTGGAAATGACTCCACATCGGTTAATAGAGATTTCCTTATTCATTTGTATAGTTGCACTGAGCCCCATTGCGTGTATACATACCATCGTATGTTAACCAATCTCCTATAGTTGTACGTTTAGATAGTTCCCAAATTTTGTAATTACAAGTAATCCTGTAATGAATAACCTTGTCACATATATTTTCAGATTGTTGGAGGTCTATATTCTGGACAAATTCATAAAAGTGTGATTGCTGTGTTGAAGGGTAAATGCATCTGCTAAGCCCCCTCTCCACAAGCTTGGGGCCATTTTGCATTCAAACCCCAACTCCCCCCACCACCTAGGCCAACAATGTGTATTGTCCTCTGCATCTTTGTCAATCGGATGGGTGAGAAATATTATCACAGTGTAGTTTTAGGTTGCATTTATCTTATGAGTAAAGTTGAACATCTTTTAAATTATTCAGGGGCCATTTTTATATCTCTTTTTGTAATTGCCTGTTTGGGTCTTTTGTTCATTCTTCTGCAGGATTTTTGGTCCTTTATTTCCTCAATTTTTAAAAGCTCTTTATAAATTTGGTATATTAGCTTTTCATCTGTGATGTATGTTGTGGATATTTTCTCCCTGTTTGTCATTTGCTTTTATGGCCGTGCAAAAGTGTTGTTTTGACTACATGTTAGCATGTAGTCAAATGTATTGATCTTTTCTTTTATTGCCTCTGGATGTTCAGGCGTAGCTTAAAAAATCCCCCCACCAACTATCTCCCAAGCAATTTAGTTGTCATCATAAGCTTGCACCCCGACTTCCCAGCACAAAAGCCCTGGTCAGCTCGATGCAGACCACCTCATTTCTCAAACACCCACTTGGAGGTCCGGCTCATTCTGCCAATGTTGGACATCTTTCTTCTGGTCATTCATAAAAAGACCAGATCTTGTAAGGAGGAAGGGATATGCCGTGTCTAGGGGAATGGGAGCAATCTTCTGAATGAGGGAATACATCACTTAGGTCTTATTTAGGGAGCACGTGATCCCAGGGAACGAGCATGGAATCAGCCTTCCCGCATGAGATCTGTTCCTGCCGCGGTCCCTTCCACCCCCTGGCACGTCCTGCACAAGGCAATGTGTGAGGCAGAGGCTGTGCCCATCCCGTGTCCTCACACCGCCAGCTCCTCCTCTCCGAAGCCCCCCAGCTGGGCTGGATGCAGAGTCTTGGTGGGGACTGTGCTGGGGCCAGATTCGCCCTCGTCCCTGCGGAAGCAGAATCCTGCTTCGGTTACAACGTGTCAGGGGATGGAAGGGTGCTGAGCCAGATCAAGCAGGCTCTTCTTACTCCACCCCAGGGGTCTGAGCAAGGCACAGATAGAGAAGGCACCTGGGCTGGCCTGTGTGTCTTTACCAGTTTGCCAGAGATCATGAACTCTCCTCCGCCAGAGGTGTTGGGACATCCCAGTTCCTCAGCCACTTGTTTCTGACCTCCATCCTTCTTTGCTCTGCTTGCTGTCAGGTCACCTGGAGCTCAGGTGGGCTGACTTGGACCCAGGGGCGGGGGTGGGCGCGGGGTGTGGGGACAGTAAAAGAATGGGGCAGCTGGAGAGGGGTGGGCGTGACTCCCCAGCCTGGGTCTGACAGCTCTGGCTCCATCACAGTGAGGTCGGCCGCTGGCGACGGAGATGCGCTGTGTGTTACGGAGGAGGAGCTGGCAGCTGACGACGACGCGGACATGCCGTCCTTCCCGTGCACGCAGGAGGGTAAGGGCTCCGGGCTGATCCCAGGCTGGGGAGAGACTTGTCTGTCCGCATGGCTTCAAAGTCCTGGCTGTCCCTTCCCCGCTGCTCCCTGGAAGCATTGCATGGGCCTGGGTTATGCGGTACAGATGAAGTCAGAGTTTGACACACGTGACATCTGTCTCCAGGGCTCCTCCTCAGACCTGTCCGGGACCATCTCCCCCAGGGCCGCTCTTCCAGCTGGCCCAGAACTGTCCCCTTCGTTGTATCCCATGCCCATCAAGTGGCCCGTCCTTCTCAGGCCCACAGGACCAGCTTGGTATGTGGCTGATCTGAGAAACCAACGCCCTCTGAACTGTTACTTGCAGTAGGGCTTCTTGGTGGGTTTCAGTATAGGTTAGAGTAGCTGTTCTCAATCTTGGTTGTGCATTGTAACCACCCAGGGATGCCTGAGACCGACCCTTAGAAATTCTGATCTCTTTCGGTCTGGAGCGTGGATGGGCATCAGGGTATTTAAACATTCCTGGTACTCATATTGTGCTGCTGAAGTTGAATCCATCTCAGAAATTTCACAGCTGGGAGCATCACAGCTTTCCCGCTGGCCACTGGCCACCTCCCAGAGCCACCAGGAACACCTTCTTCCAACCTTCCTCTATAACAAGGACCAACTGATACACTGGAATCATCCGTTTGGCTTCCAGGAGAACTTCTGGTTACCTGCAAAGTTTGGGGACCAACCTTCTGGTTGGCCTGGGACTGAGGGGTTTCCCAAGATGTGTGACTTACAGCTTTAAAACTGAGACAGTCTTGGCAAACCATCCTGGTTTGCCCAATACCAAGGAGTTCCCAGAACAGAAGACTCTCAGTGCTAACTAAAGTCCAGGAAAGTCCTAGGCAAACTGGGAGGAGTTGGTCACCCAATGGTGAGACAAGGCTGGCTGCCCTGGGAGACGGCTGATGTTTCGGGAAGAGGTGCTTTCCTGCACCATGGGCTGAATGACGATGCCATGGAGACAGAATGATGGTGTGATGGGCAGGTACTTTGAAGATCCTGACTGTGGTCTTGCCTATTCTCAAAAAGCTCTAGGACCTCCAGAAAAGGCAGTGAAGTGGGTAGAGGTGAGGATCCAGGACAGCTCCCTTTCGGAGGCTGGTTCAAAATGGGATGAGACAGGCCAGAGCAGGAGAACTGACCCTTTAGCCGCGGCCTCTGCCACCGGCCTCTTTTTGTCCCCCCCTCTCCACAGGCCGGCCGGGGCCCCGCTGCAGCCGCTGCCAGAAGAACCTGTCTTTGCACACATCAGTGCGGATCCTTTACCTCTTCTTGGCCCTCCTCCTGGTGGCTGTGGCCGTGCTGGCCTCTCTGGGTGAGTGCAGGCTGCCAGCAGCCTCCCGCTGGTCCGGGGCTCTCCACCCCGGGCTGCGGGGGAGTTTCTCATCAGGGGTCCTTTCAGTGCCAAAACCCCTACAAAGACAAACACAGATCTCGGTGGCTCACAGAGATGCTGGACCAGAACCAGCATCTTCCTGACTAGGGGCTCTCAGTGCCTGATTCAAACTGCAAAGACCGGCTCGTACCTTCTGGTCGATAATTAGCTGTGTGGCCTTGAGCAAGGCACTTCCCCTCTCAGGACCTCTGTTTTCCTACTGGTAAATGAGAGGCTAGGACCAGACAGTAGTTCTCAGTTTCAGCCGCATGTTAGAATCATCTGGGAGCTGTAAAAAAACTATGGATGCCTGGGCCCCCCCCACCTCGGATAATGGAATTAATTCAGTAGTTAAGCTCTTCAGATGATTCTGGTGTACATCCAGGGTTGAAATCACCAGATCGGACAATGTCTAAGCCCTTTCCATGGCCTTTGTGTTTCTCAAAGTGAGGTTGGGTGTGTACCTGCGTCAGGGTTGCCCCCAGGATTTGTTAAAATGCAAATTTCTGGGTCTCCCTCAGACCTACTAAGTCAGGGTCCTGCCGGGGAGGCGCAGGGATCTGAAGTTTGGTGGTTCTCATACACTCAGCAGTTTGTATGGCTGTGGTGGCTGACCCAGGTGATGGCGTGCTGCCAGTTTCAGGTAACTTCTGCCTTCTGGATACTAACACAATTTATGTTTAAAAAGTGAAAACAAATTTGAAAGTTTCTTACTGCAATCTCATTCCATTCTTAGCTTCAGAGTTAAAAAAAAAGCTTTTTTACTAAGGGAAGCCTGTAGGTTTGTTTGCTCCAATGTACTAGATATTAGAGACAAAGCTGGGACTCAGGTGAGGCAAAGGAGGCACGGAGATGGATAGGATTAAGAATCATTTTTATTTTTATATTTCTTTCTTATTTGTCCCCATTCTACCCTGTGGTCAGGTCCTAGTTCTAAAATCTGAGGGGGGTGGAAATTAGATATGTATATGTATAATTTAGGTACTATTATATATTCTAATATATACATATATACCCACATATGTATAAACACATATATACACTTAAGGGAGATATATAAAAAGATTATATCTGTCTATGTCTATAGATATACAGATACACAAGTATATATTTTTAAGAGATGTGTGACAGACTCTGGCCATTGGGAAGCCCCACAGAAGAGTGAACGGTTTTGGCCGCAGAGGGGCTGATAAAAATGTCTTCTCAACAAAAAACTGCTGTTTCTCTAAGACCCTTTTCTCATCTCTGTTTCCCCTGCAGTTTTCAGGAAAGTGGACTCTCTCTCAGAAGACATCTCCCTGGCCCAGGCCCTTTATGACAAGAAGCTTGTGTCTATGCAGGAAAATCTCCAAGGGCTGGGTGAGTGTCCAGTGTCCAGATGTGCTAATGACCGTGACAGAAGGCCGATATTACTTGATGGGGGGGTGGGGGTGGGGCAGGCTTCCCCCCATGCCATGGTGCCCTGGAGCAAGGCAGCCTTCACCAAGCTTCAAGGCACGAGGGAAAGACAGCCATGGCTCCCGGCCTCCCTGTCCAGCTGGAGAGCATCCAGCCAACGAGGGCTGCTACCCTGGGATGCACCCAGGAATGGGGCTGGGGGTTCTGTGAGTGGCATGGATCTAGCCAGAGCCTCCAGGTAGAGAAGCAAGCCGAAGACAGTCCACTCGCCAAATATCTTCACGTATCTGAAATTATTTTTAAGATCTTCCCTATGCTCTTGACAAGTCGGCCCTTTCCTCATCACTGCCTTAAAGTTTGCACAACTTACTATCTCTTTATCTCTTGCTTTCACAAGGGACGTTCTCGTTCTGAGAATGAGACAGAAGGAGCCATAAGAGAAGGGTTTAGAGGGGGTCTGCTTGGTGGGAAGAGAAAGTCCTATTCTGCCACTAATTAGCTGAGTGACATTTGGCAAGTCACTTTTCTGAGACTCATTTCTCATCAGTCACGGGGGGAAACTATCCCTGTACCCTCTTCTCCACGAGCTTGTGACAGGCTCAAATAAGCACAAATATTAAAATGTAGGGAGACATTTTAAAAATAAAATGTAAATGGGAGGTTCTTGGCAACCTCAGAGAAGTTATGAAGATACATACTCTCAAGAATTTGGTGGTGAGATGGAGAAAATATCCTGAAGCCTACATTTCAGGTCAGAGTAAAGTCATTTGGTAGAAATAAGATTGCATAGAGGTGGCAAGACTTTTCCAAAAAGGATTTCATAGCAGGTCTTAGGAAAGGAAGAGGGTTAGGAAAGCCACTTGCCAATTCATTATGCTCTGAAATATTAAAGAAGCAACCTTTGTCCCGTGATCCTTCAGCAACTCAAAATGTTGTCCCTTTCTCCTGAAGAGCTGAAAGCCCCGAACAACTGCTCTTTCTGCCATGAGGCTGGGCAGCTGGGGCAAGAGATCAGAAAGCTGCAGGCGGAGCTGGAGGGAATTCAGAAGATGCTTCTGGCTCAGGAGGTCCAGCTGGACCAGACCTCCCAGACCCACGAACTGCTCTCCACCACCAGCGGTCAGATCTCCCAGGAGATGGGCAATTGCTCCTTCTCCATCCACCAGATCAACCAGTCTCTGGGGCTCTTCCTGGCCCAGGTGAGAGGCTGGCAGGCCACCACAGCCGGCCTGGACCTCTCTCTGAAGGACCTCACCCAGGAGTGCTACAACGTCAAGGCTGCGATGCACCAGATCAACTTCACCGTGGGGCAGACTTCTGAGTGGATCCACGGGATCCGGCGGAAGACAGATGAGGAGACCCTAACCCTCCAGAAGATGATCACCGACTGGCAGAACTACTCGCGGCTCTTCAGCAGCCTGCGCACCACCTCGGCCAAGACGGGAGAAGCGGTCAAGAGCCTCCAGGCCACCCTGGGGGCCTCCTCCCAGCGCATCAGCCAGAATTCTGAGAGTATGCACGACCTGGTGCTGCAGGTCATGGGCTTGCAGCTGCAGCTGGATAACATCTCGTCCTTCCTGGATGACCATGAGGAGAACATGCACGACCTGCAGTACCACACCCACTACGCCCAGAACCGCACGGTGGAGAGGTTCGAGACGCTGGAAGGACGCATGGCTTCCCATGAGATCGAGATCGGCACCATCTTCACCAACATCAACGCCACTGACAGCCATGTGTACAGCATGCTCAAGTACCTGGATGACGTGCGGCTCTCCTGCACGCTGGGCTTTCACACCCAGGCCGAGGAGCTCTACTACCTGAACAAGACCGTCTCCCTTATGCTGGCCACCACCGACCTGCTCCGGGAGCGCTTCGGCCTGCTCAGCGCCCGCCTGGACTTCAGCGTCCGCAACCTGTCCATGATCATGGAGGAGATGAAGGCCGTGGACACGCAGCACGGGGAGATCCTGCGCAACGTCACCATCCTACGAGGTGAGAGCCAGATCTGGGCCGGGCTGCCGGGGAGCTCCCAGAGGGCCTCGGTGACCTTGGGAAGCACAGAAGGACCTGGTTTGGGGCAAAAATCTCGGTGGGCTGATACAATCCTGCAGCAAATTCCTGGGGTGACTGGCAGCTTTTACGTCCTTGCCAACCTCTTTTGGAAAAGTGTATGGCTCCTCACTTTGCCCGACATACAAATTTGGATTTTTATGTGTGGATCTGTTTAATTGGGCCCACAGAGAGATATAGGTAGAGCTCATCTTTCAGAAACGCTGTCTCCTTTTGTTTTCTCCCTTCCCACCCCCTTACTGGTGCTCTCAAGCATCTGCCCTTCAGATGCCTGTCACTCTGATGCCCTCTTCTCCTCCCATCTCACCCCTGTCTTAGGCAGAGTTCTTCAGAGATATAGGAGAGAGAGAGAGATTATAAGGAATTGGCTCATGTGATTTTGGAGGCTGGCAAGTCCAAAATCTGCACAGCTGATGTCCTAGTTCAACTCAGAAGGCTGGAAGCTGCTGTAGAACCAGGAAGAGGCAGTGTGCCAGTTGAAGGCTGTCAGGCTGGAGGATGCTCTGTTACTCAGGGGAGGGTCAGCCTTTGGTTCTATTCAGCCTTCAACTGGTTAAGTGAGGCCCACCCATATTGAGGAGGGCAATCTGCTTTACTCAGTACTGATTTTTTTTAAACTTTTTATTTTATATTGGAGTAGAGTTGATTAACAATTTTGTGTTAGCTTCAGGTGTACAGCAAAGTGATTCAGTTATACATATACATGTATCTATTCTTTTTCAAATTCTTTCCCCATTTAGGTTGTTACATAATGTTGAGCAGAGTTCCTACTCAGTACTGATTTAAATGTTGATTTCATCCATAAACACAATGGAGACACACCCAGAATAATGTTTGGCCAAATATCTGGGTACCCCGTGGCCCAGTCAAGTTGACACATAAAAATGAACTGTCACAAGTGCGTCCCTCATCAACCTGACACGCATGCACATCTGCTTAAATCATACTTAATCTCCAAATGAAGAAAGTAACAAGGTCATAATTCTGCCTAATATACATGATATAATGATCCTGAGAATAACCCAAAATGCACTAACCCCTTCCCCAGAAGAGGAGGTAAAGTCCTTGAGTGATGTTTACTCTTCTTAATATCCCATAACTTAAATATTATGATATAAAGTTAACAATATTTAAATACTGTGATATAAAGTCAATACATTTTGTATTTTTTGTTACATGGTAAGGGGATAAGAGAGGGAATAAAACAAAGATATATATACATATATGTCAACATATAATCATAACACAATGAGGAAATACTCTTGACAATTACAGTCCTCGCTCATGAAATTGGTCAGTCACAGCTAGTGCCTTCTTCCACTACCCATTCCGTATTCCCTTTGCCTTCAGCAAGCACCTCAGCTGGTTGTGCTTCTTTACCTGGTAGGGTGACCCAAACCTTCATTCCTGAAGGGCCATTAGTAGTCCTGCCTTGATTGGGTTGTTGTAATTCTCCATTGACCTTAATCCCAGGACATGGTAATACTGAGAGACGCCCTAAGTGACCTCCTAGATTCCAGACATGCTCTTCCTTACCTCCATTGTGGAGAAGTAGTCTGATTTCTCCTTGGCAGTCAGGGTCAATCATCCCAGTCAGCACAGTAACTTCTTTGCCTGTTATTTCAGAGGCATGAGGAGCCCAAAGTGAGCAGGCAACAGTCTTAACTTCCAGTTCAATGGAATCGTATCTCCTGGCAGAAATATTTCCCTTTGGAACTAAGATCACTAAGCCAGCAGAGCATAAGTTTCTGGGAACAAGAAGCAGAAAATTTGCTAGTGGGGCACTAGGGTTAATAGTGAGTGGTGGCTTCCCATTTCCCCTTCTTGACCCTTGGACCCATGAGTCCTGGCTGTAAGAGAAACAGCACCATGTTTTTGTTGCTGATTCAGAGCATATACAGCCCTGCAAGGTATTACCACAGAATGGGCACTGTAACTGAGTCTTCAAAAGGCCATTTCACCCTTCTATTCAGCCAGCTGCTTCAAGACGGTGGGGGACATGGTAACGCCAGTGAATCTTATGATCATGGGCCCATTGCTGCACTTCATTTGCTGTGAAATGAGTTCCTTGATCAGAAACAATGCTGTGTGGAATACCATGTATAATGCATTCTGCAAGTACATGGCTGGTATTTTTGGTGAAGCATTACATGCAGGGAAGGCACTTCTATATCCAGAATAAGTGTCTAAACCAGTAAGAACAAAACACTGCATGATGGAAGTGGTCCAATGTAATCAATCTGCCACCAGGTAGCTGTCTGATCACCCTGGGGAATGGTGCCATATTGGGGATTCATTGCTGGTCCCTGCTGTTGGCAGATTGGGTGCTCAGCAGTGGCTGTAGCCAGGTCAGCCTTGGTGACTGGAAGTCCATCCGTGTTGCTGAACCCATGCATAAGCTCCATCCTTGCCATTTTGTTCATGAGCCCATTGGTTGATGACAGGGGTGGCTGGAGAAGAAGCCTGACTGGAATCCATAGCACAAGTCCTCCTCTTCACTTGATTATTAAAATCCTCCTCTGCTGATATCACCTTTGGTGAGCATTCACATAGGACGCCATGACATGGACCTCAGCTAAAGCTCCATTGATCACCTGACCGCCGTAAGTCCCTACTCTGACTGGTGCGTCACAGTGATGGTTGGGTCTCCTGGAATCGGTGTCAGATCAGAGCTTGTGTCCAGTGGTGCCTGAAAGTTCTGATTATTTCCTCTTGCCCAATGTACAGTTACCCTGGCAAAAGACCATAGGGCCCTTTGGGGAAGGCTGGAAAAATGATTAGCAGTAAATATTGTTGGTAGTGTACGAAGGTCCTTCCTCGAGGGGACCTGGCCTCTTCATTCAAGGGGTTCTGAGTCTGTAAAGTGGCTCAAGTCTGAGAACTGGTTGGGGGTTATGACACTCTGTTTTTATGATTCAAGTTAGACTCTTGTTCACTTGACCTAGAACTTTTCTGCTACACAGAACAAGTAAGAATTAGTAGGCTTCCTGTCTATTTCACTTCTAGGAACCCCATGATGAGCTAACCAACGCCATCAGTCTGCAGGACTCAGGCCATTCTGATTGCGGCATTGACCCTGCTGTCCATCACAGGGACCATTCCCTCCTTGCCTTTGGGGCTTTAGTGCCGCCTCTCTGGTCCCTGCCACCACGGATCCAATCACTCTCATTGTGGTTACGTTTCCCAATTCCGTGACTGCAGTTCCCTCTGTGAAGTCTGGCCCACAGAGAAGAGCCAGGGATGCCAGGGCTTCCCTCTCAAATTTATCTCTCACAGTCGTGGTGAAAGGCATGTCTTCTGGACCTTCCCAGGGTGGGTGAGTGAGTAGGTTTCATATGACAAACTCACTCTAACATTCCAGTCTTCCTAAGTCATGGAATCCCTTTCTCTATATTAAACCAAAGCAGGTCTGGCAATTCTAATTCACTCACTGTGGGTCTCCTTTTGGCCATATTTCAGCCAAGCAACGAAGCAAACTGTTAGAGCCCTTTCTTCCTCCCCAAGATGCAAAGTTAGACGCAGAATCCCTGCTTAGTGAGCCCGTGGCAATAAATGCCGCCTGATCCAACTTTACGTTCCTTCCACGATTTATCCCACAGCCTTAATACCCATCCCCACACGTGTGGCCCGGGTTTCTATCTGCAGGAGTTAGAACACTCAGAGGGTAGTACACCTCCCCACGGGTCACACTTTGTACCTCACCTTTAGGGGCTGCTGGGACTTGAGTCTGCTCATAGGTCTAGAAGCCAAGAGGGGTGGTGGGGTTGACACTGAGGAGAACCAGCAGTGTCTCGCTTGTCAGCTGCCTCAGGGGCGGTCATTACCCTTTCCTCAGGTAAATCAGGGTTAATACCCTGGGACGGGGTGGAGATGCATCAGAATTTAGGGTTCAAGATCCACAGCTCCATCAGGGTCTTCCCACACACCCCCCATTCCAACTTACAGGATCCCATTCCTTCCCAGTCCGTGTCCTCGCTTTAGCAGGAGACACCCTGGGAGGCTGGGAGTTCAACTCGCATTGTAATTCAGCCAGTCACAGGGGGAGATGGCGGGTCTGATTTTCAGCACTCTCAGCCCTGTGGCTACAGGGGGTAAGGGTCTCCTTCAGGGCAGACATAGAAGCTTTCAGGTCATTTATGGGGCCCTTGAGCTAGGAATTCAAATCCCTGAGCTCATCCTTTTCTTTCCCCACTTTGTCCAGTAACATTAGAAACAACCAGCCAATCTCATCATACTTGTTATTTTGACCAAAATGTTCAAAGGTATAATATACATGGTTGCCTAGATCCTTGCTTAGGCGTCTCCATTATTTTGGGTATCTCTATTGCCAGGGATTCTCCGGCTGCTTTTACTACTGGATAGAGAGTCCTGAGCATCTTTAAATCTAATCACATTAGAGAGCCAGTTCCAGAAACCCCAGACCAAGTCAGAAAACTCATCTTTAAAATTCTGTTCACCTGGAATCATTCTTGGTACCAAAATCTGTATTAGCGTTCTCCAGAGAAACAGAACCAGCCAACAAGATGTATATTTATGCTGTGTCCAGTAGGCTCTCTGGAGAGAGAGATTGTTGTATTATAAAGAATTGAAGGTATTGGCTCACATAGGTGTAAAAGCCAGCAAGTCCCAGGATCTGCAGGGTGAGTCAGCAAGCAGAAGACCCAGGAGAGAGGATGCTTTAATTCCTGCCTGAGTCCAAAGGTCTGAGACCCAGAGAGCTGGTGGTGTAGTTGCAGTCTGAAGGCCAGCAGTCTCAAGACCCAGGAAGAGCTGATGTTTCAGTTCGAATCCAAAGGCAAGAGGAAGCTGATGTCCCAGTTTGAAGCAGTCAGGCGGGAGGAGCTCCCTCTTACTCAGCCTTTTTGTTCTATTCAGGCCTTCAACTGATTGGATGAGGCCCACGCACATTGGGGAAAGCAATTTGCTTTAATTGGTCCACCAACTCAAATGCTAATCTTGTCCAAAACCCCCTCACAGATACACCCAGAATGATGTTGCACCCATGTCGGCTGAAAAAAATGCAGTCTGAACGTTGAGAATGATGTTTTATTCAGCGACTATACCGAGGACTTAAGCCCAGGAGACAGCCTCTCAGATAGCTCTAAGGGACTGTTCCGAAGAGTTAAGGGAAGGGCCAGCATATATAGGAGTTTTTGCCAAAACATCCAGGTAGTTGAACATCAAAAGATTACTCCTAATTAAAGAAAAACCGGACATCTCAAGTTAATGAATTCAGCACTCTTCTATGTATGGGAAGATGCAAGAGTCTGGGCTTAATGAAATTATTCCTTTGATAGTCACCTTCACCATCTTGGGCCAGTATCCTGTTTTTTTCCATCCTGAATCCTCTCAGGGTGCACTGTCAAGGGTGGCTGCAAGTGACTGATGGCTTGATGGCCGCAACATCCTTTGTTTACTGATATGGCAGGCGACATTCTTTGTCCACACCAAATATCAGGGCTCCCCCGGCCCAGTCCGATTGACACATGAAATCGACCACCAGAGGTGACATCAGAAATGAGGCCTGAGAACAGGGGAGAAAGTCAGGTAGAGCAGGGTTGGCAAGGATAAGCAGAGGAGCTCCAGGTGGAGGAGCAAACATGCAAAGACCCTGGGCACATGCGTCATCGCCTTTAATTCCCATGGTCCCTGAAACCGAAGAACCGGCTGCCGGATGAGGTCTAGTCAAGCTCACGCAGCTCGCAAGGAAGGGAAATGGGATTCAGATGCAAGGTGGTTCAGATCCAATGTTGTGCGAGCTGCCTTGAGTGGCCTTCTCCTCCAAAGTCACCTAAGACCCGCATTCCTCTAAAAGCACCTGAGCAAACGAGAGATGCTCCTTGCTGACAGCACGGGCTTCCTGGTGGAGTTTCTGTGCTCTATTCCTGTCTACCGTCCATCCATTTCCCCAGAAGGGACTGACCTCTTGCTCCCCGTGGGACAGCTCTGCCCTCAGTTTCCCCTTAGATCCCACATCAAAGGTTAGTTACCTGGCCCACTCTTTCAATTGACTTGAAATGCTCTATGGCTTCTGCTTATGAGTACTTCATTCTGAAATAAACCCTATATTAGTCAGCCCGGGCTGCTGTAACAAAGCACCACAGACTGGGGATGCTTAGAACTGAAATCTCTTATCTCACAGCTCTGGAGGCTGGAAGTTGAAAGTCAAGGTGTTGGCAGTGTTGGTTCCTTCTGACGGTTATGAGGGCAGGATCTATTCCAGGCATTGGCTTGTAGACGGCCATCTTCTCCCTGTGTCTCCTTATAACATCTTCCCTGTGTGTGTCTGTCTCTGTGTCCCAGTTTCCCCTTTTTAGAAGGACACCAGTCATATTGGATTAGGGGCCACCCTAATGACAACATTTCAACCTGATTATCTCTGTCAAGACCCTGTCTCCACGTGAGGTCATATTCAGAGTGGGTTAGGATTTCAGCATGTGAATTTTGAGGGAACACAATTCAGCCCATAACAAACACCATTACCTTTCCGTTTTAGTCCTTCACAGCAATATTTCCAACAGTTTTTCTCCTGGAAAATGGCCCAGAAGACTCCTAATTGGGATTCCATACAGGAATTTGTATGGCTATACTCAATTTCCTGGACCCTTCCCCAGGAAGTGCGTGTCTTTGTGGGAAGAATGTTCAACCTGAAAATATAGCAGCTCTTGGCTCTAGAGAATAGAATAAGTAGCCACTGAGATCTGGAGGTTCTAGAATGTATAGTCACATTTGGGGGGGGCCAGAAGTCTGGGCCTGATCATTCAGGGAGCTCCAGGAGACAGGAGGGAGGGCCCCATGATCCCAGACAGCGCTGTTGTCTTCACAGAGCTCAGACATGGAGCCAACCTCTCTGATTCTCTGGTTCTCTTTAACCATTTGGTTTCAAACCTGTGTTACCTTCATTTTATATCAGTGAGCATTTCTGCTAATATTTTCTTTACTCTAGATTGGCGGTGTTGCAGGGGATGGAGGTGAGGTAAGATCTTGTTTGCCTGTTGTCATATTCTGGCAACAAAGCCAGGTACTGAGTATTTCCTTAGTAACTGAAACAGTCCCACAGTATTTCATCTAAAATATGTATCTGTGTGACTTCTAGGATGCAATGTTCCAGAGAAGGCATTAGCAGATAGTTCTCGTGGTTCATCCTCTGGTAATCTTGTTGTTCTTAGGTTGCATTCAATCATGACGAAGCCCATTCATGCACTTTGTTTCATTTTAGCCTCACAACATTTTTTTTTTAATTTTTATTTTATATCGGAGTATAGTTGATTAACAATGTTGTGTACGTTTCAGGTGTACAGCAAAGTTATTCAGTTATACATATACATGTATCTATTCTTTTTCAAATTCTTTTCCCATTTAGGTTATTATAGAATGACGAGCAGAGTTCCCTGTACTATACAGTAGGTCCTTGTTGGTTATCTATTTTAAATATTGCAGTGTGTACATGTCAGTCCCAAACTCCCAATCTGTCCCTCCCCTAGCCTGACAACCTTTGTGGACAAGACGTGTTGCAGGTGTTGGTGTCTTTACTTTACAGAAAGGTGACCTGAGACTGGGAAAGGTTAAGGGATAGCTCAAGGTCGCCCTATGATTAAGATCCTGACCCCTTGCCATGGCTCTGAGACGCACACGTCTGGTGCCCAGCCAGAAGAGGAGACACTGAGAGCATGAGCTTGCAGATACCAGAAAGGCATTTCCACTCAGGCCCTGCTTAGGTGTCATGTGTGGGACAGACTGGAAAAGAAGGAAATGGTACCAAGAGTGTTAGTAAGGGAACAATTTGAGAACCTCACTCTAAGTATAACCCAACAATAGTCATGGGACTTTGTATTTGCTCCTGTCCTAATGATGGCAGAGTTCTCATCAAAGAACCTCACCCTAACTGGAGAGCAAGGTGGGACATCTCTTTGAGCTACATTTGACTCTCAGTTCAACCTCTGCATATTTGTTTAAATTGTGTCTTTGGGCAACATTTCTCTTGGTTGTTAAATCACCACATATAAAGTCTCTCACATCTGAAAGAAAATTTCAGGGACAAAAGGAACATCCCTTCCTACAGGAACATGTCATTCATTCATTCATTCATTCATTCATAGACAGGTGCTGATATGCTCTCACGCTGGGGCTGGCAATGAGGTCTCCCTCTGGCTGAAGCTGAGCTGCTCTCCAGAATAAAGGAAGAGGGACAGCAATGGCCACAGCCAGTGTGGAAGGTGCCAAGTGCTGACTGAAGCTCTGGGGCTCTTAAACTGTCCGGGGAAGGAGCCTGGATTCTAATTTGCTGTGGGTCTTTTGGCAGAATCACTTAATCTTTCAGGGCCTCTGTTTTTTGGGGGGGTTTTTGTTTTGTTTTGTTTTGTTTCATATGTAAATCAATGGATAAGACCAGCTGTTCTCTGAGACTTCTTCCAGCTCTGTGATTAATTCTGAGTCTCCATTTGCCAAACAGAAAGCCTGTGGTACTTCTGTAGTGTTTGTGCCTCTCATAGAATGTTTCTTCCTATTCTATAGGAGGATTTCTGTGTGTGTGCTAGACAGTGCCTACCCTAAGACTATCGCTTGGGAATTGGAGCCAAGAAAGCATCATTGCTTATTTGCTGAGTGGCCTTGGACAAGGCTCTTGGCTACTTTCTTTTTTTTTTTTTTAATTTATTTATTTTATTTATTTATTTTTGGCTGCTTTGGGTCTTCGTTGCTGCGCACGGGCTTTCTCTAGTTGCGGCCAGTAGGGGCTACTCTTTGTTGCGGTGTGCTGGCTTCTCATTGCGGTGGCTTCTCTTGTTGTGGAGCACGGGCTCTAAGTGCGTGGGCTTCAGTAGTTGTGGCTCACGGTCTCTAGAGTGCAGGCTCAGTAGTCGTGGTGCACGGGCTTAGTTGCTCCGCGGCATGTGGGATCTTCCTGGACCAGGGCTCGAACCCGTGTCCCCTGCATTGGCAGGTGGATTCTTAACCACTGCGCCACCAGAGAAGCCCTCTTGGCTACTTTCAATTCAGCTTCTTCATCTGCAAGTAGGAATATAATATCTGCCCTGCCTATATCCCATGGGCAGTTGTGAGTAACAATGTTAACAATGGGTGTGAACAGTTTTGGTAAAATATAAAAGGGTGTCCTAATGAAGGGATGATTCTGAACCTAATTCACTTGATGGTGGGCTCCTTGTCTTGCTCATCAGTGCCCAGCACAGTGCCTGACCTTTGGAAAGTTCTCAGGAAACATTTGCTCGTTGAGTGCATCAATGAAAGCATGACCACAGGGCAGAAGCTGAGGACGAGGGATTACACTTACCAATTCGTTCCCTAAGCACTAACCTCCTTCCTCCTGCCACAGACAGTGTCCAGGATTTTACATGTTGTGAGGAGAACTTTGAATTATTCTGTGGTTTAGGGCGGAGGAGCTACCTGGAGGGGAGGCGGGGAGGAACATGCCTGCTTGGAGGATTAGTAGGTTCGCTTGTTATTGAGAAGCAAGGGGGATTAATGAAAAGGAGAATTATACCAGCTTCTGTTGGTGCCTGCGAGAGAGCTTACCATGACACCCGGCCTATTTCTGATACATTCTTACTTCCAGGGCATAGTCCTTGAGGAGTGTTTATAGGGCACTACTACCTATTGGCCTTGAACTCCGGTTATTGTTTCCCCAGCCCCACAGGACTGAAGGAATGAAGCCTAATTCTCTGCTCAGCTTCTCCACCCCCTGGTCCTTACCGCAAATGCCCACACAGTTTCCTTTCTTCCTTTTCTCCTGAATCTCAGCCCTGGACCTTGGCAGCCCTGAGCCCCAGCCCCAGTGAAGCTGCTGAAAACCCTACTCAGCTTCTCAGCCTCTCTGCCCAAACCAATTACTAGTCAACAAATGCCTTGAGAGGAAAAAGAGGCAAAGAAGGTCTGGCTTTCTTCAATGAGTCTCCCTTCTCCCTGGGATTCTGGCCCTTGATCGCTCTCCAGATCTTTCAGAAGGATGTCTTGGCATTCTGTCAAATGATTCTGGTTGTTCTCAGTGGGAGGTTCAGTCTGTACAGATTAATCCATCATAGGCAGACATGGAAATCCACTGGCATTTTTTCAATGCTCCTCAGGTAACAACAGCCAGGATTGAGAGTCCCTGACCCAGGCTGATATTCTCCTTGAACAAAGAGGAGCCTGCAGTCCAAAGAGGGCCAAATGACTTACCCAGCCACCCAATTTGTTAATATGGGAGCTGGGACTCAGACTCAGGTCCTCTGAAGTGCAGGCTAGTGTGCCTTCCATGGCACCAGGCCAGTCTCCCGAGAGCCTCCCCTTCTGTTTCTGGCTCCTCTCCCTTTGTAAGCTGGCATGTTGCTTTGGATTATGAGATGGCCTGCACCCAGCCCTCCCCGCCCGTGCACTCCCCCACCCATGGGTGGGCAGCGTTGGTACCCGAGGACTTGGTGATTCTGCTCATCCCCCCACCCTCTCCCCACTCCCAGTGCAGACCAGGAGCAGCCCACCTACTTGTCCCAGACATGCAGTCAGTTGTGGCTCTGCGCTGATGGGCCGGGATGGCCTAATTACAGCTCAGGGCTTCCTGAGGAATTATGGGCCTTCTTGGGACTCCACAGTGCTCTGTTCCTCTCCCCCATCTCCCCACCTCGGCCACCGCTGCTCACGTTTCCTCCTTTGTCTCAAATGTGCCCCCGCTGCTCAGAGAAGCATTTAGCTCCCTGCCCCCCACTTTGCCCTTTAGCCCTTCCGATGCCCAGATCTTGTTACAGGCTGGGTGAAGGGCCTCCTGTTGTGGCTCCCAGACCCCAGCCAGCCCATGACGGCATCCCAGCCAGTGCCGCCGGCAGGCCATGTGAGCCGAGCCCACGCAGGCCACAGCCCCGCTGTGTGTGGGAGGCAGGCATGGGCAGGAGGTGGCAGGGAACGGCTGGAAGGTTTTTATTGGCCCTGCTGGGGCTGAGTCTGTCTGGGCCCCAGTTTAGATCGTCATTGGAGGATGGGGTTCACTGACTCTCCCCTCCACTTAGAAACACTCCGGGAGGGAGATGAGAGGGGGCACCGAGGTGGGGGAGTGTAGGGGGAGGCTGGGGGCGGGCAGCAGGTAGCCCCGGCCAGGATGGACAGCAGTGGTGTCTGTATTAGTGGGGAGGGGGCCCCGAGGCCGCAGAACTGGGTCACGGCCACTGGGAGGGCTCCCAGCTCCCACGTGGAAGATCCCGTCTCTCTGAGAGGCCCACCCGGCTTCTGGTTTCCGCTCAGGGACCCCTGGGGCTATCACGTCACCTCTCTGAGCTTTAGATGCCTCCTCTCTGACAGGGAGGAGTTGGACCAGCTCCCACCGAGCTCAAAAACTCCAGGATTCTGTTACAAAGGGGGATGGTGTAACAGCAGAGTTCTCAGGGAGAGCCGAGTACGGGTGTGAGAATCACCTCCCAGGCCAGGCCTGGGGGGCAGCCCGTGAGCCGGTGCCGAGACCACTGAAGAAAGCCAGGCTTTTGCGGTGCCTTGACCCCGTGGGGGCTAAAGCTGTTCTCCACAATTCCTGTTCTCATTAGGCCAGAGGGTTCTTTTCTTCCGACCCCGGGGCATCCGACGTGCCTTGGCCAGAGTCACGGCCACACTCCGCTCTGTGTCCTCAGGGCTGGTACAGCTCTGAGAGGTGGTGACTCTGACCTACGTGGCAGGCGGGAAGGGCATTAAGGTCATCTGACCCCTGGCTTGAGCACTAGACTGGGCTCCTTAAGGAAAAGAAGAGTGTCTTCATTCCTGGCGTCTCTCCCAGGCCCTAGGCCAGAGCTGAGCAGGAGCAGGGGGTCCACAGCTGTTTGGTGAATCACGCTCTTCAAGTGTATACTGAGCTTTCCCTGCCGTGTGCCGGGGCTCCGAGCCCAGGGCAGGGGATGGGAGCCATGCCCCCCCCATCTTCCTGGGGCCCTACAGTCTAGCGGGGTCCACCAGAGAGGTACCAAGGATTTGCTTTCACTATATTGTGACTTCTCTTTCTATGTGTTAACTAAAAGATTCAGAAAGTAGTAGCTCCAAGAGCTCAGAGAAGATGCTGGAGTAGTCAGAGTGGACTTCCTGGAGGAGCTGCCCTTTCTCTGGGTTGTTGCTGTTCCCACTCACTCACTCACACTGGGAGGGATCCACTTCTCAAGCTTCACTTTCTTGGCTTTCTCCTCCATGTCACCTGACTCCATTCCTGGTCCCAGGTGCCTAAAAGTCACGGGCAAATCCTGGGGTTGGGATGGGTTTGGGGAAGGAGGTCAGGACCCCAGTCAAAGTCCATAATGAGTGTAGGCATCCAGGCCAGTCTCCAGAGTAGGACAGACGATCCTGGATGGTTGTGGCCTTTGCCCAGAGCTGTCCAGCTCTCTCAGCCCCCAACCTGAGTGCACGTGTGGAACTACGGCCAAGCCCTGAAGTCAAAACAATGAGTGCCCTCCAGGCACAGGCCTCATGCCAAATGCCAACGCATGTCAGCTCGGGATGGGCTCACAGCCTGCAGGTGAGATTCTCAGCCCCACTTCACCGGTGGCCAAGCCGACTTAGAGGGTCAAGTCAGTCGGCAGACCTGGGCCCTGTGGCTTCGGACCCTCGGGTGTCACAGTGCCCACTGCCAGGCGTCCACTTCACGGGACAGCCTCGGGACACCTGCCCTCCTGGACTGACCTCTCCCCTCTTCTCTCTGACCCTAGGTGCCCCAGGCCCTCCAGGACCGAGAGGACTCAAGGGAGATGTGGGCGTGAAAGGGCCCGTTGGCAGCAGAGGACCAAAAGGAGACCCCGGCAGCTTGGGCCCCCCAGGACCTCAGGGTCCTCAAGGGCAGCCAGGGGACACCGGGCCTGTAGGAGAAAGGGGGCCGGTTGGCCTGCAAGGTTTCCCAGGCCTCAAAGGCTCGAAGGGCAGCTTTGGAACTGGAGGCGCAAGAGGACAGCCAGGCCCCAAAGGGGACGTGGGGCCCCCAGGGCCAGAGGGGCCCCCAGGGTCTCCAGGGCCAGAGGGGCCTCAGGGAAAACCGGGGATCGCTGGGAAGATAGGGTCACCAGGCCAGCGGGGGCCCATGGGGCCAAAGGGCGAACCAGGAATTCAGGGTCGCCCGGGCCTCCCTGGGCCCCCAGGCCCACCAGGAAGCCAGAGCCGCTATTGAGGAGCGGCCCAGTCCCAGCCACTGCCACGCAGAAGGTGGGGAAGCGTGCGCGGGTGAAAAGAGACCCCCGAGAAGCCGCACCTGCAGACACTGTGGTCCTTTGGTCCCGAAGAGCGTTCCCCCAGGCCTGCCCCTGCACCTCCGGGCTTCCCAGTAGTGACTGTACCATAGAAAGCAGCCCCTTACACACACACGCACACGCACGCGCACACGCACATTTCCCTGCTGGCCGGGGCGCTGACCGGCTCTCCCTGGCTGGGCGGGAGGAGAGGGCAGGAGAAGCCCCCTCTCCTGTGACTGAGCCTGCCAGGGAGGTGGCTACCTCGGGGGAACGGTCTTAATTCTGGCTCTGAATTGGTGACCAACGCTAGTCTTTCTAGCATCTTCACACCCATCCTAGCTGGCTGGCAGTTCCCTGAGGCTTCCAGGGGTTGAAAAGACCCAGGAAAAGCTTTGCAGGGGATTATGGTTCAAACTCTAGGGACGAGGTGGATTTGGCAACCACAAGACCTTGCCTGTAACCATGGGAGCAGAGGCCCGGGAACTCACACAGGACAGAGCACCGCCACCTGGGCCCTGAGCACTGTGCCCCCAGGAGTTCAGTATTTTTTCCCACATCTCCAGAAAATTCCTCGCTTCATCCTTGCGTCCGCCTCTCAGGAGCATCCCAGAAGGAATCCAAGCAGGAGTTTCATCTGCACCGGGACACTCTCCAGGCCCTGGAACGTTCTGCCAAAGTTGAAGGCCCCATTTCGATCCGGGGGGTGACCGCTTTGTGGCAACTGGGGGAGGGCTGACCGCTGGGCCGCTCTCCCTTCCCCCGCCTGCTCTCCTCCTGACCTCACCCCACCGTGACCCAGAATGGCCCCGAGGCCTCTCTGCACGGGCAGCTCGACCAGATGAGGGGGAGGGGCCACAGCTCCCTTTGATGTCACCCCTCACCCACCTCCATCCTCCTGCACAGCCAGCAGCACGGAGGACTGGGACATCCCCAGAAGGGCAAACTCGAGGTGAAGCTGCCCCTCCTTTGTGTTCTAACAGATAACGACCACCCCTGGGATGGGGGCTTACAGCTGCCCCCTCCCCAGCCTGACCCAGAGACCGGCCCCTCCCCATTCCAGAAGCCTTCCCCCTTTCTTGTAACAGGTGTGCAACTGGCTTGCACTCCCGCTGCCCTCACTGCCGTGTAGTTCTCCTGTCTACATATGATATCATGCCACGTAGTATCACCGACTCAGTAAAGAGCTGTTTCCAGGAGGGAGGTGTCTTCTGGTCCTTTCTGCCTGACCGGGACCGTGATGCCTTCAGGGGCTGCACCTCACCTGGCCTTTGAAGGGGAACCAGTGCACAAGGGGTCCCTTAGATATTCGGTCCCACTGTGGAGTCCAGGTCTGACCCCCTGGCCCTTCACTCTGGAAACACTGAGTTCTGCTGGGAGTTCCCAGTGGTCCTGCAGGGGCCAGGGACCAAGGGTGGCTGAGGGGTTACCCACAGCGAGCAGGAACCCCGTGGAAGCAAGGTGAGCCTACTAATCTCGCAGCAGGGCCCTAGAGCTCTTGGGCTAGAACGAGATTGGAAAATAAGACAGGACACCTGAGTGATACCCCCTGCTCCCCCGTCTTGTCCCTAAGACAAGGAGATAAAACAGAAAAGGGGGAGGAGACCAGACCTGCCCCAAAGGACCTGGCCCTCCAGGGTCCACAGGAAACAAAGGACAGCTGGGTCCTCTGTGAATCAGCTGGACCTGTTCCAGGAATCAGGGGTGCGTGAAGGGGCTGTGCCCTCGGCTGGCTTTCAAGGCATATGTCTTAGTCCGTTCAGGCTGCTGTAACAGAACACCACAGACTGGGTGACTTCTAAACAGCAGAAACAACATAAATGATGAGGGTCATCCACCCTCGTGACATAATCCCCTCCCAAAGGCCCCCCCTCCTGAGCCCATCACACTGGGGGTTAGATTTCAACATAGAAATTTGGGGGGGTGGACACAAACATTCAGACTATGGTAGCATAGTAACCTCATTCGTCAGTAAAACATGGCCTAGTGAAAGCCCTGTGCCTTGTTTTGCTTTTTTACTTTTCTTTTGGGGGGGGCGCAGGGGTTGGGGGGAGCATCTTAGTCAGAATTCTCCAGAGAAAGGAAGGCTGAGAAGTGCCATGATCTGCCATCCCCAAGCTGGAGGCCCAGGAGAGCCAATGGTATGGTTCCAGCCCTAGGGCAGAAGACAGATGTCCCAGCTCACACAGTCAGGCAGAGAGAGAATTCTCCCTTCCTCCACCTTTTTGTCCTATTCAGGCCCTCAACAGACTGAAAGGCTGCCCATCTGCTTTAGTGAAGGGCCATCTTCTCTACTCAGTGCACGCATTCTAATGCTCACCTAATTTGAATTCTCATCTCTTCCGGAAAAACTTTCACCGGTACACCTAGAAAGAATGTTTAATCTGACATCTGAGCGTCCCATGGCCTGGTCAAGTCAGCACTTGAAATTAAGCCTCATGGGGTGTTTGGTAGAGGAAGCGAGCAGAGAGGTGGAAAGATGGGGATGGGGCCCCGGGGACCATGGCACGAGGCGCCCACCACTTCCTTACTGCCCGTGGTGGCTCAGGGTCCCTGCCCCGCCTGCCCCCGTCAACAACTGAGATGTGCTGGGCAGTGAGTTAGGTACTGCGGGGCTACAGGGCTGAAGCGGCCTTGCCCTGGGGGCTCGCCTCTCATAGGGGAGGGAACAGTAGTGAAAGATACCTCTCCGCCTCGTGCGGGGCAGGCTGGGGGCTGGAGAACAAGGGGTTGTGGCACAGAGGTAATGGGCCTTGGGGGAGGCAGTGAGGACCATCCAGTGGTGTCATTTCACAGTCTGGGTCCCCAGGAAAACCTCCAGGAAACTCTCACTACTCATTGTCCCGGGTGGGGTGGATGAC
This sequence comes from Eubalaena glacialis, assembly GCF_028564815.1. NCBI lineage: Eukaryota > Metazoa > Chordata > Mammalia > Artiodactyla > Balaenidae > Eubalaena > Eubalaena glacialis. The sequence continues at coordinate 113,971,165 of NC_083724.1, forward strand.
AGGCCTGGCAGGGGTACCCCTGGGTGGGAGGGGCCAGCATGGGTGCAGGTACCCAGAGAGCTGGGCCAGGGAAACGGGAGCAGGAAAACCCAGGCATCGGAGCAAGCCAACGTCCCAGAGTCCAAATCCAGAAAAGTTAGGTCTGAGATGAATCCCAAGGGATGAGTTGGGGGCCAGAATGAGACACAAGGCTGCAAGGATGAAAAACTGAGTTGATTTCAGAACATAAGCAAAAAAACATAAGAAAAACTCATGGGTCCTGGACAATGGCCACCAACACGTCCCTGACCGTGTGGTTTTGGGAGATCAGCTTGATTTGCAGGCACAGGGTGGAGATGGGCCCTTGGAGTCCATCCAGGCAGTCACCACCACCTCTGGTTTCCCTGGTCACAGAAGCCCTCTCAAGCTCTAGCAAGGAAATCAGGAGGGGGCAGTCATGACAAGGCTGCAGCGGGTAAAATCAAGACTATGGAAACTTGAAGTACAACTCCATCTCAGTGTGACTAGACGTGGAAAGCTGCCAGTGTCTCAAGCATCCGTCTTCACTCCAGAGAACCAACCAGTCTCCTATCTCTCTTCTCTCAGTGGCCCCTGACCTCCCCTTCCTGCTCCTCTTTGTCCCCTTTCTGTTGACCAGCATCTTCTGTTTGCATGAGGCCCAGCATAACAGGGCGACGGCTGACCACCAAAGGACCCGGTCCCACAATCTCTAGTTCCCAGCCCTAGGAGAGCAATCTGATCGCTCACCCTGTGGGTCAGGGGTCTACCCTGATCCAGTGGGCTCTGACCACAGAGGAAGAGGCGGAGGGAGAGGGATCACGTGGTAAAAAATTAGAGGCACAAGAGCAAGAGTGACCATGAGCAAAGCTGGCCACAAAATCTGTGTTTGGCAACAGAGGAACAGGAGAATAACCTCAACAGTAATAATAATAGCAAACACCAATGGGAGAGCTACTATGCAACAGAATACCATTCTAAGCACTTTTCGTATATTTATTCATTTAATCCTCACTACAATTTGTAATGCAGCTATAATGTCTATAAATCTATAATCTCTCTATATATTGTACCTACATATATTATTATTATTCCCACTATACAGATGGGGAAACTAAGGCTTGAAGAGATTAATTAACTTCCCAAAGTCACATAGATAGTGAAGTTTTTTTGTTGTTGTTTTTATGTCTTTTTGTTTGTTTGTTTTTAAAGGACACAGGAGCCAGCCTAAAGGGGTTCCCACTGGTCAAATCTGGGACACTTTATTTATTTATTTATTTATTTATTTATACAATTCCACTTTTCTTTTTTCTATTTTTTTGGGCCATGCCGTGCAGCATGCAGGATCTTCCCTGACCAGGGATTGAACCCACGCCTCCTGCATTGGGAGTGCAGCATGTTAACCGCTGGACCGCCAGAGAAGTCCAATAATGAGTTTTTAGACGTTTCTCTATTGAACCTCAATCTTGGGTGATTTAACTTCTCTGTGCTTCTGTCTCCTCCCCTGTAAAATAGGGATTACAACTGGACCTACCCCATGAGGTTGCTGAGGGGATTAAGTAAGATGATGCTCTTGGCCAGTTTCCCAGTGTCTTAGTCAGCCCAGGCCGCCATAACAAAATACCACAGATTGGATGGCTCAGACAACAGAAACTTATTTTCTCAGAGTTCTGGAGGCTGGAAGTCCAAGATCAAGGCACCAGCTCTTCCTGGCTTACAGATGGCTGCCTTCTGGCTCTGCCCTCACATGGTAGGGGGAGAGGAAGTGTGGGGGAAGGGGAGAGAGAGACAGAGACAGAGGCAGAGGGAAGGCTCTCTTCCTCTTCTTGGAAGGCCACAGTCCTATCAGATCAGGGCCCCACCCTTATGACCTCATTTAACCTTCATTACCTCGTAAGACCCTATCTTGAGATACAGTCACATTGAGGGTTAGGGCCTCAACACATGGATTTTCTGGGGACACAATTCAGTGTCTGGTGCCTGGCAAGGGTTACCATCCTGTAAACATCAGGCATCATCATGGTGGTGTTTATCCTACAGACCCAGGCTTCCTGGATGGCAATATTACTCACCACTTTCCTCTGTAGATGAGTGGCCAGAACTCCAGGTCCTGCACACTCCCACCCACATTCCCTGCATGGTTAGAGCCAGGAACAAGCTGTGACTCACCTGGCTCAACCTCTTTACTTTTCAGGTAAGAAACCAAAGGCTGAGAGGGGCTGAAGGGCTCGTTGCCCAACCGGGACCAGAACTCTGGTGTCTTGGTTCCTGGGCAAAGCAATTTCTCATGTCTCTGGTTTTGCTGCAATTTCAGTTTGCTATTGGTTAGGACCAATGGGCACCAACCACTGCACATTCCCCAGAAAGTACTCCCCCTGCAATCCCTCTCTCTGTCTCATGTCATCAAACACTCCTGGTACTAACACGGCCCTTCAGGGCATCTGGACCATTGTAGGTATTGCCGAAAATCCTAAGAGCTGACCACAGGGGTTAGCAGGGCCGGCAGTCAGAATTGTAAAGTTTGCAGCAAACTCTGTGAATCAGTATCTTGTTCTGTGCATAAACTTTGGGAAATGGATCCAACCCGCATCCAGTGGGGAGATCGGGTGGGCTTCACGATAGAGACCCTCGGTGGACATGGAATAGGGATGGGTCGTGCTTGCTTCCTGCTGGGTCCTCCATTTATCGGGGGAAAGTCGGCCCAGCACCGCCCTCTCTGACCTTCACTTTCTTCATCAGGAAACAAAGAGAGTGGCTTGGTCTCGACTCCATCTGGGAGTCATCGGATGTGCCCGACCCCTCTGTCCTACCGTTCTAACCAAGTGCTCTTCCTCCTGCCCTGCTTGGTTGCTTTCCTGGAATTTGCCAGGGCCAAGGCAGGAAAGTCTGAATCCAGACTGAGAGGTGACAGCAGCGGGATGCAGTCAGTGGCTTAGGATCATGGCCTTTGCTGTTGCGTTGTTTTCATCTCCACCAGATGTGCAAAATCTTGAGGAGCTCCTGAGCCTTCTTCTAAGCAGAGCAAGGGGCTTCCTGCAGGTCACAGGCCTGGGGCACGTCCTTGAGCACCTCCAAAGACCCCCAACCTGCCCACCCTTCCTCCCTGGCAGCCTCAGTGCCCTGCCAGCTGGGGCAGGACAGTGGGCTGGGCAGAACCTCCAGGCCTTCTTCCTGCTCCTCTTCCCCAGCCAGGGCTGAGCTGGCAACGTCTGCCGTGCCACAGGAGAGGAGAGTGAAGAACTGACAAATACATTCTGACCACGCCGTACTTCCAATAGGGCGGGCCGGGCTGACAAGGAGCTGCCTGGACACATAGGCTGGCGGCGCACTGAGCAACCTCCCTGGGGATTTGTTTTCCTTGCCTTCACCTGTCCAGTCCTTTTGTTTTCTTTTGAATGCTTCAAAGGGCAAGGCTCTGTGTCTGATGTAATGGGAGAGGTGCAAAGGCTGGTGCAGTGCCCTCAGCGGGGCAACCACCCAGGAACCCGCAAAAATTCAGACTGCGGGCCTGCACCCCAGACCCACTGCTTCAGGACCACAGAGGTGGGGTGGGACAGGAGGAGTGAGGGGGAGAATTCCCCAGGGAATTCCAATGCCCCATGTAAAATTTGAGAACCACAGGCATAAGAGATAGAGAACGGAAAATTTTTTTTTTTCGATTTATGTATAGTATCTCATTTAATCCTCATGCACTAAATGTATTTACATTTTATAGGTCAGAAAACAAGGCTCAAAACAGTAAGTTGCTCAAGGCCACGGAGATATTATGTGGATTTGAACCCAGGATTAATGGAAGCCAGCTATGCCGAGCTAATGCCGACCAGGGTTCTTGGCCTTCCCCAGTCAATAGAAATTGATAAGAGGCCAGACAAGAAATTCAGGCAAGGTTTTACTGGGGCCCCTGCTCCCCAAGTGGGGGCACGAGCTGGTTCGTTACATGGGGTGAGGGTAGGGATGTGTCCAGGGGTCAGGCCGGAGGGGTGGCTTAGGTGTTTTGCCCACCCCTTAGGTGGTGCTGGATGCAGGTGGCATGCACAGTACCCTGCTTTTGCTCCCAGCTCTTCAGAAGTGGCAGTTGGGGTTTTTTTTGGTCTTTTTGTATCTTTTTGTCCAGAATTTGCCCCAACTGCACATGCACACAGCTATTTTTAGTCCCTTATAGCTTCTTTGTATTTTGTTGCTCAAGGAGATGTTTGTCCAGGTGTAAGCATTGTAGCAAAGGGCCCCAGGTCCCAGCCTGTCTCAGAGCTACTTCTTCCAGAACGGTGGGATTGGGAATTCAATGGGGCCTGAGAAAGCCGAGATCCACAGAAACAGACTTGCTCAAAGTCCCAAAGCAAGCTAGTGACAAAGTTGTGAAAAGGCCCCAAGTCTCAGGGCTACCAGGCTTCCCCATCCTGGCTGCCTCATCACTAAACATGACGATGGACTAGTGAGAACTGTGCAGGACTTGGAGACAGGAGTGCGCTTCCTGCTGTGAAAGTTGGAGGCTTCCACAAGGAAGCCAGATGCCGACCTTTAGCCAGGCTGCTAACCTCCCTACGTCCTTCTCCCCAGACCCAAGGTCTCCAAAACGGGTGCCCAGCCAAACCCTCCAGCGGGGAGGAACAAACTTTTCAATATTAAAACATCTTCTTGTTGTGTTTTATTCATTCAAGGTCACACTTTGTTTTCACATAATCAGATCTGACATGAAGTCAGCCAAAAAAGTGTGGACTGATCAAAAATATGACTTGAAAATAGATTTATATTTATTATCCTTCACGATCAACATCATTCTAAGTGTAATTTTGCTTTGAGACATTAACCAATAATAGAAACATAGAAAATAATTCATAAATAAATTTACATATATTAGGAGATCAAAGAAATAATCCCCCAGTTTTTTTTATTAATGGGGGTTGTGATCAAAACATTTGAACACCACTGCCCTAAGCCAACTCTGTTTCTTCTGACATTGTCCCTTGTGATAAAGCAGAGTTCCCCCATATGAAAGGAAGAAAGAATCTCCACTTGATGATTTTAACAAGATTTATAACCTGATGGTTGCTTCTTTTTCTGAACTCCCAAAACCTCTAAATGCCTCCAACAAGCCTGACCCACAAGTTTATAATTTGGAACTTGCTTGCTCCCCATCATCCATCATTGTTCTTACTTCAGCTTCACAAAACAACCTTCTTCTGGACATAGAAACATTTAAAACCTGAATAGGCAGTGAGGGCATCCCACTGAGTTTGTTCACTCAGAGATCATTTGTCCCACGGGTTGGAAGGAATAGAGGTCAGAGTTTAGGGCTGCCAAGGCAGCTGGAATTGGGTACCGGACAGGGTACTGGGCAGGAGGGAGCTGTGCAGAGGCGGATCCCCAGAAATCTGCACAGAACTCCCCTGAGTGGTTGGCTGAAATAAACAGGGCAAGAATCTGTGCAGGCCTGTGAGCTGACTCTGAACTAATTCTAGACCAACAGCAACAAGGCCTAAAAACAACATCCCTCTCTCAGTATTTGAAACAGAATAAGTAAGCAGAAAAGCCATGAGGATATAGAAATTTGAACAATACTGTCAACCGATTTGACCTAATGACGTGAGAACACTGCACCCAGCAACGGTTGAATATTCATTCTAAACTGATATTCTAAGCACGACATACCAACATTTGTTGGATGCAGATAAAGCAGTGCTTAGAAGGAAGTATAGAGCTTTAAACGACTATATTAAAAAAGAAGAAAGCTTTGTAAATCAAAGAACATAAAATACTTGGGAATAAATTTAACAAAATTTGTATAAAATCTCTACATATAAAATTATAAAATGCTGCTCAGAGAAATTTTGAAAGACCAAAATAAATGGAGAGATACACATGTTCATGGATTGGAAGACTCAAAATCATGTATTCTCCCCAAACTGATATATAATCAGTGCAGTCCCAAACAAAGTTCCTGCATGTTTTTTTGTAGAAATGGAGAAGCTGATGCTAAAAGATACATGGAAATATAAATGACATAGAATAGCAAAAAAGAAAAGAAAAAAATTATTGGAAAAAAGAACGAATTTGGAGGACTTACATTGCCTGATTTCAGTGGTTAATATGAAGATATAGTAATCAAGACAGTATGGTATTGGCACAAAGATAGACAAATGGAACAGAGTCAGAAAAAAGTTCAATACTAAATGGTCAACTGATTTTTTTTCACAAAGGCATCAAAAGAAATCAATGAGAAAAAGAAAGATTCTTTAAAAATGGTACTGGAACAATTGAATATCTAAACAGGAAAAAATATATATCTTGACCCCTACTTCATACTATACACAAAAGTCAATTCAAGATGGATCAAGACCTAAACTTAAAAACTAAAATTATAGAGCTTCTGAATAAAATGCAGAAAAATACCTTCATGATCCTGGAGTGGCAAAGATTTCTCAGCTGAAACAAGAATAGCATTAACCATAAAAGAAAAATATAATAAAGTAGATTTCATAAAATTAAAATCTGCACATTAAGAGAGCCAGTTAAGTAAATGATAAGGCATGTTACACATTGGGAGAAAATATTTGACAAATAATTTATAAATAGAATATATAAATATCTCTTGCAACTCAGTAACAAGAAGATAAACAATGCATAAAAATAGGTGAAATGCTTGAACAGACACTTCACAAAAGACACTAGCACATGAAAAGATGATCAACATCATTAGTGATTAGGAAAAGACAAATTAAAACCACCATGAGTTACCACTACACACCTGTTAGAATAGCTAAAATTAAAAAGACAGACCAGGACTTCCCTGGTGGCGCAGTGGTTAAGAATCCGCCTGCGGGCTTCCCTGGTGGTGCAGTGGTTGAGAATCTGCCTGCCAACGCAGGGTACACGGGTTCGAGCCCTGGTCTGGGAAGATCCCACATGCCGTGGAGCAACTGGGCCCGTGAGCCACAATTACTGAGCCTGCGCGTCTGGAGCCTGTGCTCCGCAACAAGAGAGGCCGCAATAATGAGAGGCCCGCGCACCGCGATGAAGAGTGGCCCCCACTTGCCGCAACTAGAGAAAGCCCTCGCACAGAAACGAAGACCCAACACAGCCATAAATAAATTAATTAATTAAAAAAAAAAAAAAGAAAAGTGAATTGGAGCCTCTATTTCAAAAAAAAAAAAAAAAAAGAATCCACCTGCCAATGCAGGGGACATGGGTTCGAGCCCTGGTCCGGGAAGATCCCACATGCTGCTGAGCAACTAAGCCCGTGCACCACAACTACTGAGCCTGCGCTCTAGAGCCCGCCAGCCACAGCTACTGAGCCTGCGTGCCACAACCACTGAAGCCTGGGCACCTAGAGCCCATGCTCTGCAACAAGAGAAGCCACTGCAATGAGAAGCCTGCGCACCACAACGAAGAGTAGCCCCTGCTCGACGCAACTAGAGAAAGCCTGCACGCAGCAATGAAGACCCATTGCAGCCAAAAATAAATAAATGAATAAATAAATTTATTAAAAAAAAAAAGACAGACCATGCCAAGTGTTAGGATGAGAAGCAATTGAAACTCAATTACACCACTGGTGGAAATGTAAAATGATACAACCTCTTTGGAAAACAGTTTGGTAGTTTCTTAAAAATTTAAGCATACACCTGTCATCTGGTTCAGCCATTCCACTCCTAGGAATTTATCCAAGAAAAATAAAAACATATATTCAAAAAAGATTTGTACAAGAATATTCATAGAAGATTTATTCATAATAGCCAAAAAGTAAAAACAAATCAAATATCCACCCTCAGGAGACTGGATAAACAAGTTATGGTACATCCATACAATGGAATGCCACTCAGCAATACAAAAGAAAATAATTATGCTGAGTGAAAGAAGCCATACCAAAAAAAAAAAGTATCTCATGTATGAGTCCATTTATATGAAATTCTAGAATAGGCAAAACAAATCAAAAGTGGTAGGAATAAGTTTAATGGTTACCTGGGGCAGAAGTAGGGTGTAATTTGCTGTGAAGGAGCATGACGGAATTTTGTGAGGTGATGGAAATGTTCTATATCTTGATTAGGGTTGGTGGTGATACAGTTGTAGACATTTGTCAAAACCCACCAAATTATATACTTAAAATGTGTACATTTTATTGTATGTAAATCACACATCAGTAAAATTGATTTTAAAAAATAACTAGGATACCACAGCTTACTCACTAAAATAATTAAAATTAAAAAGACAAAAAAAAACAAGACTTAAAATGTCCAGTGTTAGTGAGGATGTTCCTGGTGGGAGTGTGAACATGGTAGAAGGTCTTTGGGAAACTCTTTGGCAGTTTCTTGTAAAGGTAAATAAGCACTCACCCTATGACTCAGCACCTCCACTCCTAGGTATTTACCCAAGAGAAATAAAAACATATTCCACAAAAAGACTTACACAAAAACATTCACAGCCGCTTTCATCATAATCGCTGAAAACTGGAAGCAGCCCAACTATCCATCAACAGGGGACTGGATAAATAAATTGTGGTATTTTCGTGCAATGGAATATGAACTACTCAAAAGAGGGAGGGGGGAGAAGGAGTGGGAGGAGGATGAAGAAGAGGAGGAAGAAAGAGAAAAACAAAAGATGCAAGCAACAACACTGAAAACCGCTATATTGGAGAAAAAAGCTAGATACAAACAAATACATATAGTATGATTCCATTTAGAGTAAATTTTAGAAGAGGCAAAGTTACTCTGCGATACTCAGGATCAGAATAGTTGCTGCCTTAGACTGTGCAGAAGAAGAGTAGGGGTTGATGGAAAGAGCATAATGCAACTATCTGCTGTTGTGGAAATGGTCTACATATTGATAGATGTGTGATTTATACAGAGTTATGCATTTGGTAAAACTCAACAAACTACACACATGATCTGGGCATTTCACTGAATATAAACTAACACTCAATTTTTAAAAAATCATAAAAAAGTAGAAATTCACTTCCCAAAACTTGTGAGTCAAAAAAGAAATTATAATAAAAATTAGGCTGAAATAGATATAGAAAATATTTTTAAGTTATCTTATAATGAAAAGACTGAGTCTCAGAAGTTGAGCAGTGTAGCTGAGGCATACTTGGAGAGAAAATTAATAACCTTAAACACTCATATTAATTAGAAAAAAAGAAAGGCTACAATTCATGAGGTAAGTGTCCAACTTAAAAAGTTTGAGGAAGTGAACAGGAATACATATAAAGAAAATGGAAGAAGGAAATAATAAAGGGCAAAAATTAATGAAATGGGAAAAAGAACGTTTTGAATAGAGAGGATCAAAAAAGCCAGAAGTTGGTTCTTTTAAAAGCCTAATAAAACTGATAAACTTTAGGCAATATTGATCCAAAAAAAATGAAAGAAGGCATAAATAAAGAACATTAGGAATGAAAAAGTTGACATTAAGAGGAAATAATATGAACATTTGATGCCAATAAATTTGAAAACTTAGATGGAACAAACAAATTCATAGGAAAGTGCAACTCACCAAAACTGACTCAAGAAGTCTAAAACCTGAATATTTAGAAACCATTAAAGAAATTAAATCAGTGGTTAAAAATACCCCCACAAGGAAAACACCAGGCCCATGCAGAAAGACTTAAAGGCAAATTCTATGAAAACGTTCAAAGGACAGCAATTCTAATCCAACACAAACTCTTCCAGAGAACAGAAGAAAATAGGGAGCATTCCCCAACTTACCCTGTGAGAGAAAATCTTGTTACCAAAACCAGAAAAGAAAATACATAAACAGATGCAGAAAAAGCATTTAGTAAATGAAGCATCCATTCATGACTCTTAAGAAATCTTTTCCAACTAGGAATAAAACGGAACTTTTAAACCTGAAATATATTATCTACCCAAAAAGTCCACAACAAAATCTTTCATTGAGGTGAATTGAAATTATTCCCTTTAGTATATGTACAATTGATTCACTTTGCTGTACACCTGAAACTAATATAACATTGTAAATCAACTGTACTCCAATAAAAATAAAATAGAGAGAAATTATTTCCTTTAAGAGAACCAGACATTACATACCTCCTGATATGAGGCAATAGAAAGTACACAGTTCCACCTAGTAAGTAAACGTGAGAAAGAAAGGAAGGAAGGAAGGAAGGAATGAAGGAAGGAAGGAAGGAAGGAATGAAGGAAGGAAGGAAGGAAGGAAGGAAGGAAGGAAGGACGGACGGAAGGAAGGAAGGAAGGAAAGAAAGAAAGAAAGAAAGAAAGAAAGAAAGAAAGAGAGAGAGAAAGAAAGAAAGAAAGAAAAGAAAATTGACCCTGATTGTAATCCAGCCTCTAGATCTGTCTTCTAGTTTACATACAATAGCTCCAAAGAAACATGTTAATACCATCTGCATGAGCTTGAGGTGTCGGCCGGTCAAACCCAGAATGACTCAGTTTCTTCAGCAAATAAATAGCATGGGAAAAGCAAAGAGAAGAGGGAATGTTATAGATTAAAAGAGACTTAAAATTCATCTTCAAGTCAAAGTGTATTGAAGAGAGAAACTCAAGAGACATATCAACCAAATGCAACGTGTGAACTTTGGACTTTAATTCAAACTAACCAACTTATAAAGACATTTTTGAGAAAATCTTAGAAACTTGAACACAGATTTATGATTAGACCATTTAAGAAATTAAGTGTGACAATGTATTGTGATTATGGTTTTTTGAAAGCCTCTATATGTTAGAGATACACACCTGAAATGTTTAGAGGGGAAATGATTTGATGTCTGGGATTTGCTTTAAAGTACGCCATGGGATATGACAAATCAAACACAATTGGCAAAACATTGATCATTGTAAAACTGGATGATGGGGACATGGGGTTCTTTATCCAGTCACTTTACCGTTGTGCATGTTGGAATTTTTCTCTTTTCTTTAATTTTTAAAAAAAATTTTCTTGAAAAATTGATTTCCAATGTTCTGTTAGTTTCAGGTGTACAGCAAAGTGATTCAGTTATATATAGAATCTTTTTTAGATTCTTTTCCATTGTAGGTTATTACAAGACATTGAGTAGAGTTCCCTGTGCTATACAGTAGGTCCTTGTTGGTTATCTATTTTATATACAGTAGTGTGTATATTTTAATCCCAAACTCCTAATTTATCCAAACTCCTTGATAACCATAAGTTTGTTTTCTATGTCTGTGAGTCTATTTGTGTTTTGTAAATAAGTTCATTTGTATCATTTTTTTAGATTCCACATATAAGTGATATCATACGATATTTGTCTTTTTCTGTCTGACTTACTTTACCTAGTATGATAATCTCTAGGTCCATCCATGTTGCTGCAAATGGCATTATTTCCTTCTTTTTTAGGGCTGAGTAATAGGAAATCTTCGCTAATCAAAACTTAAAAGACAAATAATGATGATGATGATGATGATGAAAACTGTTACTTTAAAAAGAAAACAGAGGGCCAGAGGCCCGTCTCCTCCTTGGCCATCATGGGACCGCCCGGGGGCCCAGGCTGCTACATAAGCTGTCTCCAGCCTACCTCCACGGCTGATTCTTGTACCGTTTCTTTCTCCCAGAATTCCCTTCCTGCTGGTCTCTGTCGACTTCAGTCCTGCAAACTCAGCGCCCCTGCTGCCTACAGCGACAGCTGCTGTGTTAGTTTCCCCAGCAATTACTGTCTCTTCTTCGGGTAACAACACCCGTATTTTCCTGTGCATGAACCTCTTTAATCACTTCATGCGGCTCAAATAGTGTTGACCTCACCACCCACGTTCCCCCAGAGTGGACCAGTGACTCAGGGGTGACCAGTGAGAATACCCCTGCTCTGGCCACACCCTCTGCCGGAATGGACGTGTTACCCAGGCGGGACTCATTCACCAAAGAGCATCAGCGCCCAGACTTGGGCTGGAAATATGAGAAAAGAGACACTTCCTCCTTATGGGGTCGCAAGGTCAGAAGACTGAAACGCCTGGAGTGGCTGGGCCTTTGCCTGACACTGAGAGAAGACCCCGCCTGGGAAAGAAGCCACCAGCCACAGCAGAGACTCAGAGCCTGGCAACAGCGTCATAATCCCTGAGCAGAGCCACACTCCCTGCCGTCAAAGCAGTCTCTCCCCCGACCCCCTGCACTCTTCCTGCGCATTCATGAACCAGATACCCTTTTGCTGGGAAGTGGGGGATAAAGAGACAGGAGAGAGAAGGGGGTGGGGAGAGGGCGAGAGAGTGCATTCTCTTTAGGATCAAGAACGAGAGATGATACTGCTGTCATTACTTGTATTCAACAAGGAATTGGTGATCCTGTAAATTTCAATAAAGTGAGACATCGAAATAAATGGTAAAAGACATAAGGGGCTGACATATGGTAATAAATGGTAAAAGGCCTATGGTGTCTGAGATTTTTTTCTCCTCTTATACATTCTATGATGATGTGCTAATTCCATCAGCATCCTTTATTGTTGCCCTCAATTTAATAATCTGGCTTCCCCGTGATTACATGCCCTTCAGTCAGAGGATTATTAGCCCTCCTCCCACGGACGCCTCACCTCCGCAACAACTTGTAGGAGATGTTCTTTACCCCTTCTCTTCCCTACTGAACGGACAGCCACAGAAGCAGGCTGCAGCGTGGCAGCGGTGTGGAGAAAGCACGTGCCTGCTCTTCAGATTTGAATCTCAGCTCCAATAAGCCATGTGACTTTCTAAGCCTCACTTTCCTCATCTATAAAGCGAGGATAGTAATAGCTCTCCATGGGGTTGTTGAGCCATCTAAATGAGATACTGCGTGTGAAGGTCCACAGCACACTTTCCAGCACACTCTGGTCTTTCTGCTTCCATCCTTTCCCCCCCACAAGTTTTATTGCGATAGAATTGACATGCAGCACTGTGTGTGTTGAAGGTGCACAGTATAACGATTTGTCTTACGCACACCAGTGAGGTGATTATCGTAGTAAACTTAGTGATCCCTCATCCCATACAGATACAACATTAGAGAAATAGAAAAAAATATTTGTTCCTTGTGATGAGAACTCTTAGGATTTACTCTCTTAAGTTTCATATATAACATGCAGCCGTGTTAATTATATCTATCATGGTGTACATCACATCCCTGGTACTTATTTACCTTATAACTGGAAGTTTGTACCTTTCCACCACCTTCATACAATCTACCCTCCCCCACCTCCACCACTGGTTACCACAAATCTGATCTCTTTTTCTATGAGTTCGATGGTTTAATATAAGTATAATTGACCTAAAATGCTATGTTAGTTCCTGGTACACAGTATAGTGATTCGATTATTTCTGTACATTTCAAAATTATCACCACCATAAGTCTAGTTACCATGTGTCACCATACAAAGATATTACATAATTATCGACTTATTCCCCATGCTGTACATTCCATACCTGGCCCTCATTCATTTTGTAACTGAAAGTTCGTACCTCTGAAGCTCCCTCACCTTTTTCTCTCCTCCCCCTGACCCCCACCCCCTGGCAACCACCCATTTGGCCTCTATATGGACTCTGTCTCTGTTTGGTTACATTTGTTCATTTGTCTTGTTTTTTAGATTCCCCATATAAGTGAAATCATACAGTATTTGTCTTTCTCTGACTTATTTCACTTGCCACACAACTTTTAGAACTATTTGTTCTAGTTCTGTGAAAAATGCCATTGGTGTTTCCATAGGGATTGCCCCGAATCTGTACATTGCTTCCATCCTTGATGCTGTTCTCCTTAAAGAAACCAGAGTTTTTCATTTTGTTTCAGCATAAATCAGATCTCATCTATTCCCTGCCTCAAATCCTTCCAATAGTTTCCCACCGCACTTAGAATAAAATCCAAACTCTTTAACACGGCTCAGGAGGCTCCCCTGCTCTGCTCCCTGCTGGATCCTCTAACTGTCCCTCTGTCCCCCACCTGCCTCCAGACACAGTGGCCTTGATCTTCCTCAAACAGAACAGACAGGTGCCAGCCTCAGGGTATGAACACCGTAGATATCACCGCCTGGAACTCTCTTCCCCATGACCTTCATATGGCTGCTGCCTCATCCTTCAGAACTCCACTCAAATGTCACCTCCCCAGGGGGGCCTTCCCTGATCATCTCTCTGCAAGTAGGAGGAGAAATAAATAGGATGATGGTGGGGGAACTGTAAATAGGGAGCATTTCACACATACTGTTCACCCTGTAATAACCTGTAGGCATACGTGCTCTCCCACCAGACTGTGAGTTCCTGATGGCAGGCACTGTGTTTCATACGTTCATCTTTGCTTCTCCAGAATCGATTGCTCCATCCCTGTGAGCGGAAACGGACTAAATACAGCCCCCGGCTAGTGGTCTCAGGGGAGCCAGTCCTGGGTTACCTGTCAGACCTACTGGGTCAGTTATTAAGCTACTGTCTCTCTGTCCCAAACGCTGCACTCTGCTCAATGACTGCTTCGTGATGCCAGGACTCTCTCACTCACCTGGTTTCCGGTTACACTCTGCCCAGCAGGGTTAGTAGACAGAGATCGAAGCCTGGAGGAGGAGAAGAGACTCACTCCTTCCCATCTGCTTCCTGTGGGCTTTTGTTTCTTGTGAGCATCACCCCAACCTCCCTTCTTCACCTATAACAGCAGCTGAATCCAGTTCGAAGTTTGTCAAACACAGAAGCAGCCTGATTGCACGCCCCTCCCTTCCCCTGTTGGAAACACTGATACCAGATGGCTGATGCCCCTCATCACAGGGCTTGATCCCCCTCTCCGAGCTCAGAGATACCAGGGTCAGCTGAGCCGAGCCCCCTCTTCAGACATCTGAGTTTCAGCCTTATGGGCCCCTCTTCCAAGTTTCTGAGTTTCAATAATTCAGTCTTGACCCTTTGTTCTACCAGCCCTGGGGGTGGTGACTGCTTCCTGCCTCGTGATCCCTTAGGGTTCCCTCCTTGCCTTTTCTCTGATGGACCACTTTACCCCAGTCCACACTTCTTTGTATTAAATACTCTCTATCTGAATAACTGGTGTGATTTCTGCTTCTGAGTGGATCCCGAATGATACAGCAACCCAGGAAACTTTCATTGGTTTAAAAATATTTATTGAATTCCTGTCCTTCAGGGATTCTAACTAAAAATGATGGACAGAACTTGATTCTGTGACCAGTAATTGTACCTGTAATTAGTGACGTATGCGTGGTTTGCACTCTAAAATTATTTCCATCTACAAGAGGGAATGTTTTGTTGTGCTCACGATGACTGATGGTCAGTGATGACTTATGATGAGGAAGGAAGGAAGGAAAGCGATAGAAAAGACACAGGGTAAAGGGGAAAGAACCACAAAAGTCCTTGATAGTGGCCTAAAACAAACCAACCTACCAAAAAGACTTTCAAAAAAAAGAAAAGGCAAAGGAAGATTGACCGTAAAAAGCCACTTCTCCCTCACGAATACAATTCATTTGTGAAGTTTTTTACCTACTAACATTTCTTCCTAACCCATTGGTGGGCTGGGAGGCAGGGCTGGGTGTGAGCGAAGTTCCAGAGCTTCATAGGCCCGGGAGAAGACAGCACCGTGTGTGATGGACGCTGTGAGGATAGCTGGGGGGACATTCCAGGACAGTGACCCATTGTCTTTCAGACTTGCTTAGGTGGAGAACTCTCACCTGAATTTCAACATGTCAAATAGATTAGGGAGGGCCACAAAGGGGGCTTCTAGAGTACTGGCAATATTCTATGTCTATACCTGGTGATGGTTCCATGGGTGTTGGCTTTCATTTTATTTTTAAACTGTACATATATGTTTTTGTACTTTTCTGAATGTATGATATAGTTCACAATTTTTTAAAAGGGGGTGGGGAACTCTTTAGTTAAAGAGGCTTTCCTAAGCAGCCCCAAGGCCCTTCCTTAGAACTTGGAATTCCTTGGGAAATACTCTGAAAACGTTAGGACCAAACCAGTCAGTCAGAAAAGACCTGAAATCAGAAACAGCATCTAAGAGGAGAGTGTGCCCGGGCAACTCGGAAGGTCTGAGAGAGAAATTTCATAAACCAGTTCCGGCAGTGCCCAGGAGAGACATTCTCTGGGCTTGGCGGGGTGGGGGGTCTTGTAGACACCCCAGTTCCAACCAAGGGGTTGACTTGGGGGGACACTGGGAACAGCTTTTGTTTCCTCAAAACCTGGAAAGCTAAGAGGGAAAGGGCTATAGGCCAGGCTGGGGGTAGAAACTCCCTAGGAACAAGGAAGTGAAACGGGACTGCCCATCAAAAGCGTGATTATTCCGTAGTGATTCCAAGCTAAAGCAAGTGACCCAAAGCGATGCTAGTAACGCACTGAGCCGCATCTTGTTTATAGCTCATCATCTTCCCATGTCGCAGAGGAGGGGTTCGGGTGGCTAGGGCAGGCTCCCCAAGGCCCCATTTCAGAACAAAAGTCCTCTTGTGTTTGGAGGTGGGTACGCGGACACTAAAACGACATCTAAATGCTCTAGGATCTGGGGAATCCTGTGTCTGGGGGTGGTCCGGCCACGTTGTCTCAGGACCCCAAGACATCATAGAACCTGGTGGGATGGGAGCAGGCCCAGTTGTGCTTTCTTAGCTCTGCTCAAGCTGAGCTGGACGCAGCAGAAGACCCCAGGCCCACAGCTAAGACTGGTTTGGACCAGAAGGCTGATTTTGGTTATTTATCATGAAGGACGCATAGTTCTAGAGACCTAGCATCTCTATCCTTTATCCAGAGAGTTGCAACCTTTCCCAGTGTTTGCGTACCCAAGAGACTGATCGGAAGTTGCCGGGTTACATTGGGATTGCCATCACCTTGCTGAGCTTGACTTTCTTGGACAAAATATAGGAATGACTTGCCTCTGTACCTCACAGCATTGTTGGAAGAACTGAAACAAAGAGCGTATGTACTGGTATATCTGATCGATTTCCTCCCATCAGGCAGATGGTTTCACAAATGAGCAGCCAGCACGCATTTAAAAAAGGGAGACAACCATTCTCCATAGTTCAAAATGCACATATCCTTTGACCCTGCACCTTCACTCCTAGGTCCTCCCTGCTCCCTCATACCACACACACACACACACACACACACACACACAGTGATGTATGTTCAAGGATGTTTATTGCCTAGTATGCAGTATGTAATAGCGAAAGATTGGAAGTTAACCTGAATTCCCATCAGTAGGAAACTAGTTAAATTATGATACAGCTCTACGATGGAAAAGTATGTGGCTCTTAAAAAGTAATAAGGCAGTTGTCTAGGTACTGATAAGGAATAATTTCCAAAAAATACTCAAAAAGTTAAAATTTATAAAAAGCAAAGTGCAAAAGAACATGTACAGTGTACTGTCATTTTGTGAAAGCTATCAATATATTCATAGCTGTTTTTAAATGCTGCAGATCTCTTTGGAAGGAACCATATAAGCCTGATAATAGGAGTTCCTCTGGAAAGGAGGGCTGGGGAAGTGGGTGACAGAGGTGGGGCGAGACCTACATTTCCCTGTATATTCTTTTGCACCTTTTGGATTTTGTGAATGTGTTAATCAATTATTTTTATTTTAAAATATGAAAAAGTAAAGATGTCACACTGCCTTTCCAAAGCAAGGAGTGTTTACATTTAATTGAGACTGGGGAGAACTTAGCAAATCATCAGGATTCATCAGAGCACAGCTTTCTAACCACCCCATTTTTGAACCCCCCCCCCCAGTTCAGTCTGTCTCCCTTGGCCAGGGTGGCAGAATCTCTGAGCGATCCTTACATTCCTTTACTTTCTTCTCTTTTTCAAACTCTCTGACTCCTTCCCTTCTTCTTGCACTTGTCATGACATTATGCTTCATTTCAATATACTTTCATAACATGCTAAGGTTTCTAACTAGACCACTCATTTCATCCTGATTATCTAATAAATGATGTTGGCACCCCTTGCTGAGACCAGGGGAGGCTGGTTACACTCACCCAGTTCCTGTCTCTTCATGTGTGAGTGACTTCTGGGAAGGCTGTCTGTCTGCTTCATTAATCCCGCCCCCGTGGATTCCTGTAAGTTTCAGCGCCGAATGACCTTTTTGTCACCTGAGGGTTCTGTTCTCCTTCTGACCTCATCCTCAATCCCTTCTCCTCCTAGATTTTGGACCCATTTCCTTGTGAATCCTATGATTCCTTTTCTGCAGTTTTCAATTACTTAAATCTCTGGTCCCCTTGGCTAAGTTCTCCCACCCTCTTCATTCTCCAGTGCCTGATCACAAACCCTCGCAGATCACTCAGATTCCAGGTGGGAGATTATTAGAGAGGATCCCTAAGATCTGACCATTTCCATCAAGGCAATACTGGACCATAGGTCTACTTCCCCATACATCTTCTTCCCTTCATTCCACCCTCACAAGTCAGGGAACTACATGTTCTTTGATCACTTTTCTTAACAGACATCTTTCTAGGGAGAAAGTATTGTATAGTGAAAAGAGCCCAGATATGAGCCAGAGAAACACTGATTTAACTCCTTGCTCTGTTGTTTACCAGCTGTGTCTGAGGCAAGTTACATTTACCTCATTGAGCCCTAGCTTTCCTTTTGAAAAATAAGTATAAGAATCCTTACTTCATAGAGTAGTAATGAAGATTAAATGAAGTTTGTGTGTAAAGGGTATATTTTAGTGCCTTGACTCAGAGCCAATGTTTAGTAAATAAATAGTTCTCTCCCTCTGGATGTTCTCCAACCTCACTTTGCCAACTTCATTCCACAGAAATTATGCCACACACATTCTCACTAACATATGCATGAACATCCCCCATCAGGTTGTGTAAATCATATATATGTATATGAATTTATATGTATAAATACATATAAATCAATTTATACAAAGATATATACATATTCATATGACCCCAGAAAAAAATTTTTTAATAAGAAATAAAGTAGAGAGAGGAAAAACACATATAGAATAAGAAAGGAATGAGGAGATAATTGAGGAAATGATCCTCTCAGAAGGAGAAGGGGAGGGATGTGTGGGAAGAAGTAAATGGGGCTCTGATCAATAAGAAACTTACCTCCCTGATAGTTTGGTCAGTACAGGTTATTCATGATCTAATTTGTGAACATGACATGGAGGAGGAATGCAAGCTATCCACAAAAGAGAGAGATTTGTGCTGATTTATGAACTGCCAGGACATAACACTGACCCAAAGGAATTAAACACATCTGTTTATCACTTCAGGTCCCAGCAGGATCAAATCATCAGAGGGCAGGGCTATAACTGGAAAAAAGGGTACAGAAAAAGGAAGGAATGTAAGGGGAGTAGAAAATGTGGTAGAGTTTCCTAAGTGGTCTCCCTCAACACCTTACCATATGATACAAATTGAAGTGATTTTGAGACTTCCCTGTCTGAAATCCACTGGGTGACTTCCACTTCTGGATATCACAGGATAACTGGTATAGTCTTTCCATTATAAACAACCATAAAACTAGAAAAAATATATGACACAACTGTTTTCAGATAGTGGATAACAGGAAATCTAAGACTATGGTTTCCGAGAGAAAGAAAACCCACAAGGTTAACACCATGATCACCCTAGAGTCAGTTTTGTAACTGAAGGCAGAGGGCTAAAGTCTAATCTAAGCATAGCAGTTTTGCTGAGCTGAGGAGTCAGGGTTCAGAGTTTGCAGCAGCTGAAGCAACTGGAATCTACAGAGCAGGGCATTGAATAAGAGAGACATGTGCATATAAGAGACCCTAAAATTGTGCTTGGGTCACCCATGAGTCCTTGGATGAGGACTGTACCTGCACAGATCAAGACTACAAAGAATTACCTGTGAGGCTGATAAGGGCTTAAGAATAGAACAGAGATAGAAGAGGTCAAAAAGTCTTAGAGGTATTAGAAATCCATACCAGCCAGAGTGGAGAGATGTCATTAACACCTTGTTAACATCTTGGACATCAGGCTGAGATATAAGAAAATCTGTGTTTTAGGAGTAAGGACTACACCCTAGGGGAAGGCCTCTCATAGGTCCACCCTAAAAAAACTAAAGCCAAACTCTGAAAAATGTCTAAGAGACAGAGTTTGGAGGTTGAGTCCTATGAAGTTAGAGGGCTTAGAAAATAACTTGGGCTCTTTACAGACTTACCATAACAAAGCATAAAATCAAGTCAACCCAAGTTTAAGGGTATCAACCAGTGATCAAACTGTTTGCTAGAACAAAAATCTACTCTCTCAACACTCTTCTAAGGAAAATAACAGATTCTATAGTCTCTAAAGTATGTCATCAACAATTTAAAATTACTAGATGTGTCCCACCCCTGCAAAAAAAAAAGCCCAGCAAAACCCAGAAAAATGTGACAATTGTCAAGAAAAAAATTAGGCAATAGAAACTGACTCAGAGGTTACCCAAATGTTAGCAGACCAAGACTAAAAATATGATAATAAATATGCTCAAATAACTAAAGGAAAATATGGTCATGATGAATGACAACATAGAGAATCTCAACAGAGAAGTGGAAGTTATAAAAAAAAGAACAAATGGAAATTTTAAAACTGAAAATTTCAATAACTGAAATAAAGTATTCACTGGATGGAATTAACAGCACATTAGTATGAAAAAAGAAAAAGTCAGTAAGCCTGATGACAAATCAATAGAAATTATCTAAACTAAAGAATAAAGGGAAAAAAAAATACGGCAGAAAAATGGTCAGAATCTCAGAGGCATATGGAAAAATATCAAATGGTCCAACATACATGAAATTGGAGAATCGGGGAAAAAATTGAGGATAAATACAAAGGAAACCATACCTATGCACTTACTAATAAAACTGTTAAAAAACAAAAATAAAGAGAAGAACTAGAAAACAATCTGAAAACAAAGGACATATTACATACTGAGAAACATTGATATGAAATACCACTGACTTCTAATCAGAAGCAAAAGAGACCCAAAAAAGGGAAAAAAATCTTTGAAGTTATAAAAGAAAACACTGTCAGCATAGAATTTTGTATTCGTTAAAAATGTCCTTCAAAAATGAAGGGAAAACAAAGATATTTTCAGAAAAATGAAAGCTTAAACAGTTCAGAGCTGGCATAGCTGCGTTATAAGAATTGCTAAAGGATATTCCTGATGCTAACAGGAAATATCAGATAGAAACTTGGATCTACAGGAAAAATGAAGAGCAGCAGAACTGGTAAATGAGTGAATAAATATTAAAATTTATGAGGTTTTTATCGTCTCTGGATTTTCTTAAAAAACAATTAAGGAAAATAATAAGATTGCAGGGCATTTATAACGTATGTGTTTGTAGTATATTAAGAAGACATTTAAAAATAGCATGTTGGACAATGGGAAGCATGTAAATAAAATTGTGCTGTTGCAATGTTACTACATTAGTGAAGTGGGATGCGTGGAGTAGAAGTGTCAGGTGTGAAGTGAAAAATAGGAAATGTGAAGTGGAAATTGTGAATTATAAAGTGTGAAAGGGTACAATATTGACTATGAATAGATTTTTATAGGTTAAATGGATATTATTAATCCTAGAGCAAGCACTAAAATATAATAGTAAGATGAATAGCTAAGAAGCCAATAGAAAAAATAAAATGGAATACTAAAAATTATTTAATCAGCCATGAGAAGGCAGGAAAGGAACAACAAAAGAGTAGAAGAGAGAAAGAACAAACAGAAAAGAAATACAATATAGTAGACTTACACCCTACCATAACAATGATTACATGAATGTTGAAAGACTAAACACTCTAATTAAAATTCAGGTTTTTTAAAAAGACCCAACTAGATGCTGTCTGCATAAGAAGAACTTTATATTTAAAAAAATTAATTTAAAATAATAGGATGGCAAAAGACATACCAAGTCAATCAACAGTACACATAAGAAAGCTGGTATGGTTATATTAATAACAGACAAGGCAGACTTCAAGACATTACAAGAGAGAAAAAGGGATATGTCTGAATGATAGAAGAGATAATTCACCAGAAAGACATAACAGTGTTACATATCTGTAAACTTAAAAAAAGAGCTTCAAAAGTCATGAGGCAAAAATGACAGAAATAAAAAAAGAAATAGACAAACTCACAATCATAGTTGGGTATTTGAACACCCCTCTTTCAGTAACTGACAAAACAAGTAGCCAAAAAATCAGTGAGTGTATAGAAAATCTTAAGCAACTTGAACTAATGGGTAACTATAGAACATTATGCCAAATAACAGCATAATAAACTTGTTTTCAAGAAAATATAGACCATCAAAATAGAACATAAGTTAAGTTTCAATACATTTAAATAGATTTGAATCTCATGTAATATGTTCTCTGATTACAATGGAATTAAATTAGAAATCAGTGAAAATAAGATAGCTAGAAAATCCTCAAATACTTGAAAATTAACTACCAAACTACCAAACAACACCTGGGTCAAAAAAGATATCATAAGGGATATTAGAAAATATGTAGAATGAATGATAGTAAAAATGCAACATATATAAATTTGTAGGATGCAGCTAAAGCAGTTTTTAGAGGGAAATTTATAGCCTTAAATGTCTATATTAGATAAAAGAAAGGTTAACGTTAACCTTAAGAAGCTAGATATAGAAGAGCAAATTAAACCCAAAGCAAGTAGAAGGGGGAAAAATGTAAGAAAAAGAATCAATAAAACAGAAACCATACAAAAAATAGAGAAAGTTAACAAAGCCAAAAATAGTTATTTGAAAAATTAATAAAATTGATAAACCCCTAGAAAGATTAATAATGAACACAAAGGGAAAACATAGATCCCAATATCATGAATAAAAAAGGCTATCACTATAGATCATACAGACATTAAAAGGACCACAAGGGAGGGAATTCCCTGGCAGTCCAGTGGTTGGCACTCAGCACTTTCACTGCCAGCCTGGGTTCTACCCCTGACTGGGGAACTGAGATCTCACAAGTCGTGTGGCGCACAGCCAAAAAAAAAGAAAAGGACCACAAGGGAATATTAAGTACAATTTTGTGTCAATGTACTTGATAGCTTAGATGAAATGGACATATTCCTTGAATAGCATAACTCATAAAAATTAACTCAAGAAGAAATAAAAAATCTTAATAGTCCTATATGTGTTACAGAAATTGAACTTTTAATTAAAGGAAAGTTCTCACAAAGAGAACACTAGTCTCTGGTGGTTTTACAGGTGAATTCTATAAAAATATTTAAGGGCCATATAATATTTTTATGCAAACTCTTTCAGAATATAGAGAAGGAAGGAAATCTCAACTCATTTTATGAGACTAGTGTAATGAACTGAATAATTATGACCCTCCCAAATTCATATGTTGAAATGCTAACATCCTAGTTTGTAATGGTAATAGGAGGTGGGGCCTTTGGAAGGTTGACTAGGTCATGAGGGAAGAGCCTTCATGAATGGGATTAGTGCCCTTATAAAGAGATCCCAGAGACATCCCTCACCCCTTCCACCATGTGAGAACACAGCCAAAAGAAGACTATCCATGAACCAGAAGGTGGGCCTTCACCAGATACTGAATCTGCTGGTGCCTTGATCTTGGACTTCCTAGACTTCAGAACTGTGAGAAGCAAATTTCTGTTGTTTATTAGTCACCCAGTCTCTATTATTTTGTTTTAGCAACCTGAATGGACCAAGACAGCCAGCATAAATCTGATAACAAAACCGGACAAGAACATTAAAATAAAGAAAATTACACACAAATAACCTTCGTGAAATTCTTAACAAGTACAATTAATAATACTAACAAATTCTTAACAAATAGAATTAACAATATTAACAAATAAAATCCAACAATAGATAAAAAAAGATAATGTACCATGACTAAGTGGGATTTATCCCAGGAATGCAAAATTGTTTTAACATTTGAAAACCAATCCATGTAATTTACCACATTAACAGAACAAAGGAGGAAAATTATATAACCATTTCAGTAGATGCAGAAAAATAATTTGACAATATTCAACATCCTTTCATGATTTAAAAAGTAACTCCCAGCAAATTATAAATAGAAAGGAATTTCTTCAACTCAATGAAGGGCATTTATAAGAAAAACCTACAGCTAATTGTGTATTTAATGTGAAAGATTAAATGCTTTCTCTAAAATCAGGACCGAAGCAAAGATCTCATCTCTCACCCTCTATTCAACATTTTACTGGACGTCCTCCCTAGTGAAGTAAGGCAAATAAAGAAATAAATATTGGAAACAAAAATGCAAAGTTGTCTTTATGCATAAACAGCATGGCTGTTTGCTAGAAACATGAAAATCCTAAGGATTCAAAAGGAAACAGTTATTATTAATAAGTGAATTTATCAATGTCAAAATACATAAGGCCAATATACAAAAAGCCATTGCATTTCGGTATACTAGGAGCAAAGTAATTGGAAAAATAATTTTTATGCCCAGAGATAAACCCACGCACATATGGGCACCTTATTTTTGATAAAGGAGGCAAGAACATACAATGGAGAAAAGACATCCTTTTCAGTAAGTGGTGCTGGGAAAACCGGACAGCTACATGTAAAAGAATGAAATTAGAACATTCTCTAACACCACACACAAAAATAAACTCCAAATGGATTAAAGACCTAAATGTAAGACCAGACACTATAAAACTCTTAGAGGAAAACTTAGGAAGAACACTCTTTGACATAAATCACAGCAAGATCTTTCTTGACCCACCTCCTAGAGAAATGGAAATAAAAACAAAAATAAACAAATGGGACTTAATTAAACTTAAAAGTTTTTGCACAACAGAGGAAACCATAAACAAGAAAAAAAGGCAACCCTCAGAATGGGAGAAACAACAGACAAAGGATTCATCTCCAAAATATACAAACAGCTCATGCAGCTCAATATCAAAAAAACAAACAACCCAATCCAAAAATGGCAGAAGACCTAAATAGATATTTCACCAAGGAAGACATACAGATGGCCAAGAGGCACATGAAAAGCTGCTCAACATCACTAATTATTAAAGAAATGCAAATCAAAACTACAATGAGGTATCACCTCATGCCAGTCAGAATGGCCATTATCAAAAAATCTAGAAATAATAAATGCTGGAAAGGGTGTGGTGAAAAGGGAACCCTCCTGCACTGCTTGTGGGAATGTAAATCGATACAACCACTATGGAAAACAGTATGGAGGTTCCTTAAAAAACTAAAAATAGAACTACCATATGACCCAGCAATCCCACTACTGGGCATATACCCTGAGAAAACCATAATTCAAAAAGAGTCATGTACCACAATGTTCATTGCAGCACTATTTACAATAGCTAGGACATGGAACCAACCTAAGTGTCCATCGACAGATGAATGGATAAAGAAGATGTGGCACATATATACAATGGAATATTACTCAGCCATAAAAAGAAATGAAATTGAGTTATTTGTAGTGAGGTGGATGGAACTAGGGCCTGTCATACAGAGTGAAGTAAGTCAGAAAGAGAAAAACAAATACCGTATGCTAACACATATATATGGAATCTAACAACAACAACAACAAAATGGTACTGATGAACCTAGTTTGCAGGGCAAGAATAAAGATGTAGACATAGAGAATGGACTTGAGGACACAGGTAGGGTGAAGGGTAAGCTGGGATGAAGTGAGAGAGTAGCATTGACATATATACACTACCGAATGTAAAATAGTTAGCTAGTGGGAAGCAGCCGCATAGCACAGGGAGATCAGCTTGGTGCTTTGCTATGACCTAGAGGGGTGGGATAGGGAGGGTAGGAGGGAGGCTCAAGAGGGAGGGGATATGGAGATATATGTATGCCTATGGCTGATTCACTTTGTTGTACAACAGAAACTAACACAGTATTGTGAAGCAATTATACTCCAATAAAGATCTATGAAAAAAATAAAAAATAAAAAAATAAAATTAATAGCAGAATTAAAAATAATAATAAAGAATATCCAGTAATAGTATAAAAACATAGAATACATAGGATGAAATGTATAAAAGATGTGCATGACCTCTATGCTGAAAAACTACAAAACATTGCTGAGAGAAATTTTATAGAATCTTTACAAATGGAAATATATATTATTTTCATGTATAAGAAGACAATATTATTAAGATGTCCATTCTCCTTATATTTATCTGTAGATTCTATACATTCCCAACACAATTCCAAAGGATTGTTTTGGTAGAAATTGATAAACTGATGACAAAAATGTGTGTTCAAATGCAAAGGACCTAAAAAGCCAACAGAATTTTGAAGAAGAGTGAAGTTGGAGGGCTTATATTACTTGATTTCAAGACTTACTCTAGGGACTTCCCCTGGTGGTGCAGTGGTTAAGAATCCACCTGCCAATGCAGGGGACCTGGGTTCGAGCCCTGGTCGGGGAAGATCCCACATGCCGCCGAGCACCTAAGCCCTTGCACCACAACTACTGAGTCTGCGCTCTAGAGCCTGCGAGCCACAACTACTGAGCCCACGTGCCACAACTACTGAAGCCCATGCGCTAGAGCCCCTGCTCCGCAACAAGAGAAACCACCGCAATGGGCAGCCTGCACACCGCAACGAAGAGTAGCGTCCGCTCACCGTAACTAGAGAAAGCCTGCGTGCAGCAATGAAGACCCAATACAGCCCAAAATAAATAAATACATAAAATTTTTTTAAGTTAAAAAAAAATAGAAATAAAAATAAATTATACCTCAATACAGTTGATTAAAAAAAGAAATCCACCCATAGCTCCTCATTGCTAACAGGTGTCACTGTAGTGAAATTTCCCAGCTCTCCTCCCAAGAGCTAGTCTCTGCGTCTCTCAAGTTCCATGCCTTTGTATACCCTCTATTAGGCCCCTCATCACATGCTATTATACATCTGCCATTGCTTGCAGATCCTGAGCTGCTTGAGGTCTGGGGCTGGCCTGACCAAACATCCAGGTGTTCAGTACTAAAACTGGGAGAATCCCAGGCAAACCAAGGCTATCGGTCACCTTACCTGGGCCCCTGGGTTTAGTATCATACCAGGTGCAGGGTGTATGCTCAGAAAATGTTTGCTGAACACCTAGAATATATGGGTTGGGGGGTTCTCAAGGTTCTTCTACTTGGGGCCCTCATGCAAACTCAGGCCTAGGGAGGTGAAGC
Source organism: Eubalaena glacialis (assembly GCF_028564815.1). NCBI lineage: Eukaryota > Metazoa > Chordata > Mammalia > Artiodactyla > Balaenidae > Eubalaena > Eubalaena glacialis. The sequence continues at coordinate 113,998,164 of NC_083724.1, forward strand.
CAGAGGCTGTGGGATACGGGCCCAGATGCCAAGCTCCCTTGTGTCCTGCCCGTGGCCCTGGCCTCTCTGCCACGCTGCGGGGTGCCCTGGACGACAGATAAACAAGCCCTATTCAAGTTCTATGGAGCAGCAAGAGTCTCCCAGGGCCCCATCTCCAGGAAGCTCCCCTCCCCTCTCCGGTGAAGTCATCTGACCTCAAGTGGCCTGCGGTTTCCTTTCTCCCCACATCTCCCAAACCCGCCCTGGGTCCCAGCGCTGCCTGGGATGAGTGCTGACCTTTCAGGGAGCAGTTTGCTGAGAAAGTGCCTTTATGTAAACAAAAACAGCCTTCGGGGCTTCCAGAGGCAGCCTTGTTTTCTCCCTCAAGTCCCAGGGAGAAAAATAACCAGTGGGAGGGAGTAGAGGAGGAGTGACCCTGCCTCCCCAGCCCTTGGCCTCTGTCCTCCCAGGCCCGTCCCTCAGGGCCTCCTTTGTCAGAACTCGGTTCTCAGGGGGGAAGGGGATGGCAGGGGTGGGGGGGGGCGGGGGATTGAAACAATGCCACCATGTCTGGCAATGGGAGCTGGACGCTTGACCTGATTAGGCTCAGTGAGCCTGTGGAGAGGGAGAGAGCAAAGGCAGGCTCGAAAAACTGTTTTCCATCACCACCCGACGGACTTTTGTTCCCTGTGTCTCTGCCGAGGCCGCTTCTTAGGTGGAAGAGGCTTTCTCGTCTCATTTCCACAGGGTCACACTGGTCTCTGTCCTCTCAGCCTGCACGAACGCTTTGCCCTGCCGTCCTCCCGTCCCACCAACAGGCTCCCAAACACAAAGTGTTTTTCTCACTGCAGCTCCCCCTCGTTGGGCGCTGCCAGGGCCGGGGCCAGGCCCAGGAGTCCAGCTGGCACCCACATGAAAGCCCTTCCTGTTCAGAACCCACATGGAACCCAAAGCTGCCCACACCCACAGCCCTGGCCCAGGGTCCCCACATGCAGGGCCATGGAAACTTGGCCATGACGCTCCAGGGAAGAAACAGCCCCAAGCCATCCAGGAGAGGAGCCTCCCGGGGGCACCTGCATCCGTGGGGCACCTGGGCCTGGCAGAGGATGCTGAACACATGGAAGGAGTGCTAGGGCAGCACTTTCCCTCTGTTAGTGCAGGTGGAGGGAACACAGGAGCCCTGCCATTTCCAACGCATTGGCAGAAACCGTGAAAGCTGAGAAGTCAGGGTGGGCCCAAGGGGATGTGAGGAGGTGTGTGGCCATGCCCGGAATCCGGGTCTGATTCTCAGGATGGTGGCAAAAGGCAACGGGCTGGGGCTTTCTTGAGAGAAAAACAAATCTGGTCTCTTGACCTGGGCGTGCTACCAGCTGGCAGGGGCAGGCCTCTTCCTGCGATGCAGGTGCAGCCCGGGGACACTGAGCCCCAGACGGGAGGCCGAGGGGCTGTGATTTGCTCAAGGCCAAGCTTCAACTGCAGACCCAGGACTCCTGACTTCTAAAGAATCTCCTAGCAGATTTGGAAGGGTCCATTCTTAGAGCGAAATCTGGGAGAACGTGTACCACAATGTCAAAGATGTGATTACGGGGGGACTTTAACTTTTTGTTGTTGTTTTTTGTTTGGTTTCAGCTCACCTGTACTTTCTAATTTTTTTTTTTTTTTTTTTTTTTTTACAACAAGCAAGATTACTCTTGTAAAACACTTAAAGGAAAAAATTTTTATGAAATGACACACTACCCATAAGGTGTTTAGATAAATGAGGGGCTGGCCTCTCATCATGGATAAATAAAGGTTAGATGTTATTAGCTTAACGTGAAAAGGAGATGAGAAGAGGAAGCAGAGGAAAGGAAAAAGGAAAAAGAGGAACATGCAGAATGAGGAAAGGATAGAAGCAAAAAGAAAAGGAGTGAACGAAGGAAGGGAGGAAGGGAAAACGTGTGGACATGAGGGGTTCATGTTCACCTTGCAGACTCCCGGGGCTCAGTGCTGGCCTCTCAAAGAGGAAGGCATTAGGGGAGCAGAATAAATATTAGCCAGAGCCCCCTTCACTTTCCAGGCCAATAGTAAAGACCCTAGGCTGAGCTGGGCTAGAGGGACGCTTCCTGAACTAGCTGTGCCTAGAGCTGCAGAGAGAGCTCATCAAAGCCCTTCAGAACTCCTGCATAGGCTTTGTTTCCCATCTCTGGTTTCTGGGTCTCTCTCTCTCTCTCTCTCTCTCTCTCTCTCTCTCTCTCTCTCTCACACACACACACACACACACACACACACAAGACACCGGGCCAACTCCCCTCAGAAGCACCATTCCTGCTTTGAAATGAGTGTTCTTGTCTCTCCCCTGAGAGAGGACGTGCTGGAGATGGGAGAGGGATGTCTTTGCTGCCAGCACCCCACAGGGTAATCAAGCCTTCTTTGGTGACATCATGTTTTCGGAGTGGATGTTTGCTTCAAAAGCTGCAAAATAATCTGAACTTTCAGCCCAGACTGGTCCCCAGAGGGCAGTGTCCTCTGAATTGGGCTAAAATGGAACTCACTCCTCTGCTCGTTAAGGGAGCAGTTAGTGAGGGCGCCAGTGCATCCCCCATGAAAATCCTCACAGTCTGAGTTTCTCCAGGTATCGGGGCCAGAGAAAATGAGCGTTGAGGGGGATGAGGAGGGGAGGGGGAAGGGGGGTGGGTCTAAGAAGCCTGGAACTGAATCGGAGGTCCCCACCTGCCTCCCTCTGGGGCTGCTGTCTTTTATCACAGGCACCTGGCGGGCAGGGACCTCTGCAGGACCTTGGTAGACCCAGGCAGGAGATGCTGGAGATCAGTGCCGACGGTAAACCACCCCAGAGGGCCCTGGAAATTTAATCCCCAGGGGTGCCAAGGCTGACATCTCTGAGTCAGAGGCCTGGGACTAGGAAAGCAAGTGCACTTGAAAGACGAGGTGCCCATCATTCAATAGGTTTTGAAGCCAGAGGGACCTCTGTGCAGATCCCTGCTGGATGACCTTGAATAATTCGTTTGGCCTCTCCCACCTCACTTTCTGCATCTGAACGTGGGAATCCAATCATTTATTCATATATTCATTTGTTTGACAAGTATTCATTGAGTATCTACTATGTGTCAGGCACTGTGCTAGGCACTGGGGAAGCAATAGTCATCAAACTATGGTTCCTGCTCAGGAGGAGGAGCTGATAGCTTAATGAAGACAAGTGGCGTTACCCTAGGGATGTATAGAGGAGCAGCTACTAGTCTTGGGGCCAGGAAAACCTATCCAGAGGAAATGACATCTAAGCTGAGACTGGCAGGGTAAGTAGGAGTTCTTGAAAAGAAAAAGGAAAGCAAAAAAGCAACATGGGCATGGGCTTGGCATTAAGCAGGAGCATGGCTTAGCAGAGGAACAGAAGTAATTCAGTATGGCTGGAGAGGGTGTGTGCAGTGGGAAGAAGATCCGGGAGGGAGAGGTTGAAGAGAGCAGTGGAGGCTGAGTATTCATGCTCAAGTTGAGATTTTATCCTAAGTCTGCACTTTAATGGAGGGGAATGAGATGATCAGCTTTGTGTGGCCACGGGATGCAGAATTGATTGAAGGAGAGAAATACACAAGAGCTTAAAGAGATTGTGAGATGAAGGATGTTAGCATGAACCAGGCACGAGACAACAGGGGTCTGGCTGTGGAGGCGAAGTGAAGGCAGAGAAGGGAGAGCAGGTGAGTGTGAAAGGTGATGAGAGAAAGAAGCAGTGGAACTTGGAGATTGAATGGATCTCGCAGGAGAAGAGGAGGCTCCGATGCTGGGAGGAGTGGTAACTATTTTAGCACCAAGGAGGAGAAATGTGCGAGTTGAGAATGGTATCTATGAGAAAAGAGCCAATCCATGCTGTAGACCCTGAAGAGGCTCAGAATGTGAAGGCACCAGGAAAGGAGGAGGGTAGGGTGAGGCATGGGAGGAAAATTAGGACATAAGTAGGAAACCTATCTACCTTCAGAATACTAGCAGCCAGATTCTTACTCCTTAGGCAGGAGGCAGGGTTTATTCTTAGGAGAAAGAGAACAGAAGAGGTTCTGGACTTGGGGGCTCCAGGCACCAAATAGTGGGGGTGAGAGTCAGGGCTAAAAAGGAAGTATCAATCGAAAGTCTGACTATGGAGCAGGCAGGGAGCCCCTTCCTCTTGCTTTACCTGCTGATGCACATCTTTTCTCCAGGCAGGAAAATAGGATTCTTTAGAGAAACTGAATAGTTCCCAAGGAAAAAACTTCCAGATACTAATATACAGGGGGAGCGGTCTTCCAAAGAAATGGCAAAGTCTCATCCCAGTCACTTTAAAGTGATAAGCAACACAGAGCTTCCAGTCAACTTTTGTAGTTCCTCATTCTTAAATATGAACAGGAAACCAATCTCATATGTTCACAGAAATATGAGAGGCCATGGAACAAGAACAAGGTGCTATGATAAAGGAACAATCATTTAACAAGAAAGAGTTCTTGGAAATTAACAGATAAAATAAAACATACAGTTGAAGGGTTAGAAGATAAGACTGAGGACATTTTCCAAAAAATAGAACATAGGAATAAGAAATAAGAGAGAAAAGATAAAATCAGGAGATCAGTCCAAGAGGTTCAACGACTAACAAATTCCAGAAAGAGACAGAAAATGAAGAAGAAGAAATTATCAAATAAATAATATAATAAATGTTCCAAGAATTAAAGAGTACATGACACAGGATTAAAAGAACCTGCCAAAAGCCTAGAACAAAGAATTCTGAAAGACCTATACCTAGGTCTTTGATCCTAAAATTCCAGGACACCAAGCATAAAGCCAAGAACTTAAAAGCTTCTAGAGACAGAACAAAGAAAAAATTACACACAAAGGAATAAGAATAGCATTAGACTTCTCCTGAGCAAATGTATCTTAACATTATGACATAAAATTATTTTCAGTCTATGTTTCTGTACCCAGTTAATCGATCAGCCAAGTGTGAGAGCAGAAAAGAAATGTTTTCCAAACATGCAGAGATTCAGAAAATTCAGTTCCGTCCACAGTGTCTTGGGAAACTATGCGAGAATAGGTACCAAAAAGACAAAAAAATAAACTCAAATAGAAACACTCACAGATTCCCAGAAATGGGGTTGCAACTCAGAGGAGTGGTGAGAATTCTCAGAGGATACTCTAGAGCAGACTTAGGAGAAGAATGAAGGACTCTCAAAAGGAGCTCTCTAGAAAAAACATAGACTTGATAACAAAAATGATATTGTAGATTTCATGATGAAGCTCCTCAAAAGAAGTACAGAAAATTATGCAAATAAAAAGAAGAGCAATTAATAACTCCAGGAAAAATGAAAAACTATACAGGAAAGAGAATGCATTCATAGTGTGCCACTTGACTTTTGTCATAAACAATATTTATATAAGTCTTAATGATGTAAACCCTGATTACAGATGTAAAATTTTAAAATGGCAGGGCTTTCCTGGTGGCACAGTGGTTAAGAATCCACCTGCCAATGCAGGGGACATGGGTTTGAGCCCTAGTCCAGGAAGATCCCGCATGCCGCGGAGCAAATAAGCTGTGTGTCACAACTACTGAAGCCCGAGTGCCTAGAGCCCGTGCTCCGCAACAAGAGAAGCCACCACAATAAGAAGCCTGCATGCAGCAATGAAGACCCAACACAGGCAAAAATAAAATTAATTAATTAACTTTTTAAAATAAAAAAAAAATAGTGATTCAACCATATGGAGAGGATGGGAAGACAACAGGTGGAGGTGGTGATGAGAAAGGTAATACTTCACATATTATCATAACAGAAAAGTCAGTAAATACACTATGCCTAAAACTGATACATTGAGAAAAATGCAGTGTTAGCATATAATTTTTATATTATAGGGATAACTACCAAAAGAAGTGGGTGAAAGTGGTTGTCTGGGCGATGCATAGGGGGACAATTTTTGGAATGTGGTGAGAGGCAAACTCTCACTATTTTTCATTACGGACTTAAAAAAACGCATACAGATATTCCTTTTATACATTGTTTTAGCTTAAAAAATTAAATGTTAATAAAAGACTAAAAAATTTCCCCCTCTTAGAATGTGAGGAGATCCCTAGCAGAGTAGCCCTTGCATTTCAGAGTCAGGAAAAGGGAGAAAGGCAAGTTGCCTGAAAGTACGTCTATAGTCTACAGTTGTCTTCTGGGCAGGCAACACAGAGATGACATTGGTAAAGTACCCAGCACAGAACAGACTCTCTCCTCAAGAAATGTCAGTTTTCCTTTCTTCCCCCCTTGAATGAACACTTCCTATCCATCCATCCATATATATATATATATGTTTGTGAGTGTGTGTATATATGTATATATATGTGTGTGTGTGTGTGTGTATATATATATATGTGTTTGTGAGTGTGTGTATATATGTATATATATATGTGTGTGTGTGTATATATATATATGTTTGTGTGTGTATATATGTGTATATATATATGTGTGTGTGTATATATATATGTGAGTGTGTGTATATATGTATATATATGTGTGTGTATATATATATGTTTGTGTGTGTGTATATGTGTGTGTGTATATATATGTTTGTGTGTGTATATATGTATATATATATGTGTGTGTATATATATGTGTGTGTGTATATATGTGTATATATATGTGTGTGTGTGTATATATATGTTTGTGTGTGTATATATGTATATATATGTGTGTGTGTGTATATATATATGTTTGTGAGTGTGTGTATATATGTATATATATGTGTGTGTGTGTATATATATACGTGTGTGTGTGTATATATGTATATGTGTGTGTGTGTGTGTGTGTGTGTGTATATATATATACACACACACACACATATATACACACACATTTTTTTTTTAATTAAATGAACACAGTTCAGAGAAAAGCAAAAGATCAGGCAGGAACAGACTCCAAAAACCAAAGTCAGAAGATTATTGACCATTTGGATGAGTTCATGGTTTCTAACCTGTGTGATCATCAGAATCACCTGAGAAGATTTTACAAAAGGTTTCTGGACCCTATTCAAGACCTAGAGTAACTGGGGCCCAGGGAAGCGGGAGAAGTGGCCAGGCCAGGACGAAGCAGGACTGGACAAGGGCCTGGCCTCCTGCCCACGTGCTGTGGCCTCCACACACCCACTTGGACTGCCATGCCACCCCGGTTTTCTCTTCACGGTACCCTGTTGGGTCCAAGAAGCTCCAATCATGTACCTCTTTGGAGAGTGCTGAGATTCAGTGCTGGGGCAGGGGGTGCTTCGAGTCCCACGGAGGCCAGGTCAGACTCACCCGCCCGCCCTCGGATTCCCCCAGACCCAGAGGAGCAGTGCAGCCCTTTTGTCAGGTGGGCAGCTGCTTGGCTTCCCAAGATGCCCTCCAAAGTGTGCCTCGAGGGGTGGGATGTCGGCGCAGGGCTAGAGCCACACAGTCCAGCTGCGTCAACGGCACGGCCAACCTAGTGCCGATGCCTGGCTCCAGCCAACTCGGATTCACGTACTTCATCACTGGGACAAGATCCCACCCCCTGCCCCTCCTTCCTCTCCTCCCTCCAGGTCTCTCTCCCTGCCAGTGGTTGACGGGCTGGTCCAGGCAGCTCCACCCTAGGACACAGATGCCAGGATCCCCAGGTCAGCAAATTCAGTGGTATGTGGTTGCAGAAAATCGAAGAGAGCCTTCTCTTAGGCCTGAACAATTCCCCCATCCTCCTGTTCCTATATTTCTATAGCATGGGGCCAAGAAAAATTCTGTTTAGGAGAAAGAATAGAAAATAAAAACAATCTCACCTTACATTTGCATATCATTTTCTACATACAGGCTCTTTCATATGTAATTTTTCAGAGATTTGAGCCTCACAAGCACTCTTTACTTTTTTTGGTGGGGGGGGGCAGTTAACGTTATATTTATTTATTTATTTATTTTTAAATGTTTTTATTGAAGTATAGTTGATTTACAGTGTTTCAGGTATACAGCAAAGTGATTCCATTATACATATATATATATATATATATATTCAGTTACATATATATATTCTTTTTCAGATTATTTTCCATTATAGGTTATTACAAGGTACTGAATATAGTTTCCTGTGCTATACAGTAGGTCCTTGTTGTTTATCTATTTTATATATAGTAGCATGTATCTGTTAATCCCAAATTCCCAATTTATCTCTCCCCCCCTTATGTTTGTTATTGGAGGCTCTAAGTTCAAGACCCTACACTATCCACCTCATCAACCTCTTCTCTTGTTTCTGCTCACTTATCGTTGGATGGAGGGAGAGGAAGGTTTTCTGTTAAAGGAGACACTATTGACACAGAGGACCTCCTGCTCTCCTTGGATGTGGTAGGCGGCAGGCTAGGGGAGGGACCAGAGCCAGAACAACCTAGGCAGAAACCAATAGGTACATGGACTTTAGTGACATTTAGAAATATTTATAGTGAAAATTTAAAGCATAACAAAAGTAGAGAGCAATGAACTACTACTCAGATCTGATCATCCAGACCTTTTACAAAACTTGACTCATGGCCACACTTCTTTCATCCCCACAAATGGATTGTTTTGAAGCAAATCCATAATATCATCAAATATTCAGTCAGTGTTCAAATTTCCCCCAAATGTGCCTGTAACGTTTGATCGACATGTCTCCTAAGTCTCCTTGAATCTATAGATTCCTGCTCCTTCTTTTTCCTTGTAAACTTTATTTGTTGAAGAAGCCTGGTCATTTTTCCTATAGGGTTTCCCACATTATGGATTATGCTGGTCATATTTTTAAAAATCATTCCTCTGCTCCAGCTATTTCTTGTAAACTGATAGATCTATAGATGCAAGGTGCGATTTTTAAGCAAGAATACTTCGGAGGTGATGTTGTGCCGTTAGGAGATACGTAATGTCTTCCGGCCTCTCTTGCTGTGACGTGAGCGGACACTGATGAGCATTATCTAGGTCCATCAGCTCATAAGGGCTTTGCAGAGCGGTGACTCTAATACTGCATCTTCACGTACCAGCTGGATTCTTTCAGAGAGAATTTTTTTCTCCTCAAATAACGATTACCTGGAGGTATAGTTCCTATAAGAAAGGCAGATGGAATTCTTTTTTTTTTTTTTAATTAATTAATTTATTTATTTATGGCTGTGTTGGGTCTTCGTTTCTGTGCGAGGGCTTTCTCTAGTTGTGGTAAGCGGGGGCCACTCTTCATCGCGGTGCGCGGGCCTCTCACTATTGCGGCCTCTCTTGTTGCGGAGCACAGGCTCCAGACGCGCAGGCTCAGTAATTGTGACTCACGGGCCCAGTTGCTCCGCGGCATGTGGGATCTTCCCAGACCAGGGCTCGAACCCATGTCCCCTGCATTGGCAGGCGGATTCTTAACCACTGTGCCACCAGGGAAGCCCTAGATGGAATTCTTGATCCCCTTCCTTTTATGTTTTCAGAATGAATTGGTTCCCCCACTATATCACCCAAAAATGATCTGTGAGTTCTTTTTATTATTCCTATTATTATCATGAACTCATGGGTTTTAACAGTTTTGATGTGTTTCAGTCTATTGCACTTTTTACTCTTACTTGTGTTCAAATGGTCCCATTTTGGGCCTCCCCAGCTTAGTTCCTGAATCTTTCTGCCCCAACTTCAGTAATCTTTGATAGTTTCCTTGCTTTCAGGAATGATTAAATGTTCTTGGCTTATCTCGTATATTTCCTGTCTTGGATCTGTAATCCAACACTCTTTTAGGAACTCTGATTCCTGTTGGTGGAAAATGGAATTTGAATTCATAATCTGCACACAGGAGGCACTCACTGTTACTGGTGGATCATTGCTTCTGAGTCTCTTTAATGGGTAGAACTAGGAAATATATATATATACACACACACATATACATATATATGCATTTATTATATATGTGCTATCTTGTTTTAGTTTTTTGAAAACAAATCAAACTTATGAAAAAGTTGCAAGTTGAAGTACAAAGAACTCCTCACGCCCCAGCAAAAACCTTTTGAGAGTAAATTGTTACCACGAATGTCCCATAACCCTCAAATACTTTTTGTTGGTATTTCCAACAAACAAAAACATTTTCCTCCATATGCACAGTACAACCATCAAAATGAGGAAATGCACGTTGATACTTTACTACCATGCCGTGTTCATACCACATTCAAGTTGTTTTACCAGGGTTACAGTAATGTCCTTTACAACAAAAAGATCCAGTTTAGAATTATGCATTGCATTTAGCTGTCGTGTTTCTTTAGTCTCCTTCTATCTAGAACAGTTCCCCATCTTTCCCCAAAATTCATGCCTTTGGAATTTTTGAAAATTATAGGGCAGCTGTTTTGTGGAATGTCCTACAGTTTGTGTCTGTCTAATGTTTCCTCATGATTAGAGTCAGATTGTGCATCCAGGGCAAAAACAGCATGGAAGTGAGGCTGGGTTCTCATTGCATCTTATTAGGTGACACACAATTTCAGTTTGTTGGATTACAAATGATGTTCATTTTGACCGCTTGATTAAGGTGGTAGCTGCTAGGCTTCTCCATTGTAAAATAATTCTTTTCGTCTTTGTAATTACTAAGTATTTCTTGGAAAAGTACTTTGAAACTATGTAAATACCCTATTCTTTGCCAAACTTTCAATTCTTTCATTTACATATTTATATCAATATGGACTCTAGATTTCCTATTTTATTCCATGGGTTATTATCTATTGTGATCACTGTTGACTTTGATGCACAAATTGTCCCAGATATGGCCAGTAGGTGCCCCTTCAGACTAGCTTCTGTGTCTCTCTGACTTGTACCCATTGTATTCCAGGCTCATCTTGTACTTTGCCTGTCCCAGCTGTGAAATAAGTCACTTCTCCAAAGAACACAGCTTCCTTTATTGTAGAATAATACTTAGAAACCAAGATCAGGATGCTAAATGGGCTTATTGCTTTATGGGGCATCTTCATCCTCAGGACTTCTATCAGTGGACATAGCTTGGGGAGATTAAACTTGTACACATACACACATATCTATATTTGTCTCTATATCTATATCTATTTGTGGGAAATAATGAGTTCAATTCCAATCCAACACTACAGGGTCCATTCTGCTTTCTCTCCTTCTGTATTTGTAACATCTTTCTCTGGGGGGGTTAGGCAATCACTCCCATTATCCATAACATGTTTACTCATTTGGCCAATTCCCCACAGCGTCCGATAGCTGCTGCCACTTCCTCTCCTATGACAAGCCCTCTCCCCACCCTACTGGGGCTCTGACACCCACTCCAGGCTGCAGCCACTGACTGTCCCTATGGGCACCCTCCTCATCCACCCACGCTCCAACACCCAGCGTCAGGCTGCTCCTCCACACAGGCACCATCCTCGTCCCAGTTGGCTCTGACCACACGCTGGCAGCGCACCCTTCCGCAGGGACACCCTCTGCACCCCAGGGCTCCACTATCCTGACCCCCACCAAGAGTGCACCTCTTCCTCAGCTGCACCTCATGGCTTTAGGGATTAATTGTTGAACAAGAGAAAAGAAGACAAATAAAGGAAAGAGATCGAGGATGAGAAAGAAAGAATAGCTACATTTTTTGTTTGTTTGTTTGTTTTTAACAGAGAGGAAAAACTTCTGGAGTATATATATTTCCAATCCAAATTTAGGAGTATATAATTTTACTTAATTTCTTTGATTTGATATTTTTATCTTTTTTCTCTTAAGCCAAAGATCTTGATTCCTAACCACATCAAGATGATTATTTACTCTACCTTACTATATGTTTAATAGTTTCAGACGAACAAAACCAATACTACTGCAAACAATATGATTGGTGAAAAGAGTTTAAGATCTTTTAGAATTCTTTTTATCCTAAGGTATTCCCCACTAAGGGTGTACAGTCAAATTACTATATTTAGGTCATTTAAAATAATTACTCTCAGTGTGGTTAAGCCTCTAACTCAAAATGCAGTTGTGTATTATGTTTCATTTTGCTTTTGTATTTTCGGGATAACTAGAGGGAGAAAAGAGATTTGAGTTGGTAATAATTTTTGGCAGAAAGAACCCTCTGAAGGAGACTAGTTCAGGATGGGTGGAGGATAGAGGGGAGAGGTCCAGAAAGTTAGGAGAGGGTCATAGAAAAGGACTGAAAAGCCACAAAAACCACATAACCTCTTTGGAGAGGAGCTTGGCAATATCTACCAACATACATTTGATACTTTACTACCACGTAATATCTATCACTTACTGTAGGGTTAGCATGTAAGTCTGTATGTAAAAACATTTGACTCAGCAAACCCCATTTCCAGGGATCTATCCCAAAGACACACTGGCATAAATATGAAAAGATAACATGTTCAAGGCTGTTCAATGCAGCACTATTGGTAATAGTAGAAGATTCGGGATAACACCAAGGTCCATCAGGATGTCGAGAGACTCATGAGGACATAGGGCCGTGAAGGGGCCTGAGAAACCAAAGTTTGAGGAAGCAGAAACCATGAGGAAACAGAATTTACGAGGGAGAAAGAGAGAGAGAGAGGAGAGAAGAATCAATTTGACTAGAAGCTCCACGAGGCCAGGCAGGAATCGTTCTCAGTTTTAGTCGCTGGAGTATCTCCAACACTTAAAATGGTGCTTGGCACACAGTAGGTGATCAATAAATATTTATCAATATACTGATAAATGAATAAGGTAGCAAGGTGGGGGAGAAAGAGTAGCACTGACAGAGAGACGCAGGAACAGACACCCATGCAGGGCACAGAAAGGACACTAAGTGAGCAGCTTTTCCCCTCCCAGCCAGCCCACCACGTTCTAGTGTGCTTGATGCAAAGTCTCCTGGGATCCAAAATCTAACTCAGGGGTTGAGATAAGATCTGCCTTTTTGTACATTCTACCCTTTGTCTTCTAGAATTATTAGAATTAAAAAATGTGGTCAAACTTCTGGCTTTTTTCCTGTGGAATAGAAATGATTCCTTTGTGCAGCTTAAATGTGCATTTCTTCTATTATGAGTAAAGTTGATCAGCTCTTTATATGTTTAACGGTCATTTGTATTTTTTGTTTTCTGTCCCCTTAATGTCCTTCTTGACATCCTGATTTGGGGGAGCTCCATATCGCCTTTGGGAACAAGATAAGCCCGTCTTATTTACTTTATGACATAATTTGGTTCTAATGGTTGAAAAGATAATAGTAGACAGGCACGATAAGGTGAATGGTAAGTAAAGCAGCTTCCCAACCAATTCCATTCTAGGGTTCTGCTCCCTCACCCCCACTCCATACACACACTCTCCCCAAATTAGCCCAAACCTCACAAACAATAGGAAACGTATTACATTCTTAGCAACACCATCTGGCCAGTTAGTCTCATGTCTCTCCCTCACCCCACCCCCTCTACCAACTTGTCTCCTTCTGACTCCAGATTGCAACTTCAACTCTTGCCTGGATCTCCAGCCTGCCAGACTGCCCTGCAGACTTCAAACTTGCCAACCAACCCTCACAATTCTATGAACTAATTCCTTAAAAAGAAATATAAAAATATTTACGTGTGTGTTTGTGTACACTGGCTGAGATGGCCAGCAATGGTGAGTCACACAAAAATGGTATTTAGAGCAGATGGCAGGGAAAACCCAGTGGCTGCCTATATGCATAAGATTGAGCAAATAAGTAAATAAATTGATGGTAATGGGAGTCAGGTTTCTCACTGACAGAGAAAGTAGGTGTAAATATGAAAATGGGGAATGCAAGAATAAATCCTGTAGTATGGATTGAAATTGAAGTATCAGTATGAATTCATGGTTTGATAGATAGGTAGGTAGGTAGATAGAAAGATAGATAGGTAGATAGATAGATAGATAGATAGATAGACAGATAGAAGATAAATAGACAAAAAAATAAACGGAGATAAAGAGGTACATGTGCATTCTCTGTAGTACCGTTGCAACCTTTCTGCAAGGTTGAAAGTGGTCCAAGATAAAATTACAGAGCTCCATAGGGATGTAGACACAGATACAGGTATAGAAATGTAGATGGATATATAGATAAACACTAGAATGATACCTCCCCCATAAAAAAACAACTAATAAAAGGGGTAACCTAGGGCAGCTGGACATCGGTGAAAGAATAGATGCAGTCAGGCAAAAGGATAAGACTTTTCAATGTAGATCTTTTAACATAATTTTTATTTCAAACCATGCGATAGTATTAACTACTTGAGAAATAAACCAAATTTAAGAAGTATAAAACACAGCTCTGACCATGTCCCTCCACTGCCTGAACCTTATCGTGGCACTTGGTTGTGTCTGCCTGTCTGTCTGTCTGTCTGTCTCAAGTCTTCCTTGTTATTCTCTTCTCCAGTCACACCCCTCAGTCCTGCCTCCCCAGACCCTCCCTCAGGTTCTATTATGACCACAGACATTGATGGGCACCAAGTACTCAACGCTGGGCCAAGTCCTTGATTCATGTATTATCTGACTGCAAGGTCCTCCGCCCCTATGGCCTTGGTTCTATGGCAGACCCTCTGCCCAGAATACTCCTCCACAACCTGGTATGTTTGAAGCGATCCTTTGAATCCCAGATCAAATGCCGCCTTCTTATGGAAACTTCCCTGCCCCAGGCTACTAAATTGCCCCCTCCTCTGGGCTCTCAGGGTGCTTTTTCATCTAGTCACTTGTCAACTTCAGGAGTGTCTTTGGGAAAAGTCATCTACTTCCCAAATCCTTAGGCCGTGCCTGGAAAGGTCAGATGTCCCACGAACATTTATCGAATTCATTTGGACTGAGAAAAACGTTCCCCTAAACGTTAGACCAGCAGTAAAGACCTTTCCTGGGCAAAGAATGGACTTCAAATGAATTTGGGAGTCCTGTGACTCCTAACAGAGACCTAGAGACCAGAAGTTTGAGGAACTCCCATTCCAGCTCTACTGTTTTCAAAACTTAAGTTGGATCAATGGTAAAACTCTAGACTCCCAGGGGAGTGGGGGAGTATTTCTTGGGAAAAGTATAGAGAACAGTGGAAAGATTCATTTACGCCACAAAAGATGCAATACCAGATATGTAAGCTTCAGCTTTTCACCAGCTGAAGACAGAAAGACTGGGGGTGCCGGCTGGATACTCCACGTCTCTCCACTCTCCTTCAGGACTAATTAGAATTTCAAAACACCTAGATGACTGTATAAAAGCAAAAATCTTACGCCCTTATCTTCTCTCCCCTTCTTTGAAGTAAGGTGTCCGTACTCTTATAACTAACTTCAGAAACACAGAAAAAAATTCCTATGTTCTTCTTTGGAAAGCAAAAGTATAATCACTTTCCCTCCCTCTAAATCAGCTAAGCTCAGACATCCAACAGTGTCAGGACATAAATAGAAGATAATAGAAGAGCGTTATGTTTGGAATGTCATACCTTAGAAAGTATTTTAATGCGAAGAAAAGCTACTTCACCTGCAAGAAGAAATGCAGGTTGTTCCATTCTGGGAGATTTTCAGGACGTGGAGTTTTTGAAGACAGAGACAGCAGCAAGCTTGATCCTACCCACACAGGGAGAGATGGGAGGGGTAATGATGATACTTCTCAGAATGGAGATGAGGCCTAGGCTGGGTGATGCTGAGCAAAGCACTTTACTTCTGAAGGTCTCAGTTTCCTCATCTGTTTAATGTGCATAATAGCGAAGGGGTCTTAAGGATTAAACAACACTATATCTGGCACTATATATAGGAGGTGCTTAGTAAATGTCTGTTGTTTATTCCCCTGTTTCTGTCTTCAAAAACTCCATGTCCTAAAAATCTCCCAGAATGGAACAATGTGCATTTCTTCTTGCAGGTGAAGTAGCTTCTCTTTGCAATTGGAGAAGCAAATGTAGTCAATTACAAGCTAATTGTCTCCATTCCCAGTTGCCTTTAAATAGCCAACCCTCCTCACTTATTTAGGATTTCTGCCATCAAAATGTCTTGGGAGGTAAGAGATAAAAGACACAGTCCTTACTCTCTGGTAAGGAGTAATTGCTTACAATTTACTTTGAGAAGTGGAAACATACAGGTCATTGCAAAGAACCAGGAATAGAGAGAAAAAGCAGGTGACTCAGCCTAAAGATGGCTTCCTGGAGATATTTGAGCTAAGTCTTCAAGGATAAGCAGGAGTTGGCCAGGTCAAAGGAAGGGAGGGGACAGGGCTCTTCCCCAGGAGAGAGCAGCAGCTGGGGAGGTTATGGAGGTGACAGGAGACACTTGGTGCGCAAAGGCTGAGCTTCAGCTGGGTAAGGAAGGACACCTAACCCTCTCTGTCAATTGAGAATCAAGAAGGGCCAGACAGTCCTGATGCTGGAGGCCCAGTCTCCAGCCTTGCCCAAGGCAGCAGAAGAGTCCAGTGAGGCTGAAGGATGCGAAGTAGCAGGAGCTGGGTGGAGCCAGAGCCGTGCACACGCTCTCCGGGCCCAGGTTTCCCCTTTGTCCTTCATGGGAGCTTTAGGCTCAGGTCTTCCCAGACCCTTTTCTGGGGTGTGTATGGAGGGAATAGGCACCCTGGGCAGGACTCTGTTCTCTCCCCCACCATCCTGAAACTGCACACCCTAGACTGGGACTCAAACTCACAATCTCCCTGCTGAAATTGCACACCTGGTCTCAGGACTTAATGAAGCTCAGGTTCTTTACGTCTTGTTGCAGAAGGAATTCAGTGAGGGGTAAAGTGATAAGAAGTAGATTTATCGAGAGAGATACATACGCTCCATAGACAGAGTGTGGCTCATCTTAGAAGGTGAGAGTGGCCCTGAAATATGGGGTGGTTAGTTTTTATGGGCTGGGTAATTTCATAGGCTAATAAGTGGGAGGATTATTCCAACTACCTTGAAGAAGGGATAGGAATTTCCAGGAATTGGGCTACTGCCCACTTTTTGGCCTTTTATGGTAGGCCTTGGAATTGTCGCCCTTGGGTGTGTCACTTAGCGTATGCTAATGTATTACGATAGCGTATAATGAGGCTCAAGGTCTACTGGAAGTTGAATCTCCCGCCACCTTGAGCCTATTCGGTTCTCAACAGTTTATTCATATGTCATTCTTTTAAAGGTTGTGCCCTGCCCACTTCCCTCCCGTCTCAATCCCAGCCCTAGTCAGGTCCTGCCCCTTCCTGGATCTCTCCAGCAAGGCCAAAGATCGTCACCCCCCCCCCCCCGGGAAGAGGAGGGATTTCTCCCCCAAAACAGGCCCATTTTCAACCTCTCCAATCAGGTCGTTGCAGGTCCTTCCTAAGCCCTGGTTGGGAATCTTGTCTTGTTCTCCAAGTTTGGGGCCTGGTGGGCCTGGGAGGCAGGTCACTCATGTATGGATGTGTGTATGGGGTGGCAGGGAGGGTGAGGGTAGGCCATTCTGTTTGTGCCTACGACTGGGTAGCTCCCAGTTTGGGGCAGCCTGAAGCTTATACCATTTGCCCTCTTTAGGAAAAGGTGCATAACATTACAAATGCAAAATTAGACACAGACCTTGGAAGGGGGTCTGTGCAAGTGAGGTGACCCTACACATTAAGCATCATTGGTTTCATGGCAAGCCCGCTAAGACACTCACCACATGCTCCACCCACTTTGGGAGTGGGGGTGGGCTGCAGAAAGAGTACAGGCCTAGGACCCTGATTCAGTCCAGCCTCTGCCCTGGATAATCAAATCAGGGCATATCTCTGTTCTGGCTGATCTCTAAGGTACTTCCCAGCTTCATGAACAAGGCCATTTAAAAACCATCCAAGTCCCTGTTACCGTTTTTGGAAGCTCCAGCCCATCTTACATTAAATGCAATAATTTTTTTTTTTGGCCATGCCACGTGGCTTATGGGATCTTAGTTCCCCAACCAAGGATTGAACCCATGCCCCCTGCAGTGGAAGCACAGAGCCCTAACCACTGGACATCCAGGAAATTTCCTAAATGCAGTAAAATGTATTTAATTAAACATAAACCCATTAAATATGTATTTGGATTTGCTGTAAAATTTGGAAGCTGTTTTTAAACTTCACTTTGGGAAGTGTCATTCATTCAGCAAATATGCATTGCATGCCCACTCTGAGTCAGGCACTGTTCTAGATATTGGGGTACAGAGTTAACAAAAACCCCTGCCCTTATGGAGCCTATGTGGGCTGGGGCCCAAGAAACAGATACAAAAAATAGATAGTGTGGCAGATGGTGATAAGTGCTGTGGAGAAAAGTAAAGCAAGAGATTAAAAAAAAAAAAGCAAAAAATAAATTAAAAAATAAAGCAAGGATGGGGACAGGGCTGGCTTATTGCTCATAAAGGCCCTGGAGTTTGGTGATCAGTTCTGACCTTTGGCAATGACTGATGAAAGACAATTGGGATTAGTGGTGGCCTCTGATGAGACAAAAGTCAGTGAGACTGGGTGTCTTGCCAGGAATACTCAGGACTCTGGAGCTCAACCTTAATTCAGGGATGATTCAGCGGTTCTTTGGCTTTGATTAATTCAAATAGTTTACAAATGAGTACAGTTTCTCAATAATCAATGCGCATTGCTAACTTAGAAGTTTGAAATGAAATGTTTCTATGCTAAATCTAAGCATAAGGATGGCAGACTACTATTACATTTGTAGACAGTAGTTGAACACGTATTTGTGTGCTGGTTTCTATTTGAATTTGGTAGCGCATCCATGCTTTTAAAGGTCTTAGACATTTCGTCTGCCCTGGGAAAGCTGGCAAGAACTGTGCTGAATGGGTGACCTGCCCTGGTGATGACCTCCTCCCATTGGGGCAGGTGCTCTTTGGTCGTGAAATTGAATAAAGACACAGGCAGGCCCTGGGTGCAGGGCACCCATTGTTTTTGTTCACATCTCCCCTGGGCTTCACATCTCTAAAAGAGAGATCGTATTCATGAACTACCCCATGGGGTAGTTTGAGGCTTCAGCAAGGTCACTCCTGGCCCTCACAGAGGCCTGCCAACTCTTTTTTAAAGATTTTTTTTTTTGATGTGGACCATTTTTAAAGTCTTTATTGAATTTATTACAATATTGTTTCTGTTTTATGTTCTGGTTTTTTGGCCATGAGGCACGTGGGATCTTAGCTCCTCAACCAGGGATCGAACACGCACACCCTGTATTGGAAGGCGAAGTGTTAACCACTGGACCACCAGGGAAGTCCCAGGCCTCCCAACTCTTGGTGCCTTCATCCCTATTATCCACAGAGCTCTCTTTGAAAAACCATCCACCAGCTCCCCTGCTACATCCTGCAACTCACCAACCAGCCTCCGCCCCCCTCCTGAAAGGCTGACTCCTGGAACTGCTGTCACAAAGCCCCGACCTTCCAGCTTTGTCACCGCGAATTTTCGTTCACTCTCAAACCCTTTCCCTCCTTCACCCTCCTCCTTAGCCAAAGTGGCTCTCCCCTGTCCCAGGGGGTCATCTCCCACTGCCATCACACTCTGTGGCCATGTAGGGAACTCTGCCTTGTTCCCTGCTGAGACCTCCAGGCCACGAACCCATCACCATCCCCTGCTCCTCCTTTGAAGTTCATCTGTTTCTGGCACTTTCCTCTTCAACTACAGTGGCTCTGGCACCTAACGTGGGCCTGGCGCCCTGACCTGGTCCGTGGTGCTCGCCTGCCTGGGGATGCCCCCCCTGAGCCTGCTCCCACCCTGACGTCACCCCCGGGTCCGTCTTCAGCAGCACGCAGCACCCCTTCCCCAGGCCACGTCGTCACCCTACTCTGTGTCCATCCTCCCGGCCTCACGCTCGGTGGCTTCCCTTTCCTACCATAACCATAACCCACTCACCTCTCCGCGGACCCCCAGTCACATCACCTGTCCCGTCTCCCCCGCCCACTCCACTCTCATGCCGTCTGATTTCCTGCCCCTGAGGGCTGGAGCCCCTCAGCCCTTTGGATGCTGCCCTTGCCAATGGCCTCAACTCTTCTCAATTTACCCCTCTGCCCTGGACTGTCCTGTCTTCTCTCTCCTCTCCTGTTCCTTGGCTGGGAGTTGGCTGGTGGAGAAAGTTATCATTCCATGCTAAATGGACCGACTACAAAATCATTCTAACTCTGCCACTTCTTCGGCAATCTGATCCCTTTTCCCGTAATAGCACGCTTTTCATTACTCCAGGGACTATCTCAACCTTGGTCTTTCGCTCTCAAATTCTTAATACCGTGCCTATTGCCAATTTCTTAAAATTACTTCGCCTACCACTTTCTGGAAGCCAATCTTTAAGAGCTTTGTCCTCTTCCCACCTCTGCAGTAAAATGCCTTCCTTGTCTTAGGGGATTAGTTGCCTCTGATTCCTGGTCCAGATCAAGGACACTCCAGGTATTGAAAACTTGTGAAGGGGGGTCTCTCAATGCTGTTTGAGAACTTTGAGAAATCATGGAAAGCAACAGGTCAGAAAACATAGGTCTGATTTTTCAAAGGTCGAAGGCGATTTCCCACAACTATAGGCTTGGTGAGCTTGCCCTCAATCTCTGACAAAATCATGGAAACCAAAAGGCTGCTTTATGCTCTTTAAAAAACAGTAGAGCAATTACTTGGAGCCAATACATGTTCTCTAAGCCTCATTTTGACAAGTCTGCTGGACTGGTAGATCAGGAAAATGCCATAAATATAGTTTATCTGGATTTCAAGCAAGGTTTTGTGGTGGGGGGGGTTTAATACTAAAATATAGTTGATTTACAATGTTGTGTTAGTTTCAGGTGTACAGCAAAGTGATTCAGCTATACATATATATATTCTTTTTTAGATTCTTTTCCAGAATATAGTTCCCTGTGCTATATAGTAGGTCCTTGTTGTTTATCTATTTTATGTATAGTAGCAAGGTGTTTTTTGATAATCATGTGAGCAAGTAGGAAAATATCGTCAGAATTAAAGTAAAACTAGGAGAATTAGTTACTGGGTGACTGTGCCCAAAGAGTGCTAAATAATCCATTAATCTCAGTCAGAAGGGATGTTTCTAGAAGTTTGCTGAAGGTACTACCCTGAGACTTACCCATTCAACATTGCCCAAAATTTTTTGGATGATAATATAGAAGGAATACTTACAAATATGTAGATAATATTTATAAAGGGTTAGAGGAGATCATTAAAGCCAGAATTAACTCAACTCTAACAAGATATCTTTAATAGGGAAAATTAATTAAACACATAATATTGAGTGAAAGAAGCAAGTCATAGAAAAAATCACAATGAGTCCCTTTATATAAAGTTCAAAATAGGCAGAACTTAACAGTGTATTGTTTTGGGAAATACGCATAGGGGATAAAAGCCACGAAGAAAAGCAAGGGAATGATAATCACAGACGCCAGGAGAGTTGAGAGGGAAGGAAGGGATGTGACTAGGGACAGGAACTAAGGGTCTGTGGGGGGCTACTGTTCTAATTTCTTAGCTTGGGCAATGGAACACAGTATTTATATTATTATTATCCTTGAAAATGAATATATCTTTCCATGCATTCTTTTGAGTGTTTGTTACATTTTACAGTAAAAAAAAAAAAAAAAAAATTGAAAGGAATAAATCTGAAGCTCTCTGGTCCAAAAAACTCCCCCAAAGTTCCAATAGTCTAATCAACATGATGTGTGGAAAAGACTTAGGGGACTTAGCTGATAATGTCAGTCAAA
Organism: Eubalaena glacialis; assembly: GCF_028564815.1. Classification (NCBI taxonomy): domain Eukaryota; kingdom Metazoa; phylum Chordata; class Mammalia; order Artiodactyla; family Balaenidae; genus Eubalaena; species Eubalaena glacialis. The sequence continues at coordinate 114,019,671 of NC_083724.1, forward strand.
GAGTCAGGTGATCTAGGCTAGGCGTGGAGAATGGTCTTTACCCTGCTCTGTGCGAGCCACTGGGGTCATGGCCAGAGACCGTGCACAGTTGGGGAGCTGCTCTTTCCCTGGGAGGAGGGGACTTGACTCAGGTGATATGAGGCACCATCATCTGTCCTCAGATGCCTGCTTTTCCTGCTAATGGGAGTTTAGGAGGAATCACAGGTGGCAGTTGACAGCTGTCATCAAACCTTTCAAGGCTGTTACATGGAAGAGGAATTCAACTTGCCCAGGGTAGCTGCAGAAGACAGAACGATGGGTATGTTACTGTGAGGCTGACTTTGGCTCAATCAAGTAACTTTCTAATAGTCAAATGGCTTTAAAAATTCATGAGCTTCCCGTCTCTGGATGCATTCACGCCAAGAGTGGAGGAGCTCTGTTACGGGTGGTTGGAAAGGACACAGAAGAGTACGATTGGTTTAAATAATGTTTCAGGTCCCTTCCAACCTCCACGGGCTACGGTTCTATGAAATTCCATGATTCAGTGCAACTTGTGCATTATGCCTGGGAAGGAAAGCAAGAGGCTGATTCTCAAACAAGAGAGATTTGTTTTCAAATATAAGCCTTACGTTTTGACTTTTTTTTTTTTTTTGGCTGCACCACGTGGCATGCGGCATCTCAAACAGGGATCGAACCCGCGTCCCCTGCAGTGGAAGTGTGGAGTCTTAACTATTGGACCACCAGGGAATTCCCCCAGCTTCTTTTTAGATCGATACATGGCATTGGTTTAGAAGGTTCGGGCACCTTCTACCCCGCATTTCTGAGATTTCAATGGCCAAGAGCTTTGAGACCCCACCCCCACCAACAGAAGCATCTCTTTTCCTGATGTGCTTCAAGATTCTCGGTGCTGGAGGGGTCCCTGAGGTCCCGTGTCAACCTCCCATCCAACTGCAAGAATGCAATACGGGCTCAGAGGGACACCCGGAACTACAACCGGACGGAAGCTGACTCATGCTGTTCTCTCCTGCCACCATCTGGCCCTTCCCTTCATCTCCTGCTTCTTCAGAATGCTGGAGGTGTCTACTCAGGATAAAACATTTCCAGGAGGCCTCTGCCACCCAGAATTCCTAGGGGGGAGGGACCCTTCCTATAAGGGGAAAAGCTTAGAGGACTTCCAGTGGTTCTTACTAAATCTAGGAAAAGCATAAATTCACAGATGATGAGGACTGCAAGAGACCTTAGAACTCTTCTAACCCAGAGCCCTCAAACTGATAGCCCGTGGGCGACAGACAGCCCATGGACAGGTCTGATTGGATCTAGCAGTGCTGAATAATTTTGAGCTACCATATACACATTTGGAAATTTGACTTAAAAACCAGATTTGTAATGTAATTTGCTATTGGATATTCGTGAAGTCTCAAAACTGAGAGCAGTAAGTAGTTGAGTATATCCACATTCTACCTGCAAGACACACCAATAGCCAGATTACAATAGTGCTTATCCCAAAGGACCCCTCCCATTGGCTCCTGTAAAGGAGGACCAAGTGGCAACCCTCCTTAAACCTACCTTTCTAGCCTCTGCCCTGCCCCTAGAGGAGCCAGCTGCTGGGGGGCACGGGGAGCCCAGGGAGAGCTGGAAGAGGCAGAGTGAAGAATCAGACCTGAACTAGAAGGCGGGTTGAAGTTTGGAATCCTATTTGTGGTTAAAGTTTGGATTTAAATGATACTGGAATTTTTTTTAATTTATTTTTTATTGAAATATAGTTGAATCACAACGTTGTGTTAATTACTGCTGTTCAGCAAAGTGACTCAGTTATACATACATATTTTCTTTTTCCTATTCTTTTCCATTATGGTTTATCACAGGATATCAAACATAGTTCCCTGTGCTATACAGTAGGACCTTGTTGTTTATCCATTCTATATAAGACTGGAATTTTTAATACATAAAAGGAAACTGTAATTTAAAACTGTAACTGTTCCTATCCTGGGAAGCGGTCAGAAAGTCATGGAATCTGACCTGTTCATCCAAGATGTCATCCAAGGGTAGGGAAAGCAGACCATTGTGGAAGGTGAAATTAAAATGCTCTTTTTCCCCTGTCAAGTTCAGCTCCTTCAAGGAACGTTATGCACTGGCTTGTTTTATGGAACTTGATTTCCCTGGAGCAATTCGCAGCTGGAGCTCAGCGGCACCTGCCCCCTTTAGAAGAGCTACCCACACGTGTGCGCACACACTTGCCCACCTCGCCTCACCGGCCCTCATTCCCGTCACCGGCCTGCCCCCCGTAGCACTGGGATTTATAACCCTTCCTCTAGTCCTATTCCTCTCTCCAGTGGGCAACAGGAGGCCCAGAGGGGACAAGTGACTTGTCGTTAAGTCACATAGTAAAGGAGCTGAGTTACATCCTAACATGCACACTCCTAAAGGTAAAATCTAGGGTGAAAATGGTGTACGGCTCCCTCTCCTTCACGATACTGGGCATATCCTCACCCACACTAGATCTTCTCTCCCGTCCTTTCCGCCATACTAAGAAGAGGCGCTGGGATGCAGGGTAGCTAAGGTAGCAAGCTGGGGGCGGGAGATAGAACCGAAGTGGGGCTGGGGTGCTGACATCCCGAGTTGCCTGAGGCCAGTCCTGCTCCCACCCACTCCCCACCCCCAAGCACAAACTGAGATGAAAGTAAGCAGTTTTCTTCCTTTGTTCGTTCTCCACTGCGCTCAGATTTTAATTGGAACTCGGGAGTTTACTGAGAGAGAACCCGTCCTGTACCTCCGTGTCCAGGCAGAGGTTGTTTCGTGGATGGGGACACCAAGACACCACTCGTCCTCTCGTTCCTCTCCATTTCTGAACTCCTGACCTTCCCCTAAGCCCCAGCGAGGGGTGACTCTGGGAAGGGGCTGGGCATTTTCTCTTGGATTCAATGCCCCAGGAGGCAAAAGCATAGAGCAGTCCCCCCATACTCCCCCTTCGCTGAGCCGCTGGTACATCCGGGCTGAGAAGCAGGCCGAATCCCTGAGCTCAGCTGAGTCCAGATCTAGACATTCTGCCTTTAATAAAAAACTGGTACTACTGGTAGCCTCCAAGAAGGGGAACTGGGAACATTTACCACTCTACCCATATTTTCTTTTAAGTAGACTTTATTTTTTAGAGCAGTTTTAGGTTCACTGCAAAATTGAGTGGAAGGTACAGAGAGTTCCCACGTACCCCCTGCCCCCCTCACATGCACACAGCCTCCCCACCATCAACACCCCTCACGAATGGTACGTCCATTACAGCTGATGAACCTACATGATGCGTCATTATCACCCAGAGTCCACAGTTCGCAGTTGGGTTCACTAGGTGTTGGACATTCTATGAGTTTGGACAAACGTATAATGACATGTATCCACCATCAGAGTATCATCCACAGTAGTTTCACTGCCCTAAAATACCTGTGCCCTTTTCTACCTTTTAAATGCTGAATTTCTAATCATATAAAGGGAAATATTTTAAACATTCTTCCCAACTCAGAATCCCTGGAGATCCAGCGGAGTTCACTGGTGCTTGGAGGGAGGAGTCAACATGCTGGAGTGAGGGAAGGTTTGTGTGTTTCCTTTATCCTCTTTAATCCCTGATATATGAGCAGTTGTCTGGACAGATGTGAGGGAGAAAAAAAGTCCTGGTAATCAGTGTATTGTCCTGTTCACCAAGGTCTTAATGACAATAAAGCCCTAATCGATCACTGGACTTAAACATGGCAGCGGAACGCTTTCCGCCACGGCAGGAGCAGGACCTCGAGGGGCCTCGCCGAGGGGCCTCGCCGAGGGGCGGGAGGCGGGCAGGAACACAGGTTGCCCTCTCCCTTCTTGTTGAAAAAGGAAACATTTTCCAACCATGGGCACGAGTACAGCTTTTCCTGTGACTAAATTTAAGCCTTGACTATTTCAGACCTTCCATCCTTTTCCTAAAACTCTTCTTAAAGCAATTCTAGTTTGGAAATAAGTTAGGTAAGCCTCATTGGGTGCAGAGTACATTAACCAAAGAACAAAAATTTCAGAGTTTTGAAGGGATTATTATAACGAAGCGAGGGGCTTCACAACTGAAGATAATTCTGGCAAGGCTGAGACGGATAAAAGGCCATTGCCTCGAACTGTATTTTTCTCTTTACATTTCTCAATCTGCAATTTTAACCTGTTGACCCTGAATCTGACTAACAGCTAAAACAGTTCAAGAGCCACAGAATAGCCCTCAACACCTGGAAGATCCCGTTCTCATAAGCATATCCCAGAAATCATAAGCAAATGTTGACCTTCTCTCTACAAGGCAAACTGCTGAGGCAGAAACCAAAATACCAGCAAGAACACAGGCAGCTAAGCCTTCATCTAGGCAGGATGTGAAATGTCAGGCCATTAATCTTATATTTTTAATGCAGTGGTTACAGGATGGGGTTGATGTGGGATTGAAAAACAATACTGACTTTGGAGAATTCCTTTTTATTTTAGCCTTAAACACTGACACCCACTCACCAGGGCTGGGAACTAGCAAAAGCTACATGGGATTCTAGGGTAAGCGTTCATTTCCCCTGGCCTCTGTTCCTTGGCTGTCAACAGAAGCAGAAAATGCCTAGTCAGAGCCCACTGGCGCATGCCAACACAGAGACCTGTTTCTTATTTCACCTGGCACAGTACAGAACTGCAGTCATAACCACTAAGGTGGAGAGCTTGGAGTTCCTCCAATAATTGACACCATGAAATCAGCAAGAAAAAACAAAGCAATCAATTGTGAGAAAATGGAGGTACGTATATTCTAATGGTAAGCCATGGTTAACACATGGCGTTAGATAGCTATTTGTATTTTCAGTGTACTCCTGAGTCCACCAAGAATACACACGGATCTCTACATTTTTCTGTATGAAAAGTCTGATTTCAACCTACATTCCCCAGATAGGTTGATTTACTCAAAACCTTAAACCCCAGGATTCTAGTAGCTAAGGCAGTTAAAACCAAAAGGGCACAGGTATTGCCTTGACTAGTGACAAACAGAACCCAGCATCCTCTAATAAACATTTAAGAAGTCAAACATGCTTTTTATAGCTGGGAGCGAAGCCTGACTGTTTCTGTGGTTCCTTCTATCCTGATACCTCCTGCCAACACACTGGGTAACGTTAGAATAAGCACTGTCACAGAAGGGGTGACTGTATAAACAGAACACTGGCCCAGAGATACGACATTCATCAGTGATACCATTCCAGCAAGTCTGCATGTTTTGCACCTCATTCCGGGGTCAGGGTCTCAGGCAGACCCCTAGGAACTCTAGGGGGGTGGGGAATGAGTTGTAGACTTCAAATTCTAGGGCTCAAAGATCACGGCCCTCAGGCTCCGAGTTCTTCAGTTCTCTTCCTGGAATTCTTGGGCCATCTTCCCTTTACTCTAATTTGCTCTCTTCTTCCTGCTAAAGGGCAAAACTGACTGTTCGAAGGGCATCATCTCAGGTAGCCGAGAATCTCCTTCTTCCTACTTGCCTAAAATAATTACACATCCCATCAGTGAGACTGCGTCATGGAGGAGAAAAGTAAAAGTGAAATCCCACACACACACTTGGTTCTTCTCAAACTATCAGCTTTTATTCTATTTCACATATCATTCATCCAGAACATGATGAATACGTGGGTGGCATCATCCATTTCATTTGTGAAATGATAAAATGCACACGAGTCTCTTGCCCTGTGCTGGGCCCACGTGCACCTGGCAGAGAAGAGCTCTCACGAAGCCCAACTTGAACGTGAGCCTGCTGAAGCACCAGCCGTGCTGTCCTCATTTCCCAGCTGTCACATACTTGCTGGAGTCAGATGGGTCAAGATGGACATTTAGCTTGGAATTTAAGTTTCTAATTTTACACTTTTGAGTACAGCTGGATATTTTCACAGTCTACTTTAAAATCCAAAGGTTGCCCACTCTACTATGATCATTCTGAGTATGGGATTCATTATTCACAATGCTGTACTTCAAATCAGAGAAAAGCGGCTTCAATACCACAGCTCGGGAAAAACTGTAAAGTGTTCCATTTCTCCATCCTGCTCAGTTTTTCCCATAACCTGTTCCAGCTTGGAAGACAAGAGTTTCCCGTCTCTGACGGATGCAAATGTGGGAAGAGGAGCTTCGCTCTTAAACAAGAGGCTAGAGCTGAACTCTCGTTCTCTAATCTTGCTGTATGTGTGGCTCATACCTTCCTTCCCAAGTGGGGGAAACCACTGGCACTGAAGAGTTAAAAGGTTCACCAAAATCTGGGCTTCAGAAAATGTTAAAAACAGCACAACAACAAAGAGATACTGAAGGGGTTCAACTACAGCTTAGTGCCTACTTTGCTAAGGTCAAAACCATCCGTATTTTGGTAAACATCCTAGTCTGTTCCACCACAAGCACTGTGACAAACTTCCCTTGCCCAAAGATCATGACCCTACGTCAACAAAGGTGGATAAGAAATAAATTCTCAAGCTACAGGAATACAACAGAGTTTGTGAAGTAAATTAAATGATAATGTGAACCTCACCTGCACGCAGATCAGAGTGGGGAAACCGAAGGCAGAGCTGGAAAGAGAAATCCTCTTTATGCATGATTTGATCAAGGACACAGCTCATAAAACTGCCAACAATTTGGAATTTTCCTACAGAAAGCTGAGGAAACATGCCAACAGCAAGAAATGAGATGACTTCAGTGCCGACAGTTTGACCTGTTGGCACTGAACCAATGTCCTCAAAAGAAAAGGACGATGCTTCCTCTGGGACCGCGGAAGCTGGGGAAAAAAACCTACCCATCGCACAGGCAGAGGTAGGAGGAGACCACCACAGAGCAGCTAGAAAGGTTTGAGCGCCGGGGATTCAGAAGAGAGGCCTTGACATTTGAAACCAGTGTCAGCTGAGAGTTAGGACATGTGCACGATGTGGACCCCAGGATCTCTCACACTAGAGTAAAAATAGATGTATTCTTCAAAAGCTCTCCCTGTGTATGTTATAATGTGCGGTAGAGAGGAGTCCTTCTTAAGCAGCAGAGAGCTGAGGTGACAAAGGCAATGTTAGAAGCAAAGTCTCCCCATTTTAGACATTCGCAGCAGTTTGCCTACAGTAATCAGGCAGGAGGGCCACCTGATTGAAGAAGCACGGTTACTAATTTACACTCAATCCAGAGTGTGTCTGAGAAAGGTCATCCACTCTGACCCAGTGGGCATCTGGGGGAGAGACACATTTATCAGTGAGGCGGGAAGATTACCCCGTAGAACCTGCCAGTTTAAGCCTATATAATAGATGAGGTTTTCACAGCCCGATCACCCTCAAAACTAGTTTGGGGAAGGAAATAACAAGCTAATTCTAAGAACTGATATATCAGTGTCCTCCCAAATAAAAAAATGAGTCTTTATTATTACATTTCCATCTCACAACTCCAGGCTGAAAATGACTGGACATATATACACACACAATCACAAATTTCTGGAGTCATCTCCCACACCCCTTCTCACAATTTGGCCGAGTTATGTCTCAGGAAATCTTCCAGTTCAACCCCATACACCAACTTGGGATAAACAGAAACCCTGAAGTCTTGTGGTTTTACCCGCCACTCCAAAGTGCTGTTACAGGTGGAATATCTGTTGGAGGAGATATTTTTGCTGGGTTAGAATACAGCTGCAGACTCTGCGTGTGGTTAAAATGTGCATCTGCATGCCTTCTGACCTGCAGGCTTTGTGCCTTCCCCTTTCATTGTCTTGTCTTGTCTCTTGCCACACGGGTTGCCTTGCAGGCTATAATAAAAATATATCTTCTATTCAGAATCATCCTGGAGGGCAGGTGGTGCAGATGGGTAGGACTGCTACATATTAAGTTACTGAGTCTACAATTGAGAAATCTGAACTCTGGGGTTCTAACTCAAAATAAATATTATTTCAAGGTAAATAAACTACTTGGCTGGTTAGTGAAATGCTTAATTCTTTCTAAAACCATAACTGCCAAGTAGACTTGTGCTTTATGCTACATCCCAAGACAAAAATCAGGTAACCTACATCTTCAAAATGATTCACAGAGCATCCTTTCCTATTTCTCCCCTCAGTGCTGAGAAATGACTCTGGAGCCTGAAGTTTAATATACGCAGCTGGGGTTACTTGGTGCTCAGGTAAAATCCGCCATAAGGCCCAACCTTGATTAACACCAACTATTTATTTAAGTCTGATGGTACCTGGATGGAGGCTCTCAATGGGAAAAGGAAGGATGTAGCACGTGGAAGCTTGGACAAGCTGAGAGCTGAGGGCAGCTCTGCTAACAGACTCAGATGGCACAATGGGACATGACCATTGAAGCCAGCAACCTTCTGAAAATATCACTATCACCTTCAAAACCCATGCTTTTTTTTTTCCTATCAGGAAATCAAGGGTGAGGGGAACATTCCAAGAACAAGGGCAGCCAACCTTCATGAGGTACCAGGACATGCTCTGGCAAAAATATTTTCACTTTCCTAAAGTTATATGCTGTCTTCAAGTCCAACTATCTTGTATACGTGTGTGTGTGTGTGTGTGTGTGTATTTATCTGCTCCTTTTCTGAGAGCAGAAAAGGGAACAATTTTTTTTAACTCCAAAGTTGGTAATATTTGTAGAATATTATTTTGGTTGGTTGTTGTTTATGACTCAGAACACAGATGAAATCAAAACTTCTGCAACTGTCCCTAAATTCACATCTTTAAAAGGTCCTTTTCTCCATTCACATGAATTCATCTGAATCATTGCCGTCCTGTAGGAAACAAAACAGTGAAACCATAAAAGCCTTCGAAATAAATAACTTGATTAAAAAAATTTACGACTAGTATTAAGTAACAAGCCTCCTTATGCCGAACTGCAGAATTCAGAGTAAAAAGTAAAATAATTAAATTCACTGATTTCTTCTCTGTCTTTAATTGCTAGTTGTTTAGAATAGCTAGATTAGCGGCTATATTCTCTAAGGTGTCATTACATGGCCTGGATTGCCCAGCAATAAGAGACCAATGATTCCCAAATTATGAAGTAAGGCCCAGTGACTTAGTATAGGATGTAGCAAGAGTGACCGAAAGAAAATGTAACTCTTCCTTCAACAAATATACCATAAAATGAAACCAAACAAATACTGCCTCAATGTTTTAATGCCAACAAAGCTGCAAATATGCAAAAATATTTTTGACCTAAATTCCATTACTTTGAGCCTCAGGGTTATCACGTATTTGTTACTTCACAAGATGGCTTTTCTTTTCTTTTTTTTTAACTGAAAAAGTCACCAGGAAACTACAGGCTAGTTATCAAGTTAGCTGGCTTGCCAAGCTTTTGATGAAAAAAATCTTACATGATGGTGGTATACAGTGTAAACAAGTCCTGAAGATCAAGTACAAAAGTAGAGCCCCGAACTCCTTTCTGAGCTACTGCACATCCTAAGAAAACTGCTCTGGATGCCAACATTCACTAATAATGTGAGTTCTGGGACATCTGCTTGAAAATGTCATAACTTGAACACAACACTGTTTTGACTTCTCTCTCTTTCCCACTGCTTATATACCTGACTTGTTAGAGAGGGAGAGGACTTACGCTTATAGGTATGCTATACGCTTTTCTCCTTAATAACTCATATTAAAGATGGGCAGGGAAATAGGAGGAACAGGTAGAAAACAGTGATTTCTGTGAAGTCTGGTTTGATCTCTAGTTTCATTCAGCAGGCTTCTCTGTGCTTCTCTTCAATTAGCACAACAAACTGAGGCCACAGTAAAAATGCCTTGGATAACTGTACAAAAAGAAAACCAATGTTTGTAGTCTATCCACGCACCAGAACTCTGACTGCCCGAAAGTTCTAAACTGAAATAACAGCATTAGGGATGTTGAAAGAGTCAGCCTGCAACTCTGAAGGTCAGCTTTAGATGCCAAACACTGAGGGTGTTTGTGTCCCCAAAACTCACTAAGATAATGTGGCTCGGGGCCAATCCAAGTGAATTACTCCCTATAAAGGCTGTGCATTAGATCTGCAGAGCTCCCATGTGTCTGGGGATCTGTGTTTTGGGATTAAAGTAACTTTTAAATATATAGCTGTGATCCAAGACTTGATTTAGACAATTTTTGTATTTTAGATTCCCTTTAAGAGTCAATATGTTGGGCTTCCCTGGTGGCGCAGTGGTTAAGAATCTGCCTGCCAATGCAGGGGACACGGGTTCGAGCCCTGGTCTGGGACGATCCCACATGCCACGGAGCAACTAAGCCTGTGAGCCACAACTGCTGAGCCTGCGCGTCTGGAGCCTGTGCTCCGCAACAAGAGAGGCCGCGACAGTGAGAGGCCCGCGCACCGTGATGAAGAAGAGTGGCCCCCGCTCGCCGCAACTGGAGAAAGCCCTCGCACAGAAATGAAGACCCAACACAGCCAAAAATAAATAAATAAATAAATAAATAAATAAACTTATAAAAAAATAAATAAACACTCATCTTTAAAAAAAAAAAAAGTCAATATGTTTTTCAGCATAGCAAAATAGGTTTCTTGTTATCCACTTAAAAAGTGATAAGCAAATAAAATGTCAAAAGTAACTGCTGATGGTTCCTGATGCCTAATTTAGAAAGATTAGAAAGAAATTATAGATTGAAGAGAATTATTCTACATAGGAGAGCAAAAACTCAAAATTAAAACCAACCTCAGCGTGGAAGACTAATATTTTTCCTGATGAACTTATATAAGCTAAATTAAAAATTAAGTCATATCTTATGTAAACACCAGCCTTTGACTGAAAATCAACTGATCATGCTGCCAAAGTGGATCAAAAAAAGGTCTGCATCCCCTTAACAGAAGACGGTTACAAGGAGAATGAAAGCCCATTCTTTTGAAGTATGGGGAAAAGCTGTGTGAGTCCTACCACTGTGGGAGAGAGAGAATGGAAACACCCAATGCAAAACTTCCTCAGAAATTTGAACCCGATTCCAACCTGGGCCTCAGGAACAGAGGTAGCAGCAATGGGGGAGAGAGGAAAGGCAGAAGGGTTAATAATCCTTTGGTCTACAAATCTGACTTCCTAATCCTGGAACTTTTAACATCCGTAGCTATATGGTGGTGTTTGTATACATATGTATATTCGTGTGTGTGTGTGTGTGTGTGTGTGTGCGCGCGCGCGCGCGTGTGTGTTTATTTCTTAATTCCAAAACAACATTCAAACTTTGAAAATCTATGATGAAAATGCCTAAAGTCATAACATAATATACGTGCCAGATTTCTGCTGAAAAGTTGTCTCTAAATAACAGGAAACTTCAATAGCAACAACAATCACAACAAAGACATTAGATTTGGGTTATGTTAAAGACTTCTGCTCAACTGTTAAACTGTTTTCTAAGAATAGTTTCCAGAAGGGATTAAATACATCTCATCTTTTGACACTGATACTCTGTGTGTAAATAACAACTAAGGACTACAAGGATAAGAAATAGTAATGACCGTTTATATTGAGTGTCTAAGTCAAAGAAGAACTTTCACACACATGACCTTGTTTAAATTTCAGAACAGCCTCAGGAAGTAATATGTCTCCTTTTATTGCTGATAAATACTCCTTCTGAGAGGTTAAATAACTTTATTAGTCTTATCCAATTAGTAAATGACAGTTTAAGTGTCTAAACTTCACATTCAAGGTTCTATTTAATTACATAATGCTACTCTGGAATTTTTCAGGAATAAATTATGAAGATACATCTCTGACTCATAAAGGAGCCTCATAAATTTAGTTTTTCAAAGAGACAGGAATAAAAATATTATTCTTATCCATTTTTAGAAGGACATATAGATATGAACAAGGTGTAAAATCCTATTAACAATTATAATTCATGTACTGAATATGGGGTTTGGCTAGGTGACCCTTAAGGGACCTTAAATTCTGTTATTTCCAAGCATCTAGAGCAGTTCTGTTTAATAGTATTTTTTGCTGTGACGGAAATGTTCTATTTCTACACTGTCCAATATCATAGCCACTAGCCACACATGGCTAGTGTGACTGAGAAACTGAATTTTTAAATTAAGTCAAATTAAATGTAATTTAAATAGCCACAAGCAATGAGTGCCCAGTGCACTGGACAACACAGAACTAAAGCATCGTACCCTATACTATAAACATTCAACGTAGCAAATATATCCACCTAATTTCAATTTTCCGCAAAGACTGTTTAATAATAGCTAAATTGTACTATCTCCAGACACTTCAAAATAAATTTTGGGAAAGACAGTACTTGTGGACACTAAGCCCCTGCCATAGTTCCAATCCAATAACCAAGTGCTGATGCTAAGAAGATCCTTTCCGTACTGTAACGTGGATCACCATTTCCCTTTATTGTAGGTCCTGAGGAACATGAAGACAACCAATACTGCTGTTTAGACTACAAATAAGATCTTCTGTTTCATTTAACTGAAGGTGATAATTTTGTCCTCGCTCAATTACAATATAGAATCTATGGTCACATCAACATAGAACAGTAATAGATAAAGGCACTTTTGCATGCCTGCAACTAGAAAAGAGGGGAATGGGGAATGGGAAAGTCCTATAAATACTAACAGACCTGCACTTCACAACAGACAAGGTGTAACAATCTCTTTCCACGAGGTGACCTACTTAAAAACAAAACAAGACAAAGTCCGCAGGGAAGGGGGGGGGTCAATGTCTAATAGAATCCACCTGAGTGTAGGACTGTTGCCAAACCACGTCAAGCCATCTGCGACACGTGAACCAACACTGGCCAGAAACTCAGTCATTAAAAACTTAGTGAATTATTTCAAGGCACAATATTAGAGCAAAGAACTTGAACATACCTGATTTGAAGACATATTCTCAACTTTCATTAGTGACGAATAGCTCCTAAAAGAAAAGACACATTTAAAGTAAGGTTATTTGGCTGCCAAGTATCTCGTGAACCTTTACCAGGTATCTAGCAATGCTGAGGGCCTTTCGAAGAAAATATAATCCCTGCTGAGCTCAAGGAGATTGCAACATATAAAGGATAAATATCTCTGACAATAAATAACATGTGCACTACACTTTATAGTTTACAAACACGCTTGCTCACTCATATCATGTCACTTCCACAATAACAGTGAGGTGGTGGCATTATTCAGATGAGGAACTTCATCTATAGTCAAGAGCAGACATGATTCAGAGCTGAAGTACACTGTCCAGACTATAGATCTACAGGAATTCAAAAGAAGAAACACATTAGTGTGGAAAGGGCTGTCGGGGTGCTCTTCTCAGGTGACGTGTAACCCAAACTGAGCCTGACAAGTAGGGAGGATGACTGAGGAGGGCAGATGCAGAGATCGGCATGAGCAAAGGAAAAGAGATGGTGCTTACAATGACATTTCAAACCAACTCAAGTGGAGTCTGAAAGCAAAGTAGTGGGAAATCAGGCCGGATGTGTGGGGCTAAGTCACCTTGTCCTAACCCTGTGAGTCACAGCAGTGTGATCAGCAGGAAGCCGCAGTACACGGTGAAGTGGAGATGAGATTCGACAAGTATTTATTAAATATCCATGACGTATAAGACCCTGCGCTAAGCCTGGGGAGAAAACGGAATGGGAAGAAACGAGAAAATGATAAATAAGACAAAGCCTAACCCCAAAAAGCTTATCAGGAAAGGAAATAAGACCTATTCAGTAGTGGCTACATAAAAAGTTCTAGTAAAAATACATAAAGAGACAAAGGAAAGCAAGACCACGTAATACCAGTGTTTTAAAAAGTGTAATCCGGGGACTTCCCTGGTGGTGCAGTGGTTAAGACTCCACGCTCCCAATGAAGGGGGCCCGGGTTCGACCCCTGGTCAGGGAACTAGATCCCACATGCATGCCGCAGCTAAAAGTTTGCATGCCACAACTAAGGAGCCGGCGAGCTACCACTGAGGAGCCCGCAAGCCACAACTAAGGAGCCAGAGAGCCACAACTAAGGAGCCCGTGAGCCGCAACTAAGGAGCCCGTGTGCCGCAACTAAGGAGCCCACCTGCCGCAACTAAGTAGTCTGCCTGCCACAACTAAGACCCGGTGCAACCAAATAAATATATTTTTAAAACATAAATTTAAAAAAATAGAGTAATCTGTAGCAGAGAGAAGAGAGGGAGAAGGGCAATTAAGGCAAGGACACCAGTTAATGACAACGGTACTTACCATTTACCAAGGACCCTTTACTTGCTAGGACCTGTATTATGTGCTTCATACATTACTGCTCATCCCCACAACCACCTCCTAAGGCAAGGGATAGCAGCAGGCCCACCGTACACACAGGAGTTACGGAAGCTGTCCAAGGTGTCACAGCAAAGAAGTGGGGAGAGAGGTTTTGAACCCAGATCTGACTCTCAAGCTTATACTCAGGCCATTGTGCTCCAGTCCACCGCAATATCCCACCTCGAGGGCATGAACGCAAGGGGTTAACGGCTGTGCTGGTAAGAAGGGATAAATCTGAGAGGAATCAACGATGACACCAAGGTTTCTAGCATGGGTGATCTGAAGGAAATAATGTTACAACTGAGAGAAATGGGAAAATGTTGCAAAGAAGATGTACTTGGTTTAGGACAATGTCACACTTGAAGCGATGGCGGGACAAACAAGTAAATATGAACTGTAGAAACTGGAAACTGAGGACCAGAGGGAAGGAGACTTGTCACGGACACAGACAATGAGCTGGGAGACACGCAGAGAGAGACAGTAATGATGCTTGTAAGAGTCAGTGGTATCGATAAGGTATAAATGGACAGACAGGATCAATAAGCTGCATGAGCAGAAAGAGAAAGCCATGCTGATGAAAAAGTAGTTAAGAGCAGAGAACCTCACTTCCAGCTGTATCTTAAAATCACCTGTGAAGATTAAAATATCTTCAAGTGCCCAGCTGCGGGCATCTACGAGCCAGGTTCAGGAACCACAGGGTCCGAATTCCCACTCATATGAAAGCAACACACAAATTACCCTTCTTTAGGCCACACGCCTCCTCTGAGCTCCATCCCATTAATCCAACTGCCTGTCTGACTTTTTCGGGGGATGCCTCAAAGATACTTTCAGATTCCTAGGTCCATACCCAACTCATGGTCTTCCCCCCAACCAAAAACAGTTTGGTGCCTTTCCAGCATTTCCTAGCTCAAAGAACAGCATCGCTATCCATTCCATTTCACAACCCAGAATCCCCGCAGTCATTCTTTTCCCTGCCCCTCCTCTGAATCCAATCTATTTTCAAATCCTGTAATTTTATCCAGGAAACTATTTCTCACTGGTCCAGTTCTCTCCACCTCCACATCACCACCACAGCCCAAGTGACTAACTCTGTCATGTGGACAGCTACTGGCCTAGCCACACCCCTACCTGGCGCCCTTTCCAATCAGGTCAGTCACATGACCTTTCCAAAACACAAACCTTTTCACAGTACCCCTGGCTTAACACTCTCCAATGACCTCACAAAACCCTCAGCCTAAAGACACACATGACCAACAAGGCCCTGCTGGACTAGCCCTTGATCCCCGGGCTTCCTCACCCCTGCTGCTCCAGACATTTGGGTCAGCTTTTAGTCCTGTGCTGTGGTCTTTGCACACACAGTTCCTTCTGCTTCCGGTACTCTTTCCACCGCCCCTGCCCTTTTAACTAGCAAAATAGTTTGGATCTTAGCTCAAGCATCACTGTATCAAGGGAAGCTAATCTCAGTTACTTATTCATCCGTAATGTACTGACGAGTCACTCACTGCATGTGCAAAGCACAGGGTCACAATCAAGGAGATACAGGAATGCAGAAGTGCCTCTTTGAAGGAGTTTATCATTAAAACAAAGACCTATGGCACAACACAGCATTATTTATGGAAGGCAGCAGCAGTAGTGTGTGAGAGAGAAACAACAGGAGGTACAGTGAAAGCAGCCACTTCCACACCTGACCATACCATCCTTTCAATCACTGGTCTCACCATTACCTCCTTGACACGTCGTCAATAAACCCTTCTGACAAGTTTTCTTCTTCCTAATATCCCAGGAAACCTACAGTGGTTCCTTAGCACTTACAGCATGAAATTCTGGACTAAACAAAACCTTTTAAGTCACTCTCCAATGTACCTAATTTTTCATTCTTTTATTTGCCTTTGAATCACCTTGACTCAGGTCTTGCCAACCTGGGCATTCTTTGCCTCACAGGCAGCAAGCTACAGTAGAAGTGTGGACTTCAGAATTACGGACTTGAGTTTGAATTCCTGCTTTGCCACTGATCAGCTATAACCTTTCACACATTAACCTCCTTGCTAAAGTAATCTCTGCCCCCAAATCAAGTTCATGCCAATTCTCAGACTGACGACACGCTTACCTGTGACTTGCCATCTTACCTGGGTCTTGTACTTTCCTGACTTCAATCACCTGAACCTCAGGTTCCAATTCTGATCTCTGAGACTCCCAACTTTTAAATATCCCCATCTCAGGTAAACTTAGGCCCTACCCTTGGTCTTTTCTGATCTGTTATTGACTTGCTTATTTCTTCCGGTTTCAATGTTCACATGGTGAGCTTGATTTTGATGTTAATAAATGTTTGTTACAGTATGACAAAAGCCAAGTAAGTGAATACAAGATTATACCCTGAGAAAACCATAATTCGAAAAGAGACATGTACCACAATGTTCACTGCAGCACTATTTACAATAGCCAGGACATGGAAGCAACCTAAATGTCCATCGACAGATGAATGGATAAAGATGTGGCACATATATACAATGGAATATTACTCAGCCATAAAAAGAAACGAAATTGACTTATTTGTAGTGAGGTGGACGGACCCAGAGTCGGTCATATAGAGTGAATTAAGTCAGAAAAAAGAAAAACAAATACCGTATGCTAGCGCATATATACGGAATCTAAAAAAAAAAAATGGTACTGATGAACCTAGTGGCAGGGCAGGAATAAAGATGCAGACATAGAGAATGGACTTGAGGATATGGGGGCAGGGGGCAGGAGGGAAGGGGAAGCTGGGAGGAAGTGAGAGAGTAGCAGTGACATATATACACTTACCAAATGTAAAACAGATAGCTAGTGGGAAGCAGATGCATAGCACAGGGAGATCAGCTTGGTGCTTTGCAACGACTTAGAGAGGTGGGATAGGGAGGGTGGGAGTGAGGCGCAAGAGGGAGGGGATATGGGTATATATATACATACAGCTGATTCACTTTGCTGTACAACAGAAACTAGCACAGCATTGTGAAGCAATTTTACTCCAATAAAGATGTATTAAAAAAATAAATAAACACAGCAGGTAAGCAGGCTGTAACCGTGAATCCAACTGCTGAGATGAGACTGACTACGACACACTGCAGGGAGCCACGGACACTCTCCCGCAGCACCTGTACTTCCAAAACCTATGCAGACTCTCTTCTGCTACATCCTCTTACTCTATGTATGGCTTACAGTGTAGCAGGTACGGAAAGAACATGCCATGTGAGGCTTCCTCCCTACACCTAACCCTATACAAAGATTCTCTAAACTAAAATCCCATGAGATCCTAGGCTGACAGGGCAAGTGTGAGCTAAAAAGCTGTCTAAAGAGCTAACGAACAAGATGGGTAAGTGAGAATTAATATGTGAAGCCTAAATAAGGGGAACTTTTCATTACTGTGTGAATGAATAAAATGGTTAATAAAAGATGTTAATATACCGCTACCATTTAGCCTCCACACTTTGGCATCCTCCCAAACAATCTAAATATTTCTTTAAAAAACTACCTAAAAGGATGATCTTTATGTAGACCTATCTACATGATCAGATCACTGGAATTTCTGCACACCGAGGACAAGGGTAAAGCACTCATTTGCAAGAACAAGATGGGAGTTCTGTCTCCAGGGGCTGCTGCTCTTTTCATCTGAGAAGGAAGTTGGTGCCTTCTGTGTTGTGGGCTTTGTTCTGTTCTGAACCTGAGGCTAATGGATATACTCCTGACTAGAGCTCAAAGAACCTGGACTATACAATGACAATTCCATCCATTTTTTTTCTCCTGGTAGAAATTAGAAATGAAAAGCTTACTGCCATTCCTGTTCAGAAAGTTGAAAAAAGGAGTCTAGAGTCTAAATAATGGCTTTAGAATTGGAAAGAAGTTGGATATCTTCTGGGTGTGAGGCTGTTAAGGATTTCTTCCCTGAAATCATCTGGAAGCACTGGGGATACTGTCCAGGATGAGACTATCTTCTCAGTTTATCTGTAGAATCCCCTGAAGACTCAAAAGTCAATTTCCTTCAGCTAGCACAGCAATTAAATTGGACATTCCTTACCAGATGGTCCAAACAAAAGAATCAACTGTTGGTGAAATTTAATGGTATTTTCCTTGTCAGAAAGGCAAGTGAAAGACTTCAGAATGAGAAGATTTTGTAGGCATAGCATTTGATCTCTCGGGTGGAAGAGTCAGAGACAGAAATTAAAGTGATGCTAGCACTGCAAATGTATAAAAACAGGTTATAGAACATGTCCAAAGCTTAGAGCTTTTTGCTGGAGTTTCACAGAAGCTGCGGAATAGACTGAACAGAGGGCAGAAGAGAGTGGTAACAGTGTGTGTGAGCTTGAGAATCAGACTGAGACGAGCTACGTGCCTCTGAGCGAGTTACTTAACTGCTCCTCAGTCTCAGTTTCCTCTTCTACAAAATGCAGATGATAAAAACATTTGCCTCACATGGCTATTGTTAGGATTAAATGAGATAATGCAGTAAAGCACAATATAGTGTTGGGCAGATGACAAGTGTCCAAAAATGTTAGCTAATCTTTCTTATTGAATGTTATGAGTAGGGACTTCCCTGGCGGTCCAGTGGGTAAGATGCTGCGCTCCCAGTGCAGGGGGCCTGGGTTGGATCCCTGGTCGGGGAACTAGATCCCACATGCATGCCACAGCTAAGAGCCCACACGCTGCAACAAAGATCCTGAGGGCCACAACTAAGATCCGACGCAGTGAAATAAATAAATATTAAAAAAATAAAAATAAAAAAATAAAGAGCCTACAAGTCTAAAAAAAAATGTTGTAAGTAAATTAAGTGACATTATATTTCTAACATATAACATTATGTCTCTAAACAACATTACGGCAGAGTTTTAAGAGGCACAAAAAGGCATGTTTTCAATTTTTTCTCCACTTCGCACTAAAAACAAAAAGAATAAACTAGTCTAAATCCTGTATCACTCAAAATTCCACACATTTCTCGAAACTAATGGTGTTGGTAATTTGTCTTTCACTCACAACACAAAATGGACTCACAATTCTACGTCAAATTGAACGTTTAAATCTCTGCATCAGTCTGTCTCATGCTGGCAGCTTATAACTTGGGGTAACACTTCCGGAGTTCTCCATTTGAATACTGTATTGTAAATGAAGTCACTCACCCTGTTTTAGCAGAACCCCCAACAGGGACGCGTGCATATGGATAACGAATAAATACCAGTGCTTGATCATAAAGCCTCCATTCTGGCCCAATGATCTTTCTAATAATCCAGGGTATTCCAAGGAAACTAGGTCAGGACAGGGCAAGACGGCTCATAGTGATCCTATACCCTTCCCAAAGGAATCAATAACTTTTTTTTTTTTGGTATACTTATCACAAATGAAATCTATGGAAAATAGTGGAAAAAAATCTAGGAATTCTGTGACTACAAGTGGCAGGATTAATTTCCTTCTTTCTCAAAGAAAAACTGAGGCCCCTTCAGGTATAGTACTGTGCATCTATAGAGAGTCACTACAGTAGGCAGAATAATGATCTTACCCAAATGTCTATGTCCTAATCTCCAGAACCTGCGAATATGTTACCTCACATGGCAGAAGGGACTTTAATTAAAGATCTTAGATGGGGAGGGGTGGGATAGGGAGGGTGGGAGGGAGCGAGACGCAAGAGGGAAGAGATATGGGGATATATGTATATGTATAGCTGATTCACTTTATTATAAAGCAGAAACTAACACACCATTGTAAAGCAATTATATTCCAATAAAGAGGTTAAAAAAAAAACCAAAAAACATAAAACTATACAAAAAACAAAGCTCATATCTTCTTTAGACTTCACCCTATGTAAATTTAGAGCTGTAATAAAGAGGAGAAGACTATAAATTGTCATGAAGACTGCTTGACACAGTGAGAATGGAGCTGATAACTTGGCAGTCTCTGAAAAGGCATGGAATCTGACTTGGTGAATAATAATGAGGAATGGAAAAAGAGAGTGGATAAGGTAAGATGATGAAAGTACAATGGTTCATTGTGTAATACAAGCAGGAAGAGAAAAGTAGTTCATCTCTAGAAGTTCTTGTGAACCTGCGAGCATTGAGATAAATGACATTTGCAAGGACTTCTCGGAAGATGCTGAAATGAAAGTGCCCGGAATGCTGTCCAGCTACTACTCGGCACTATTTTTCTAAAAATCAATAGATTCCAGAATTCATTGCCTTTCTGTTAATAGAGTTCCTGTGATTTCTCTCCATTTGTGTCCGATTCACTTATTTAAATTTAATTTAAAAGAGGTTTGATGTTCAATTTACAAAACTGAATAAATTTTTATTATTTTAAAATAAAATTAAAATTAAAAAAAAAAAAGATCTTAGATGGGGAGATTATCACGCAGTATCTGGGTGGGCCCAATGTCATCACATCGGTCCTTAGAAGCAGAGAAGGCTGTGGTCAGAGAGGGGGCTGTGACTATGAAGGGGCAGAGAGATGCACCGTTGCTGGCCTTGAAGATGAGGAAGGAGTCACAAGCCCAGGAGTGTGGGCGGCCTCTAGGAGCTTGAAGGTAAACAGATTCTCTCCTAGAGCTCCAGAAAGAAACACAGCCCCGCAGACACCTTGATTCTAGCCCAGTGAGAACTATTTTGAACTTCTAACATGAAGAACTGTAAGATGATAAATCTATGTCATTTTAAGCCACTAAATTTGTGGTAATTTGTTATAGTAACAATAGAAAACTAATATAATCAGTATTTTCATGGCCTCATACACTAGAATTTCAGGATCCAAGATGTGTTTTAACTACTATTTATTGTTTAAAAATGCTGTGTTTTGGAGCAGGCCTCTCCACATTAATTACTTTACACTTTCGAAATCTATAAAAAAGAGGTTTTAAAAACAGCTTTTAAGAGTTACTAGCACTGGCCTTTAGAGCTGAGACAATTTCACTCAAATACCATAGCTAATGTAAAACACTCAATATAGTATCTCTTCTTTCCCTGAAGATGTTTACAAACCAAATTCTAAAGATAACCTATAATGGTTTATCTAAGATTAAAATTAGCTATTTTATTTCGTACACTCTCATATCCTGCCCCTATAAAAGGGCAATTCATTTGACCAACACATTAGCATAAATGCCTTATTCTAACTCATTTAAGACTTGGAGCTTGTTATATGTCCCTTCATCTACCAGAATACCAGAATACACTTGTCCCTCGGAATCCATGGGGGATTGGTTCCAGGACCCCCCTCAGATACCAAAACCTGCGGATGCTCAAGTCCCTTATAAAAATGGCATAGTATTTGCATATAACCTACATACATCCTCCCATATACTTTAAATCATCTGTAGATTACTTATAATATCTGACACACTGTAAATGCTATGTAAATAGTCATAAAGGTAAATGCTATGTCAATAGTTGCCAGCACAAGGGAAATTCAAGTGTTGCTTTTTGGAACTTTCTGGAATTTTTTCCACCCCCAAACATTTTTGATCCATGGTTGACTGGATCCGTGGATACACAGGGCCAACTGTACCATTCTTAAGGGTTAATCCCTAATTAAATCAGCAGTGAAGACTCTCCAAGGGCAACGTCAGTACCTTAGCTCCAACATACCTAAGTTCGTCCATCTCCCTCTTCTTCTTCATCTCTTCCTTTTCTTTCCTTTTCATTTCCTGAATCTGGGCTTTCTTCTCATTCCTCTCTTCACGGTCTCTGCATTCTTTCTCTGCCTCTAGGTCTGGGAACCGCTCCATTTTGGTCTTTTCCAATCGGTTCAGGATCTCATTCACTTTCTTCTCTACTGTCACAATTTTCACCTTGAGGGAGATGGAGGGAAAAAAGATACTGAATCTTTATGTTTCCTGCCCCCCGCCCCCCCAGAATAGGGCAGGGCTTTCCAGCAGCTTAGCAACCCAGCTTGATTCCCTTTAGGAAAGAGACATCATGCTGAGCCCTCAACAGCAGAGACAGACACCCACTCAGCGCCAGGGCACTGCCACCTCCGGTGATGCTCACACTTACGTCCTTCTGCCTGTGAAAGCCTATCTGTCCCACATCCATGTCGGCCGTTTTCTTCAGGTTAGACCAAGGGGTATAAACCACATTGACGTTGTTCATCTTGCAGCCTGCCAAGAGAGACTGTCCTCAACATGTGGGCAGGAGGACGCTGAGCAATGCGTCCCCTCACCCACAATGAAGTCACCATAATCCAACAAAGGAAAAGGCTGAGAATGAACAAGCCACCAAGTGTTTCAAACCACAAAATACTTTTTTTTTAAAAAGAAGCCACCCACAAAGGCAAATGGGAAAGCCGACAAACAATTCAAGCTAAAGTACTCTGATGAAAAGCAGGGTCAAGAGATCAGCTTCAGGGATCTTTGAGACTCTCTAAAATTGAATGCAAATTTTATTGTATGTGTTTTTAAAGAGAAAAGGACCAAACAGGTTTCCTCAGATTCTCAAAGGAGCCCTTGATCTAATAAAGGTTAAGCAGCAAGATAAAGTGATTCAAGACACCGGATTCTACCCTGCACTACCACAAACCAGCTGTGTGGCTTTGGGAAAACCCCCGTGGCTCCTGGCATCTCATCTGAAACATGAGGAAACCGGACTAGTTTAGTAGAGCTTTTTGGTTTTTATTTCTTTAGCCGTGGAACCTCTTTTACCAAAGAAAACATAACAAAGTAATCAAAGCAGAGATGCTCCGGAGGAAAGGGGTGCCAGGTATCCTGCTCACTCCTCCTCCTCCCCCCTCACCAGCCCCACTTCGCGTTTCCCCTCCACCCCTGACAGCCCCCCAGGCGGCTCTGAGAATCACAGTTTAATCACTGGTCCAGTGCTCTCTAAGGCCCTTCCGAATTAGATGGCAATACATTTCAATGTTTATTAAATGACCACGTACACTGGGGAAATCTGGTGAACACGACCTTACCTAAGCGATCAGTTAACATCACCAAAAATGAGGCAAACTGGCAGCATGTGCCCCTGACCGTAATGCACAAGACTGCACTTACGCAGTATTCCTGCCACAAAATGCGTAATGTGGTCCTACTGAACAGGAAGCATTGGACCAACCCAAAGTGGTCTCCACTCTAAAAGTGTCAACGTCTTGAAAGACAAAGAAGTGTCCAGATTAAAGGAGACCAGCGATACATGACAAGTGAATAGAATGTATGATCCTGGAACCAAAAAAAAAAAAAATGCTATAAAGTGACGGTAGTGGGACAACTGACAAAACTTACATATGGACTCTGTATAACAGTATTCTACCCATGTTAAATTTCCTGAATTTGATCACTGTAATGCAGTTACTTAAGACAATGTACTTCTTAGGACATGCTGAACGGTCACGATGCCTGTGATTTTCTTTCAAATGGTTCAGCTAAAAAACCACTGAGTGAATTACAGGGAGAAGGCAAACAAATACAGAAAAACTGTTGATTCTAAATTTTCTTGCAACTTTTCTGTAGGTTTGAAATTTTTTTCAAAATTAAGTCAAAAAAAAAAATCTCCACGTGCAAGGCACTGCGGGAGATAAAACATGGATCAGATAATGGATCCTGCCTTTGAAGATTAAAGGAAGGCAGATAAGTACATAAATAATTTCAATGAAAATTAGAAGTCATCAAGTGATGTTGGAAAGATACAGGTAAAGAGTTAAGGGAGTTCAGAGAGGGCAGTGGTCACTCAAAGCTGGAGGAAGGAAAAGGCTCCGTGGGAGAGGTTAAGTTTCTTAATTCTTAATTTCTTAAATTCAGCTTCCTCATCTATAAAATGAAAGTAATATCTTAATTCAGTAGAGTTGATAAATGAACAATTTGTAATGTTCTTGGCACAGTGCCAGGCATGTAATTAACATTCAATGCCAGCTGTTATTACTATTACTATAACTACAGCGTAGCCCTTGAACCTTAGCTCGAATCTAGACATGTGATGACTGAGCAGGAGTGTAACATTGAGGGCAGAGGGCACAATACAAGCAAAGGCACAAAGTAGGAAAACAGCAAATATTTGCTTTGGCTGGAGTATGAAATACATGAAGGGAAACAAAGTCTGTGTTCAGATCAGAGATGCTTAAATGACAGCTTAGGAAGTTTGGGTTTAACTGTAGAGACAAGGTGAAGGGTGTCACAGAAAGTGTCTAAGCGTTTAGAAAGTTTAATCTGGCAAGAGATTATAAAATGAATAAAGAAGAGGCTGACCAGATTCTATGATGACAAACAGCGCTGAAGGTGGTCAACCAGAGAGGGAAATATTTTAATAACACAGTGACGCAAATGTAGTGTACTTAGCAAATCTCACAGCAAAGACAATCTTCTTCACTCCTCAGCATCCTCTGCTATTGACTCCTGAGAGTGAGACGCCTGGGCTAAGCTCCTTATGAGTGAGCTATCCCTGTGGAAGGCTGAAGAGGAGAGAAGAGTGATTCAGTGATTCAATGACTCTTCCTCTTTTCTGTTTTCTTTAGAACTGGTAAACTATAAAGGGATTAAGAAGAAAGAGGCCGGGCCAAGAATAATGAGTCCAAAGCTCTTTTAATAAATTCACATCTGCTAGCCAGGGGCACGAAAACACATTAAAGAGGTTGCAACACACAAGGAAGGAGGATAATGCCGTAGTTTCAATTTTCATTATTTTTCTTTCCATAACCAAAGATTTTAACTGGAAATCTGAGGAGCTCTTCTTCTACTCATAAAAATGGAATGTCCTAAAACTAACTGCAATTTAATGATTTATGGAGTTGAAAATGAATGGCTCTGTTAAGACAAGACTTCCAGTTTCTTGACTAAGCACCTGATTCAGTAAAGCTGCCGAGTGAGATGCAGGAAAACGCGGACTAAGTGATGGGGGAGGGAGCACACTGCCCAGCTCTTCTCCTATAATCACCAGCTCCCGGTACCTGCTGTCAGCTCTGTGTCTGCCCCATGCTTATCTTCTATGCAAACCATATTTTTTCCGAACCCTCTGGATCACCCCTCAACTTTATATCAAACCAAACTTACCTCTACCTTATCTAGGTCCATGTCCTACAACTAAAATCCAGTCTACTAGCTCATTCCTAGCAGAATACCATCACCCAGCTCCCCTTTATAACTGCCACCTCCACTCCATTAACTGTCCTTCTTGACCTATACTGACTTGACAAATTAAATCTTGTACAGTAGAACTAAACCAGCACCAAGGCCAATACTACAGGTCCTACTTAAAACATGGAGGCCAATTGTCTCAACACTCTTTGCACATTAGAATCACCTGGAGAGCACTGTAAAAATACTGATTCTAATGCATCACCCTAGACATATTATTTAAGATTCTCTGGGAGATAACAAGATCAACGGACTTGATACCATCACAATTTACAGGGAGAAGAAAGTATGGAAGGAGAGAAGGAAAGAAAGAAAAAGTAGGAAAGAGTAATTGGGAGACTTGGGTTCTAGAATCTAGTAACAAATAATGGAAACAAACACATCAAACAACATTACAAATAAAGCCATGAGACACATCTCTTGCTTGGCAATTAACATAATGTAATTTCCAAAAGTCTTTCTACAAGTAACCTTAGGGGTAGGCAGGTCTAGACAATTTTCTTTTCTTTTCTTTTCTTTTATTAATTAATTAATTATTTATTTATTTATTTTTGGTTGCATTGGGTCTGTTGCTGTGTGCGGGCTTTCTCTAGTTGCGGTGTGCGGGCTTCTCACTGCAGTGGCTTCTCTTGTTGTGGAGCATGGGCTCTAGGTGCACGGGCTTCAGTAGTTGTGGCACGTGGACTCTAGAGCGCAGCCTCCGTAGTTGTGGCGCACGGGCTTAGTTGCTCCGCGGCATGTGGGATCTTCCCGGACCAGGGCTCAAACCCGTGTCCCCTGCACTGGCAGGTGGGTTCTTAACCACTGCGCCACCAGGGAAGCCCTAGACAATTTTCTATTCAAGGTAAAGAAAACAGGGTAAAAAAGACTTGAGATGGGGCCATGAAAATTAGAGGGGCAGGGAGGTTGGCTTTCAGTTCTCTGACAGGTAGTGCAACTGCCACCTTAAAGAACAAAACAGGGGAAAGGCATATTACATGTCATTCCCTTGACTCAAGCCAAAGTCAGTAATATGTTCTCTAAGATATAATCCATTTCAGACACAGAGAAAGCGGTGCTAATTCTGAAAACACCTCTAAGAAAACTGACCTTGAATGCTATTGGCCTTCACAAGATGGGCACAGTCCATCAGTACTTCCTTTGGAATATCTTCTATTTTCTCCCCCTGAAACACAAGAATAAACCAAATGGTCCACTACCTTGTTACTGATCAATACTGGAGCACTTTTATAGGGCTTTGCTACCTTACTAGGCACAATTTTATTAAAAGCAGGGGCTCTTCAACTGTATTTCAAAACACTGAAAAATGAAGTCCATTGTGGAAATGTTTAAGAGAAGGCAGTAATATGGAAAATCCTGACTTAATTAAGTGGGGAAAAAAACAGGGTATGAAAGAAAACCACTAAAATATTAACTGTATTTATGTCTGAGTAATTTTTCCCTCTTCTCTTTCTTACTTTTAGAAACCTTGTGGAGAAATGGTGCCTATTTTTGGCAATGGGAAGTCTTCTTAGCTGAGGTCCCTACAAACTCCCTGTCAAGAGACATCTTATAGTTTTGGGTCTCCATGATCTGGTAGGTCATCTACCCTCGGCATTAGTCAGGAACCAAGCTCCTGGTGTGTTAGATATAACCTTCTACCATAAAAGAGAAAAAATACTGATTCATTCTCTTTACAGATACCGTATCAAAGTCAAAGCTGAATAAGCAAAGCCGTTCCAAAAGAACAAAAATATCTGAGGCAAGAGCTAGTGGAAATCAACTCAGCACTTGGCTATTAGGCATGGGATTACTGAAGCACTTCTGTCTGGGAATGAAACATTTTATCTACCTAAATATTTGAGATAAATTAAGTTTATTCCATTATGTTTCTGTTTTTTTCCTTATTTTAAATGTTTCAAAATGGGAATCTCAATTACCTAAATTTTGACCAAAAAATACGTGATTTAAGTTTGTCACTACTTTAACGCCATATCTCATCCTGTGAGATTCCCTGACCACTTAAATAGAGGATTCTGAATTTACCATGTTGATAACACAATGTCATCGTCATGAATATCAACCATTACACTAGGCTATAATATAGTGATAGTGATGCCTTCAGGGGCATCTAAAATACACAGAAGCTGACTGACCCTATACTAAATAAATCAAATAAATAATTAAAAAACAAAACAATAGCTACCACTTTTTGAATATCTGCTTTTTGAGTGCTAGGTACACTAAATAAATGGCCATATGAAATGGATAGTACTACGTTCACTTTGCCAATGAAGAAAATGAAGCTTAGCGAGGTTAAGCAACTAGGCCAAGCTCCCCAATATCTAGTAAGTGACAGAGCTGAGAGATGAACCCAGGACTAACTAAAGCCATGCTCTAACAACTGGCCCCAGAGTGTGGTGCTTATGGAGTTTCTGTGGAAACGTACAGCTTCTTGGTCCTTGATATCAGGCTATGTCGCAACATCCCTTCTTGCTATTCCTGAAGCAATAGCCTCTTCTTGTTTTGCTACTTCTAATATAATATGAGCAGACCAAATAAAATAAAATAAAATAATTCAGCTTAGCATTATGCATAAAGTCAGAGTAAACAAACTCTGCATGGAGAGTGTAAGGTACTCTCCGTATGTAAAGGCCAGAATTTTGACTGTGGGCTTTGCGCCATCTGTGTTAATGAGATAAGCAACCTCTTGATAAGTGAGATTTTTCTATAGGTTTTCAAAAATCAAATAAGCCTAGGAAAAAACACTTGTTGAATATCCATGATCTTCAAGGCTTGGGTTGAATTCACCTGAACTTGACAAAGAAAAAATGAACACACATAGCGCTTAGCATGTGCCAAGCATTATTCTAAATGCTTCAGTTATGCTAGCTCATTTAATTCTCACAACAACCCAGTAAGACAGGGACTGTTAGCTCCCTTTTACAGATGAGGAAACGGGCACAGCTGAATAACTTGCTCAGAGTCGCACAGCTGGTAAGCAGTAAGGCCAGGATACAAAGCCGGCAGTCTGGCTCCAGAGTTTGGGTTCTGAACTACTTATACTTAGTCTCACTGCATCTCCAACACTTACTTGGTACCTACGAAGTACAAAGGGCTATGTCGTTTACTGCAGGAGATCAACCATGTAAAAGTTCCGCAAGGAGCACATATTTTTATCTAGCACATTATATGCTTCCAAAAGAAAATGAAATCAAACTCCTGTTCAAACAAGTTCTAACTGGTGGCAATGTGAACTTGGGACTACCCACCGTTATTTCCATTTTCTGATGCAGCAGAACCCAAAGGAAAAAATTTAATCTGAACCAAAAGGAAAGTTGGGAACACCATACTTTATTTTCTCTAGACTTAAAATAGTTCCAAAATGGCAAGAAGTTGCCTAGGAAAATTCAGAATTTTGTTCCAGCAAAGAGTTCACAATCTTCTTTTTTTTTTTACAACACAGTTCTCAAAAATATAAATAGAGTAAGTAAAGATGTGGTAGAATGTTTTACCTTGTTAGTAAATTAAGGAGTAAATATTATAAGCATAATGAAGTAGCATCTTGTATTTATTAAAATGGTCAAAAGGTTGCTATTTTTCTGAAGTTATAAAACCCCAAAAAGTTTCTGGAAAACCTATATATATCAGGTAGCATTTTAAACCAGCATAATATTTTCAAAGGGCAATCTGGCATAAAAGGAGTTATCAAAATGTTTATATCTTTTGACCCAGTAATTTCATTTCTGAGAACTACTCTAAAAAAAAAAAGAAAAGAAAAATAGAAAGTAGTTCATTAAAAAAATATTTCTTGTTGGGGATTCATAATGCTGAAAACTGTAAACAACTTATATTCTGACAAGGGAGCTTTCAAATTAACTGTGGCATATTATCAACTCAAAGCAGCCAGTCAAAACAATAAATATGAAAATAATGCAGTAACGTGAAAAAGTCTGTAAACTGTCACTTTAAAAGTAATACAATCTTTTTGATATCGAGCTCCATGAGCTGTTCATATATTTTGGAGATTAATCCTTTGTCCATTGTTTCATTTGCAAATATTTTCTCCCATTCTGAGGGTTGTCTTTTTGTCTTGTTTATGGTTTCCTTTGCTTAAAAGCAAAAGCTTTTAAGTTTAATTAGGTCCCATTTGTCTATTTTTGTTTTTATTTTCATTACTCTAGGAGGTGGGTCAAAAAAGATCTTGCTGTGGTTTATGTCAAACAGTGTTTTTCCTATGTTTTCCTCTAAGAGTTTTACAGTGTCTGCTCTTACATTTAGGTCTTTAATCCATTTTGAGAAAACCATAATTCAAAAAGAGACATGTACCAGTGTTCAATGCAGCACTATTTACAATAGCCAGGACATGGAAGAAACCTAAATGTCCATCGACAGATGAATGGATACAGAAGATGTGGCACATATATAGAATGGAATATTACTCAGCCATAAAAAGAAACGAAATTGACTTATTTGCAGTGAGGTGGATGGACCTAGAGTCTGTCATACAGAGTGAAGTAAGTCAGAAAGAGAAAAACAAATACCGTATGCTAACACATACATATGGACTCTAAAAAAAAAAAAAAAATGGTTCTGAAGAACCTAGGGGCAGGACAGGAATAAAGACGCAGACGTAGAAAATGGACTTGAGGATACGGGGAGGGGGAAGGGTAAGCTGGGATGAAGTGAGAGAGTGGCATGGACATATATACACTACCAAATGTAAAATAGATAGCTAGTGGGAAGCAGCCGCATAGCACAGGGAGATCAGCTCGGTGCTTTGTGACCACCTAGAGGGGTGGGATAGGGAGGGCGGGAGGGAGGCTCAAGAGGGAGGGGATGAGGGGATATGGGGACACGTGTATGCATATGGCTGATTCGTTTTGCTGTACAACAGAAACTAACACAGCATTGTGAAGCAATTATACTCCAATAAAAATGTATTAAAAAAAAAAAAAGTAATACAATCAACCAGGGGAAGCCAAGGTGGAATGCAGACTGAGACAAAAGAACCTAAGTGTGTGACAGACATCACTGAAAGGCATGAGGTGGGGAGGGCGGGGAGCAGCTGACAAGTAACTTTGAAAAACAGCATTTTGAATGGAAACTGTAATTGCACTGTACTTTAGTTGATAAAGTTGTTTCTTATGGGGATACAGGCTAACAAATCTGAAACCACTTCCATATATACTGGATTCAAATAAACAAATGATGGTGAATGGTGGATGGTGGGAGCCAGGCTTCCCACTGTCTGAGAAGGAAGTAATAGCTAAGCAAGGAAGGAATGTGAGAAAGGCCCCTGTAATAACGGGTTCATCAGAGACACCAGTCATGTTTAGCTTACTGTAGATACAGAAAAAATTATGCATACGAATTACTAACACGGGTTAGTATACATACACCTATTTCCTAGCTCTGTCACATGAGAGGGCCTAGAAGCAATGATACTCTAGTAGCAATGAGCACACCCAGGGTCCAGATCTTGATTTCTAAATACCATTTCCCAATAAAAGAAACCAAAGTTCCTCAGAGAAATGGCTGATCCTAGAGCTGGAGCAGGGAAAATACAAGATGAGCCTGGAGCATCTTGAGTGTCAGAAAGTAAGGAAGTGCTCAGAAAGTAAAATGACAGGAGCATGTCAAAGGAACACAAGAGCCAAGCTGGAAGAGTCAAAGCAGGGACAATTTTAGCAACAAAATGACACAGTACTGGATTATAACCCAAAGTAAAAAGTAAATGTGTGAGTCCATACTGATATAAGTAAATGACTGAATTAAATACATGGGAGAGAAGAGATGAATCTTTCTTACAGAAGAATTCCCAACAATATATGCAGGTACTCCCTGCGCCAGGACGTGGAGCTCTCCCCCTTGAGTACAGGCTGGACTTAGTGACTTGCTTCTAAATAATAAAGTATGTGGGGAGAAGAGCAACTCTCTAGTGAAAAAACCTGACAAACATTACCCTGGCCAGGAGATCAAGGTTAACACCATCAGTGCTAAGTCCTATTAATGCATATACCCCTGACATGATGGGATAAGAGCACTTCACCTCTATGCTATTGTTCCCCCAAACCCGTGACTCCAGTCTAGTCATGACCTGATCAGTACTTCTCAAACTGTCAAGGTCATGACAAACAGGGAAAGAGTGACAAACTGTCACAGACCAGAGACTAGGCAGACATGACAACTAAAATGCAATGTGTGACGCTGGACCAGATCCTGGAACAGAAAAAGGACATTAATGGAAAAACTGGAGAAATCCAAATAGAGTCCAGAGGTTAGTTAATAGTGATGCATCAGTTCTGGCTTCTCAGTTCAGACAAATTTACCATGGTAATGTTAAGATGTTAACAATGGGGAAAACTGGACACGGGGTATATAGGAACTTGTACTACCTTTGCAACTTTTCTGTAAATCTAAAATCATTCCAAAATAAATATTTTTAAAAATACACATAACAATTATCCATACCCTATGATTCAACTACACAAAATACAATAGATGGATATAAAGACAGATTGGAAAAACAGTGGTTTTATGTGACTAGGGAACATTAAATCTTTTCCCTTTACTAGGATAATGCTGTTTTAAACCTCCCAAAGCAGCCCCTGATAACTAGGAACATATGCCCTTGGTGAGGCAGGAGAATCACATGAGTCTGAGAAAAAGGAACTACAACATGATCTTCCTAGAAGAAGACAAAGTCCAATAGTGTCAACTGAAATGACAGGGAGAGAGAGCAGAGGTGACACACAGCACACCTCAGCTGGCAGGACAAGGCAGTGCTTCTATCTGGGAAATATGTGCTGTGTCCCCTTCCAAGCCTCAAAAATCACCAGAATTGCCCTTAGTGATTTCCTGGGTTGGGGGAAGACATCTCTTCATTTGCTAATTTGTAGACTTTTGTACATATTTATTACTCTAAACAATTTACTTGCCAAAAAAAAAGGGCAGAGGACAAGACAGAATGCTCATCACTACAGAAAAAGGCACGAATCCACGTTTAAATCCAGTTACCTTATGTAATCGAAGGTATACATGAGCCGAAGAGAGTTTGTCCACATGAAACCTACAAAGAATGAAAACCACTTTTAGCAAGAGGTACAAGATAACCATCTCCTCAGGCCACCTGCATTTAAAGCATTCCAATCCAAAAATATTAATTCAGTGCCGACTGCACACTGAGCACTATGGGGGCAGAAAACAGTCACCGCCTCCAAAGAGCTCACTATCCACTGGGAGAGGTGAGAAGAACACGGAAAGTTCTGCAGCTGTGTGAGACTAAGTACCAAGATGAGTACAGGAGGCAATGAATGTTAAAAGCCCAGGGAAGGGTGATTTTTCAAGAGAGAAAGAGCTATCAGTGACCCAAGGCTTCACTGATGAACTGAGACTTGGTGGGTCCCAAGCTGAACCACGGGACTTAGAGCAAACACGGGGAAGGAATTTTAGGTGAGAAGAGAAGGGAATGAAAGAAGTCAACAAGACTCCAGGGTTGCAAGCCTGGGAGACTCACAGGACCACTGACAGTAACATCTTACGTTGGAGAGGGAGCCAGTTTGGCAAAAAGATGACAGGTTTGGTTTGGGAAATCCTGAGTTTCAAGCAATGGCAAAACAATCCAAAGAGAATGTTGATCACAGAGATGGAAGAGTCAGGTGAGGACTGAAGCAGTAAGCAGACCACATCACCAAATGGGTCAGACCAACAATTCATCCAGCCTTACCTCTGACAATGACACTAATACGCGTCTCCTGGGAAAGCATGGTGATTGCCCTTTATGACGCTGTCC
The DNA here is from genome assembly GCF_028564815.1 of Eubalaena glacialis. Taxonomy (NCBI): domain Eukaryota; kingdom Metazoa; phylum Chordata; class Mammalia; order Artiodactyla; family Balaenidae; genus Eubalaena; species Eubalaena glacialis. Next base: position 114,052,699 of record NC_083724.1, read on the forward strand.
TAAAAATATTCAGAATGCCCTCTCACCCCAGTATCCTAAATTTACCTTTCATTAAGGTTCTATCATTCACCAATTTAATTAAATCTTTTAAAACTTACTTCTTTTTTCACCTAGTCCAACATTTGGGGATTTTAAGTTTTTCATATTTACAATTCACCAAATGAAGTTGACCGCTCTTTCCAACACCCAGAGAGGCCTCCAGAATGCTAGCAAACAATGGTAACACACGACTGTCACTTCGTGATTTCTGTTAACTTTACTCATCTCTTCCTTAGTCCTTTCCTTTCCAGACTGAGGAATGTTCAGTAAAATCCTAAGGAGGCAATGTCACGTCCCATTATGTATTTCTTTAGACATTCTCTTAGCATTAATGGATTTTTTAGAGCTGAAAATGGTTACACACTCATACCTGGTCCAAGATGTAGGCAGTGTGATTCTATATAAAGGTCAAGGTTTGCTGTTTCTCATGCCCTCTTTAAAAAGGTTAAGCATCTTGCTAGTCACTTTGGATAAAGAAAATTTTTACACATTTTTGGCAGTCTATGATGACTCTAGGTTTTATTCCTAACCATTAGTGATAGCCAGAAATGAATATAACATCTTAATTTGATTTATTTTTCTTCTGCTGGTTCATTTACTTATTTGCATTCCCACGTAAGAGATTCCTACTGATTATCATCTTCAGCTTGGCATTTTCCAGCCAGAAAATGTGTTTTTTGAAAATCTGGAAATTATACCTCACTACTCTGTTTCAGAATCTTAGGAAAATACCCCATTAGTAAGCAGGCTCAATTGAGAAAACTTCTCCCATTCCAATTTGTTTTAAGTTCTCTATTTACAACAACTCTTTCCTACATACCCATAGTAGCTTGATTGTATTCTGATTTTCCTTAAAGGTCTCTGATGTGGAATTTTATCAAAAGACATACACAAGTAGTTCCATGTATATACACACTGGGTTCATACATAGGCAGTCAAAGTACTAAAACACACCCGGGAATATCACTGCTGATCTACACCAACTTCAGGCTTGTAGGTACACCTCTACAAAGTGCAAGGGGAATGCATGTCCCAACGGCGCTTTGGTTGAAATGTAAAACGAACAAAAAAGTCAGTTCTGTAAACAAACTATTTTGAGCGAGTTTCCTTAAAAAACCTTCCAAACCTCCCAAAATGCTCACTCCAAGTTTAAATTATGCCCACTGGTTCCCTAGTTCCCTCTCTTCCTTGTTACCTTCCTCTCCCTGCTTAATCACTATTACTCTTTATTGAATGCAGAGACTAGAAACATGAGCATCCCTGACCTGAGAATGTAGAGATGCACGGGACCCCAAGCTGGGTCGTTTAACTCCTTAAAGTGGGGTCTCTAGAAATACTACTCATTAGGGGGTTTGGAAGCAGTGAACACACACTCTGTATTTTCCTTTGTTTAAAATGAATTTAGTTCCATTCTCATTTAAGCCTAGAAAAATTCTTTGCTTAAAAGCACCTTAGGAGGTTTCCTGGTATAAACTTAGATGTTGACATTCCCAGAGGTTAAGTTCCAGGTTGAAAATCTGCCCTGGAATGTAGATCAACTGACTCATTCTTTGCACACCCAGGAATGTTTCCAGGATTGACAGTTTATTAACTGTAACAGGTCTTGAAATTTAGGGCTATGCCAGGTCACATCTGACCTAGAAGAGCTTCTGGAAGTAAAAGTCAATCACTTCCGACAACAGACATTAAATCTCAAGATTAAAGAGTGTCGAAATGGCTATCAGGCAGCTATAGACACCTTCCAGAAGTCTACCTTAACGAAACAAAAGTGCCCAAGTCATAATACATGAGGTGTAGGTTGTAAATTGGAAATTTCTCTTCCACTTAATTTTTTTTTAAATGTCAAGTAAAAGGCTGTAGTGAACTGACTTTCATGGTGCATCTGAGTATGTAACCTTTCCTATACAGGTATTTCTGCCCCAAACCTTACAGCAGGTAACTGCGTAACAGGTGTGATCATCCTTATCTCTTGTGTGACAGATCTGGAGATCTTTGGGGCCTTAACGACAACTGAAATAATCCAGCCAAGGGTGACAGGTACTCAAAATGGAGATGACCAGAATGCAGTTACTGTGAAGAAATGTCCAGCAGAGATCATTTCCAGACAGGCAGAGAGCTAGTCAATTAGAAAGTCCACATCTATTGAACACTTACTATGTGCCAGGTCCTACGCTAGGTAGTGGGACAGAGTAGTAAACAAACCCAATGGATCACTGTCCTGGGCTGGGCGGGGGAGGCAGGGGAGCAGAGCTTATAGTCAAGGGTCCTAGGAAGGTAAGCAGCACCCAGTGCAGAAGCCCTGAGCAGTGCAACCTGCCCACCTGAGGTATGGGGGCACCAAGCAGTGTCTACCTTGATGACATACTTGAGTTCAGAAGATGGGCCGCTGTGCTGGAACACGGGGCTGATAAAAAAACCTTTAAACTTCCTCAGGTTTCTAGTGCCTCTTGGTTCCTGGAGTGTGGACTTCAGAGAGGGCAAACAGACAGGGAAGTACTTCCACGGGGTCAGGAGGCGGCTCCTTCACAATGAGGTAGGCTGGAGCCAGAGAGGCGCCCTTCAGTGGGCTCCTGCAGGTAGGCCCGGGGGTTCCGAGAATGGCTACATCTAGGGAGTAGCTTAAGTTAGTCGCTGGGCAATATCTTTCCTACAAGATGTCCAATGCTGCACACCTTACTGAAAATCAGTCAACTCTTCTAAAAAGTGGCAGCCTAAGCTCTGTCACTATAGGAAATTAAGTGAAGGATCTGGGCCCAAATAGCCTGAGGGAAGACAGAAACAGGGATCTAGAACTCGAGCTGGCTGGGGGCCAGCAACGACCCGAGTGGATCTGTTCAGTTTCCCTTAGCCTGAGTTTCCTCATCTGAAAAATGGGCATGATATTGGTAACTATTTCACAGGGTTGTAGTGAAGTGAAATGCATTAGTGGAGGTAAACACTCCACAGGATCTGGCCTACAGTTATGTGTTTGGTAAATGTCCGTTACTACTATCATTAAAGCCAACGGGATCCAAGTGCTTCTCCTCAGGGACGGCATTTGGTAGGGGGGTGTTAGGAGTTGTAGAGACCATATCCTGCTCTATAGTAGGTAGAATTAGGCTCCAGGAGAGAGACATCACAAGGGTCAGAGGGAGTGGTGGAAGCTGCAGCTAGAAAAAGAAAGCAAACTGAGCATGAGAGCATTACATGAAAGAAAAAGAAAGTAGCAGGAATCCATGAACTCCTCACAGGTTTTGGGTTTGAGTTGTAGAAAAGCCCATATGGCATCCCAAGGCAGTTAGAAAAAGAAAAGAATTCAACTAAAATGAAGGGGTTTTTTTCTGCATTTGTTTTGTTGTTTTTTTAGACTGGGTTTGGCAAGCAGCAAAATAAAATTATCTTGGAAGGAGGCTAAGAAAGAATATATTACAATTTTTGAAATTTCCATAAATTCTTTTAGAAAGAAGGGGTAGGGGCTGGATCAAGCCAGGGTTAAACTCTTTGTTGAGAAGACAACGGGAAGCCAGTCTGTGTTTTCTTTAAAGCTGGATCTGGTCAGATGCTCTACCTATTCCAACGACATGGAAGCTTGTGTCTATTTTCTTCACTGCTTCTTGTGAAGCCTGCATCCATCCACTCAAAAAGAGTGTTCTGAGTGTGTTAAGTGCAGTGGTCTCAGTAACCTACTATGAGGAGACACACAGGAGGTAAAAGCAAGCCTATGTTCCTGAGACCTTTGCAGTGAGGCCCGAGATCTAGCCCTAAGACCTCATTCCCAGTTAACGTGGTAATTATAAATGAAGGAAGCTGGCAGTCAGCTATTTACCACTGAACATTCTTAGACAAAACGCAAAGCATGAGTTCTAGTTTTAATCATAGGAGTCAGGTGGTTGGTCAAGTCTAAGAAAGTAAATAATGATCCATAAAAAGCAGAACCAAAATTGCTACTTACCAAATATCTTCAGGCCAGCCATACTTTATCAGATCTTCATCTGCAGAGAGACAGAAGAGAACAAAGAAAAGGAAAAAAAAGAGAAATGAAGGTCTTAAGGGATGCAAACTACTATGTATAAAATAAATAAGCAACAAGGATATATTGTACAGCACAGAGAAATACAGCCATTATTTTGTAATAACTTTAAATGGAGTACAATCTGTAAAAATACTGAATCAGTATGTTGTACACTGAAACTAATACAATATTTTTTTTAATTTTAATTCAGTTTTAAAAGTATTCTTTGGTTCTTTTATTTATTTATTTTTTGGCTGTGCTGCACAGCTTGAGGGATCTTAGTTCCCCGACTAGGGATCGAACCTGGGCCCTGGCAGTAAAAGCACTAGGTCCTAACCACTGGACCGCCAGGGAATTCCCTAATATAATGTTTTAAATCAACTATACTTCAATAAAAATAAGTTTTAAATTTTTAAATAAAACAAAACTAAAAACATGTTTTAAAGAGAAGGTTAAATGAAATATGCCAAAGTTTATCGTAAGTTGGGAGGGGAAAAAAAAAAAAAAATCTTTTCCACAAAACTTTTTCTCTCCCTTAATAAAGAGTAATTCAAAGAGGCTTTGATGCTTGAAAATACCAGAAAATTTTTTTTAATAGTTTTTACAATTGGACAATTATAATCATTATAATTTTGTATAACACTTATAATCTAAAGTTCAAAGATATTTCTATTTGAAGATAAAACTAACACTGGCAAATCAGAGCAACTGAGATGTTAGATAATGTCTTAGAAAACTGATTCACTATAACAATACTTATATGTTAAAATGGTTTTGCTACAACTTTAAAACCAGTGGACTGCATTTTACGTCTTAAAAAAAAAAAGCTTCTCAATTATAAAATTGTAGAAAATTAGGGAACAAAACAAACACCAGAAATATAAAAAAGAAAATAAAAATCACCTAAAATTCTGTCACATATGAAAATAAAAATAGAAGAAATAGGTAAAAGTCAAAGTAACTGTTTCTGAGGGTAGAACGTGGGTATTGAAAAGGATGGGATAGAGAACTGATGTTTTTTACTATAAGCATTCTGTTATTACTGGAACTTTTAAACTATATATTTGTTAGATAAAAATAAAAATTTTAGAAGTTCTTTGGAAAAAATGACTACTTGATTCTATCATATGGATTAACTTTTCTGTTGTTGACATTTGGATTGCTTCTAATTACAAATGCTTCAGTAAATACTTTTTAAATAAATATGTCCATACTCCTGATTATTTCCTTAAGGTGTATTTCTAAAAGGTGAAGTATTCGTTCAAAACATATGCATATATATGTTTTTTTGTTTTGGTTTGGTTTTGGTTTTTGGCTACGCCACATGGCTTGCAAGATCTCAGTTCCCCCACCAGGAACTGAACCTGGGCCACGGCAGTGAAAGCGCCAAATCCTAACCACTAGACCACCAGGGAACTCCTACGTATGTATATTTTTAAGGCTAATAATATATATCTCTACAGAAAGGTTATCTCAATATATACCTCTAATAGCCATATTAATAATTAGTAATACAGAAGCATTACTTAAATTATTAAACCTAAAGTTAAAAATTGTAAGGTAAAGTGATTCACATATGATGATTTAAAATGTACTCAAGTATAATCTATCTAACTTTAATGAGGTATTTATTTTCCAGAAAAGCAAAAAGATGATAGAGTACCCTCTTGGATGAGGGTACTCTAAGCAACTGCAGACACCTTGAGTTTTCTGAAGGGTTTTCTACTAGCTTAAGTAAGAAGCTGAGCAAATAGCTGACAAGTAATCAGAAAAATCAGAAAAAGGGAATTATAAAAACCTCTTTTCCTCATTTGGGCAATGTTTGGCTCCCTGGTGACACCTGCTGGCTAATAAAAAGAACACACCTGAAAGCTTTTTAGAGAAAGGACTCATTCAACTTAAAATTCATTTATGTTCCATCCAGCCCTTAGCCTGAAGTCATCAAGGCTATTAGAAGTAAACGTGATGTGCTAGGAACGCTAGAGAACAGGCAACTTAAAAATGTAATACCGTTCTTACAAAGCAGACTAAGAGAGTTGGATGACTCTAAGAGTGCCTGGGGAAAAGTATTCTACATACAGATTTTTTTTTCCTACATATACTTTAATAACAGCAAAACACCACTCCAGTGGGCTCTAGACAGAATCTAAATTTACATCTGCAGACATAAACTCTGTATCTAGATTTGTATCTGTAGAGAGAAATTCCTACAACGGAGGTTTAAAGGATTCATTCTAGCCCATCCTAACCCACTCTTCCACGAAGCTTCTCAGCTCTCCCTAACCACATTTACTCTCTGCCCCCTCTACTTCTACAGTGTTTGCTATTAATATTACTTCATTTTGCCCATACTTTTGTTTAATAGACTTTACTTTTTAGAGTTTTATATTCACAGCAAAACTGACCACTATTTGGTTTTTGTATGTGCCTCCACCTGAATGAACACTGTGAAAACACAGACTCAGTCTTCCTCTTTGGATACTCAGAGGCTGGCACATGGCCTCACACAGACCAGCCCCAGCGAACAGGAAACTACAATGGAAGGGAAAAGAGACACAGTGGGAATGTCCCTGGCACAGCTGCCTGCGTCAGCAACACGGGTAGCCCATCAGTGTGCACCGGAATCAAAGCGGCCCTTCGCTGTAAGACATACATAAAGCCGTCCCCGCCCCGCCAGGGCTGCACAGTGCAAAACCCTCAGGACCTCAGCTCTAGGTGCCTCTCAGGAACCTGAGCCTTGGGTTCACACCCTTCGTGTGGTAGAAGGGAAAGTAGATTTGGTCAGGTTTGGATCCATATCTACTGTAGATAACTAGGACTCCTTAGTTATAATTGTGCCTTATTGTTCAATGTAATATAGAGAGACAGTATCCCCTCCCCAGCTATGTTCATCAGGAGGACACTATGAGAAAAGTTATCCATGACAATTCACCGGTTACTAGGAGAAATATAAAACTCAAGTATTAATATACTGCAGACAGCTTCTCCATTAAGTCACAAGCAGAGTCAATGGCATAAATTCATTATAAGGAAAAAACTGTTTAAAAATTAGTTATTTTATGCTATTGGTTTTTTCTCTTGGCTAGGATGTGACAGTCTTGCTTATACTGATTCTGCTTATGGTTATAGCAGGGTTTGAAACTCTTATATAGATCTGATTTATAATATATAGTTATATATCACATTATATTTATAACATTATATATATTTTATGTGATGTATGTGTATATACATCAACTACATATACTTAGCATGTGTAACTATACATATACATACAACTATATATGTTTTTATAAAACTATATGCATAGTTATATCTAAGTTATATACAACTTATCACTGTTCTTTGACATCTTTTAATTAATTTGGGGCCTTATTTCATTAATCAAGTGTCTCATACTGAAGAATGTTATACTTGTCTCTTTTAAAGGATCAAGCTTAAACTGTCAGTTACAAACTGCACCTCGAACAGACACCGATGGTTTTAGAAAAGGAAAAAAAAAAAAAAGCAATACCTGAGGGTTAAAGAAAAGTAACTGAAGTGAATCAGGCAGCTCTCAGACTACTGAGGCAGAGTCACCCAGGCCTGGAGTATTCCCAGGGGAGAAAGGAGGCGGCTTTGGGGAGCTCCAGAGCTCCAGAGAGAACCACCAGTTACCGAGCGCCCACCGTGGGCCAGGCACTCTCCCCAGGCTCTTTCATTTAACCTTCACAGCCCTGCAAGGCCGATACCATCCCAGGATCCTCTTCTTACATCTAAGAACCCTGAGGTTCAAAGGGGTTAAGTAACTATGGCTAGTTTGCTGAAGAGGTGGGATTTTAACCCAGACTGGCCGGACTTCAGAGCTGTCTTTTCCAGAACATGATGCTACCCTCAAGAGAAGAGCAGCTGTGCTTTTCAAGCTTGAAGAAGAGGAATTCTGTCACTTTCTCCAAGCTCCCTTGTTGTAGTTCTTTCCTCCCTCACCTCAGTGTCCCACAAACTGAGGGTCAGTGCTGTCACCTCCCTGCTCTTTTTTAAATAAATTTATTTATTTTTATTTTTGGCTGTGTCATGTCTTCATTGCTGTGCGCAGGCTTTCTCTAGTTGCAGACAGCGGGGGCTACTCTTCATTGCGGTGCACGGGCTTCTCATTGTGGTGGCTTCTCTTGTTGCAGAGCACGGGCTCTAGGCGTGCAAGCTCAGTAGTTGTGGCTCGCGGGCTCTAGAGCGCAGGCTCAGTAGTTGTGGCGCACGGGCTTAGTTGCTCCGCGGCATGTGGGATCTTCCTGGACCAGGGCTCGAACCCGTGTCCCCTGCACTGGCTGGCAGATTCTTAACCACTGCGCCACCAGGGAAGCCCTCCTCCCTGCTCTCTTGACCAAGAAAACTACATTTCCCTTTCGGCGCCCCCCGCCACTCGTGCAGTCAAAAAGGTGATCCCTAAATCAGTGTTTTTCTTGTAAACTTTATATCAAATTCATTAGTGAGTCAGAAAATTAATTTAGCAGGCTAAGACTAGCTTTTTAAAAATGAGATAAAACAGAAAATAGAGGGCACAGAAAATAGTATGGGTATTTTTTTGGAAATTTTTGTTTTAGTTAGGTGAATGTTTGTATCATTTAGTCATAGGAATGTGCACAGTATGAGATAACGTGTTTCATTCTGAGAGCGGTCAAGAAAGCACTGTTAACATTTCAACTCAAAAAGAACCATCTTCTGCCTCAAAACAACCAAGATATGTTTCTTAAACGAGGTAAAGATGTACAGAAAATGATCTTTTCAAAGTCCAAGCCACAGATTATTTTTATTTGATGAAAACCAGCACAAGTTAACCTCTAATTCCTGTCACCCCTAAATCAAACGATACCACAAAACTCTTTGTAAAGTAAGATTCTAATCAGCCACAGGTGGTCCAATTAGCTCAACTATTATCTGATATAATGAAATTCTAAGAAAGTTAATCCTTTGAAATTCCTTATAACGGGTTAGTTAGTAGTTAATTGAAAACTCATATCCAACAAACCATTGGGAGAAAAGGCAATTAACACTTACCTGCTGGAAATTTCAAAATCAAATGCTTTTGAAAACTTACTTTCATATTTATCCTTTCCCATGTAAATAGTGTAAGCAGATGAGTTAACTAAGACAAAACAAAAATAAGAATAGTTAGATAACTTCAACACCGACACAACTGTTTGATGGGAAAAACAAGTGACAAATGCTTATTAGGGGTTGGCAAAACATTCATGGCCTGTAGGCCAAATCCAGCCCTGTTTTTGGACAGCCCTTGAACTAAGAATGATTTTTACATTTTTAAAGGGTTGAAAAAAGCAAAATGAAGAAGAATAAGCTAGAGAGACCGTACGTGGCTTACAAACTCTAAAATACTGACCATCGGGAGAAGGTTTACCAACCCTCATTAAAAATGGCTACTTTCCTACTTTCTCAGGGATTTAGTTCAACGCAATTCCAGTTCAGTCCTATACTTTTGCCTTCTTCAAAATAGTTTTAAAAAAACAACGACCAAAACTCTTCACCTCAACCATTTAAAAATAGGTTCCTATACTTAGGCAAGTTTTATTTTTCATAATTTGATTTAGTTATGTCCTAGGTGTGCTGCAAATTATAATAAGCTCCCTATCACATTCAGGGGAAACACTGGCTCTCAAGCTTCTTCTGATCAGTGGCTCTGAACCTTGTTTACACATTAGAATCACCTAATTTTGCCCCAGCTCCACCTAAGACCAACCAAATCCAAATCTCTGGGGATTGGAGTTTTGCAAAAGATCTCTTTTTACAGTGATTCTAATGTGAAGTCAGCATTAGGAACCACTACCCTAAATCAAAAAGAATATTCTGGGTATGGTTTACCTTAGAAATGACATTTGCTTTCCTGAGCTAGTGTGTTTTGATGTGGGCATCCTCCACCTGGAATCAGTTAGGTTTTGTAATTGAAATTCTAACTGGGTCCTGGTTTTCCGAGCTAGTCTACCAAAACCTGTTAGACCGACCCCGTTTGGACCTAGACTCCTGAATTAATAGCCACTGAGCCTCTGCCTACAAAGCCTGGCAGACAGGTACAAGCTTGGGCCAGGCACTCTGCTGGCTGTCGCTCCAGAGAACTACCGTGTGAGTGGAGCTCTGAAGGCTGGGAATCAGCACTCTTTCATCTACAGATTCTTAAATTCAGGATTGCCTGGACATTCAGGATGAGAAGCTCCTTAAATGGTCAATCATAGTTGCCTCTCTTGGGGACAGAAAACTCCCAATTCCTTCAGTTAGCAGTTATGATGACTACAGTCCATAATTACTTGGAAATAGTTGAGAAAAATAACTTGAAAGAAGAGAATTTTGCACTGACCAGTTGACAGAAATACTTGTCTATAACAGAGCATTATATTAGCTTGATAAGCCCTTTGCATAGCGTATAACAAATGTCAAGTGCAGGAATACTACTAAAAAGTGTTTCAGATCCTCTCTGTACATCATTATATGGGTACACCCTTTTGAGCCTATAAATGTCACCACTAGGAGTATATATCCTACTAATTAATACTCCGTCAAGCAGTGATGTTCTTTTTACAACTTAAACACTCATTAGTTAAGACTGGTTATACACACTATAGAATATCCATAAACAAAATACCATGTACCCATTAAAAAGAAAGGACAGGTGAAGAAATTAAACAGCAGAACAGTATTTTTGTGTATCTATACACAGTAATACTCAATTTGTAAAAAATAAGCAACTGTGTATACATAAACATGTTTACATATATATTTTTAATACACGCACCAATTTTCTTTATACTATGGAAAGATATACATTTAATTGTTAGCAATAGTTACCTTGTCTACTTGCTTATAAAATGTATAGATGGTTTTTGTAATCAGAACAAAGGTAATTTTTTTAAATGATCCAAATAAACAAAGCTGTCTCTGCAGGACAAGCTATCTAAATTACAGCAAAGAGAATGACAGATGGTTCTTTGGATGGTTGACCTATAAAATGAGGTGATTAAGAACATAAATGCTACAAGCCCAAACTGAGGGGCATTCTACAAAATAATTCTTCAACTGACAGTGTCATGAGAGACAAAGACTGAGCAATGCTCCAGATCAGAAGACGCTAAAGAGTAATGAATGACAGCGGAACGCAACAATGATTTGTAATTTTCCTTTGTTATAAATTCTTCACTAGGACACTGATAAAAACTGAATAAAAGCTGCTGATTACATACTAGTATTGTTGCAATGTTAATTTCCTGATTTTGATAATGAAGAATGTCTTCTGATAAAGAGAATATCCTTGATTTTAGGAAAAACACCCTGAAATATTTAGGGGTAAAATACAACTTACTAACAAACGGTTCAGAAAACAAAAATCTGTGTGTGTGTGTAGAGAGAGAGTTGGGCGGGGAGGGGAGCCGGAAAAAGAAAGAGAAAGGGGAAAAGAAGGAGATAAGGTATATGTGGTAAAATGTTAGAATTTGGGGAATCTGAGAGAAGGCTATAAAGGAAATCTTTTACTATTCTTATAACTTTTCTGAAATACTGAAATTATGTCAAAATAGATAATTAAAAAGGAGCATGACTGCTGAGTAAGAAATCTGAATTAAGCTCCCATCCATGTTAGAGGGATAAAGGAAAAGTAAATTGAATTATTCTAGTATTTTTGTTACTCTCACCCAAATATTAAGGTTGATTAGTATGGGAACTAGTTATCTTGAAGATACCTGATACCGGTGTAGCAACCAGGCCAACTTTAGAGGCACTGTGATAATCTCATAATTTACAGAACAATCTATCTTGAGACAGATGCTAGTAAAAGGTACTAAAAGTACAAGTGAAGTTAATGAGCCATGCGCAGGTAATCTGTGGGTCCATGAATCAGAGGGGCTTAAATTTGACACTGGAAATATAGCAAGGCTAATGTTTCATTATTCTATTATGAGAGCATGAAAGAATAAAACTAAGCAGATTTTAGTTAGAGATACTAATTTTAAAAGGGAAGGCAAAAACTTTCTATTGAGATTTTCAACCCATTTTTTAAAAAAGTTTTTTTGCAGTAAACCATCAGTTGCTTGAAAACCTTAGCTGTCTATACGAAGTCATTTCCTGCAGATTCTGTATGTTCAAGTTGTTTTCTGTACTAGGATATATAAAGTTTTACTACTATCTTACTGGAAGTTATAATTTTTCCATTAACTTTGCAATTTTAAAAGCTGCACAAGTGCAGATTTATTAGACTTAGAGGCCAAATATTTTTCTGACAGTAAGCAATTCTGATGTTATAATGGAAGCCAATGAGAAAAATATGATCCACAAATCAACTGAAGCACTCTGTTCTATTAAGGGCACCTGCGTGTGTATGACTAGAGCTCAAGGAATTTAGAATCACTTTAAGGAGAATAAAGCAGCCAGCATAAAATACATTTAGTACGTATATGGCCTGCCTATAGTTTTCATTCCATTGCTGGACTTGTACGGGTAACTATGTTGTCAGGGACTCTCATGAGAAGCTACAAAGAGACACTCCAGTTATCTGGAGGGGCAGGACAGGACAGAGGGAGTCTGAAAATGCTATTAGGGGCCTATAATGATTTTTCAGGCTAGTTTGAACTTTGTTTCTAGTAATTTTAAAAATATGGGTAAGACAAAACTAAGCCTATAGAGACAGAGAAATAGCTTATGGCACACCGTGGAAGCCTAAACTACTGAGAAAAATGAGATGTGATAGTATGATGGAGTAGCAGGGGAGGGGGTCTGTGAGTTACAACTTCCCTGGGCTTCAACGTTCTCATCTCTAAAGAGCAAGTACCACTCTATTCAAACCCACACAAAACTGCGCAGCTAGTTTCACTTAAATCTCACCTTTAACAAGTAGGCAGAGACAGTAGCAACAGAATAGAGTGTGCCAGAAGTCAAAAAAATATCATTCATTTATTCAATAAGTATTTATTGAGTAACTATTATGAGCCAGGCACTACACTAGAGAAACCAGGAGATCCTCTCCCTGCCCTCAAGGGGCTTACACTCTATCTCAAGCAGACAGAGTTTAATATCATATGACAAGTGCAATGCCAAAGGCATACATGGGTGTTAAGGGGATCCCCGAAGAGTTATATCTAAGCAATCCTGGGGTGGCGACAAGGCGGGAAAGGCATCTGGAAAAGATAGGCGAGGGCTGTCTCAGGGGAGAAGCAGCTAACTGGGGGGCTGACTGTAGGCAAAGGGAACAACATAAGCAGAGAAATGAAGACACAGCATTTCCTGGGAACTAAACACACCCTTTCCTTGCCTGCCAAAGACAAATCAGAAACATTATCATGTCACTTTTCAAGATCTGGGACATCAACTCTGCCCAGTGAGTGGCTTTATCGCCATTCCAGAGTCTTTTTATGGCTTTCTGTAACATCCAGGCCCTATAACCCTTTCCTAGAAGGCTAAGGCGCACTTCCCGTAAGGCAGAGTTGTTGGCAAATGTCTCCTTTCTTTCTCTATGCGGGTAATTACCAGGGCTCAGCAAGATTAAAGGTTACGGGGGTGGGTGGGGAAGGGAAGACTTGGGATAGGGATGCGAAGAAGTCCACAAACTGTCCCATTCCAGGTAGCGACAGGTCTTTCTGATTGAGGGAAAAGAACAACTCCCGGAGGCAAAGACAGCAAGGGGGATGGTGCCTCTACACGCCCCCAGGCCCTGACGAGGGGGCGCACGGGGGGGACTGGGACGGACACGGTGGGGGGACCATGAGGACGCGGGAAGAGGCACCCACTGCCGAGGAGGCGCTCAAGGACCAGGCTCAGCGGCGACCTGGGGGTCTCGGCTTCGGAGCCCCGCGGTCGAGCAGGGACCCGGGAGGTCTCGGTGCCCACTCACCGCTGCTGCTGGTGAAGTAGAACACCATGATCCCGGCGGCGGCACGGCGACTCCAGCGCCGAGCAGCGGCACTCAGCTCCGGAAGCTCAAGATACCGGAAGCGCGGAGGCCGCTTCCCCCGGAACTCCTCCGTGCACTTCCGGCGGACGTCGGGTAACGTCATAACGCCGGCTGCCGGCGCCGTTTTCAATCCTGGCGGGCTACCCCGTCGGCGCGCTGGGAGCTCAGTTTACTAGGGGGTTGAGGGGAAAGAAGATGGAGCCAGGGCAATAGGTGATTGGAAAACTGCAGGGAAACTCCGTCTTCCTAAGAGAAAAATGTCATTCACTGACTTTATTTTCAGAACCTCCACCCCGTGAGCGGTCAAATCTTGAGGCTTAGCTCTTGGTCTTATCTGCCTCCTTTTACCCGCATCTGGCCTGCCTGAGAGTAGAAACCTTTTGCCTTCTTCACAGCTAGGCGTTCACTGAGCCAGTTACGGCACTTGGCACTTAGTAGGAGCTCATTAAATTTTGACTTAACCTTAGCTGTAAAATGAAGATGAATAGAGCTGCTAATTCACAGGCTATTTTGCCAGGGTTAAATAAGTTAATGGGCATAAAATGTTTAGAATATAGTGAGTAAATTGTGATATTCCCCGGAGGCAATATGCCTCTCTGCGTAAGATCTGCCATCTATTATTACCTGTGAGACTGGGCAAACCTCTGAACCTCAGATATCTTCCAGATGTAAAGTGGGAATGATCTGACTCAAGGAAAGTTCCCACAGCACTTAATTTTGACCTGACTATTTCTGTTAACTTCATCTGACCGACTTCATTCTATGAAGTTAAGCGCATCACTTAACTAAATTTATTTAGAGCTAAGAAAGTGCCAGAGACTGTACCAGGAGCTGGTACACAAACATAACAACAGTAGCTAATAATCAGTGAGTGCTTTAGGAATCTTTGGACTTTGCAAAGGAAGAACCTAGCTCTGTCCTATAAATAGTCATTGTTTTCAGGCCCTCAGTTTTATTCTCTGTAAAATGGGAATGATGATTCATATCTCATAGACTGTGGTGAAGAGTAAATGAAATAAAACACATCAGACGTGCAAGAATGCCTGGCGCATAGATGTTACTGTCATGAATTTTTAATTTAACTTGAAAAATGAAAAAATGAGCTGGAAACCTAACGTATTACTAGTAAAAAAAAAAAAAAAGGTAAACTCACAGTAAAGCTTCAAATGTGAAAAATAACTGCCTCGAAATCTTAGGCTACTTTACAAAAACATCTTACACTAAGTGACCTTAGAATGTGCCTGGAGTTCCAGAGGGCGCCTTTATTCTGCCAAAAACTACAATTCCCAGAATGCATCTTAGATAGGGCCTCCGGAATGGAGCCCGGCGCGCCTCAAGGGATTGTGGAAGACTTGGTTTTGGTGAGAAGAGAGCTTTTAGCCTTGCAAGGGCGGGAGAATCTTGGAGACCGCCTTTCGGGTGGGCGGGGCAAACGCTAGTGCACAACCAATCACCGAGCCAGCCCCTGGACGCGCTGGGAAGCGGCCAATCGGAACTCACCTACTTCCGCCTGGACTGGCGCGCGAGAATTTGAATACAGTGGGGACCCCTGGCTCTGCTGAGGAGAGGTCGCCTGTCCGAGGAGCAGGTAAGTCCTGCGGAGGGTCGAGGCGTGGGGTGGAAGAGCCAGGAGACCGGGAGGTTCTGTGGAACGTGGAGGTGAATGTCAAGGAAAAAGAGCTTGTGCTCGGTGCTTGGCGCGTTCGCGGCTGGAGACCGAAGCCAGCGAGCGGGTGTCCGCACTTCAGGTCACCGGGTTTCCATCTTTCTGACGCCGAGTTTTCTCGTGTTTTTGCCCTGACAGCGTTTGGGGACAGAGGCGCTTTTCTCTCCTACCTTTCCTCATTCAGCACCGGAAGGGTCTTCCCTTAAGCCGCAGCTCGACACGAATTCCCAGACACCCAGGTCTTTCTGTTTGTTTGAAGTCACGCTTGTGTAATTTTTTTTTTTTTAAATATACTTGATCCGAAGGAAGGGGAAGGGAAAACGCTTATTGAGCAACATACCATCTGCCCGAGAGTTAACATGTGTGATTGTGTTTACCCGCAGCCTTAGGAGGTCAGAGTATTTTGTAAATAAGGAAACCAGCGTCTCCTCGACTAGAAAAATGAAAGGATTATGCTTCCCCGTTTTCTTGCTCGCTTCTGATGAAAAAGCTAGAGACGGTCTCTGCCTTCTTTGAACATGCAGGCTGTTGAGAAAGACAGTCAAACCAACAAGAAAATGTGCTAAATGGATACCAAGGAGGTGCAGGATGGAATGGAAGCCTAGGGCAAGAGCATCTAACAGCGGGAGGGGTAGGGGTGAGGGCAATGGCAAGGACAGCTGCCCAGAATATAAAGTGATTAAACTTGGTATGGATTCATCAGGCTAATTGAGGGGAAAGTGTGTCCTGAAATGGGGTAAAATCCTTCCTCCTTGGTAGGATCATTTTCCGGCTTGAAACATATACTATTCCTGCTTAATTAGTTAATTAAATTGTACTGTCCCTGCTGAATTAGTTGCTACTGTGATGTAGTGTTTTTCCTTTTTTTTTTTTTTTACCTTCATGGTTTAAACCTTTATTAAAGTGATTTGCTTTTTAAACCCATCCCCCCCTTTTTTGGATCTTTATGGACCGTCACCCATCTGAGAACTCTTTCAGACTTATAAAGTATAATTTTGATTTAGTGATTTTTATACACATTGGATTAATTTGGTTATTATATTGTTCTGTTGCTTTTAGGAGTTCAGTTAAGAAGATGTCAACTTTAACTCCAAGGAAAAGGAAGCAGCATTCTTTGAACTGTGATAAGTGAGTCTCAGCCTATGAGTAGAAACTGTTAAAAAAAGAAAACTCCACCACCTTGCACTTTTTATCTCCTCTCTTCTGTCTCTAAATATTTCCATTCTTCCATTCACCTACTCCTTGAGGCTACAGTAATACTTTATATTCTAATTCTAGTCTGGAAATACTGTAAGCTTTCATAATTAATTCTTTAAGGCCTTTGGAGGGAATCAGAGAAAGGGCTGTTTTCTATGGCTTGGAAATGTGGGTCAAATCTTTTATTACCTTGCTCCTTTCTGCTCTCTTATGTAATATTTAACATACTGTTTTGCATATAGTAGATACTCATCCGTAAGCAATCCTATAAAGCTCTATACTCTATGTATGTCGTACCAGAGATATATATTATAGAACAGCCCTAAGTGGTCAGTTTATTACATAAAATTAATCATTTTAGGGAAATTATAGCAGGTATATGGCCAAAACTTAGAAATAGGTTTTAAAACACACGCACACACACATATACATATACATGCATCTCAAAGCTTCTTTGTAAACAGTGTTTGTTTTCACAAATATTGGAATCTTAGTTTTGAAAAATGTTCAAATGCTTTGTTTGGTAAAGACAGAATTTGGGAATTCTGCTGTTAAACTACTAATGTATATGGATGGATGTTTGG
The DNA here is from genome assembly GCF_028564815.1 of Eubalaena glacialis. Lineage (NCBI taxonomy): Eukaryota > Metazoa > Chordata > Mammalia > Artiodactyla > Balaenidae > Eubalaena > Eubalaena glacialis. Next base: position 114,070,098 of record NC_083724.1, read on the forward strand.
TGGAGAAGATGCATTTTTAATATGCCTTACAGGTAGAGTTGTTTATTGCTTAGCAGTAAATTGACATAGAAATGGAAGCAAAATAACAATATTTATCAATGGACTGTGTTTCTTTTCATAGCCTATTATCAGAAATTCCATCAAAGAAATTAATTTCGGACTTTACTGAAAATATATTTCCATCACCTAATAAAAAGCACATTTGCCAAAGCAGTGATAAAAATGAAGAAAAGATTCATTGCTCTCAACAAGGCCATTTCATTTCAAGTCCACTCAAAACGACTAAAAATAGATTGCCATCTGCAAATCAAGGTTCACCATTTAAATCTGCTGTGTCTACCATATCCTTTTACAACAAAGATAAGTGGTACCTCAATCCACTGGAGAGAAAGCTGATAAAAGAGAGTAGATCCATTTGTCTAAAAACTAATAATGAAGATAGATCATATCCCAGTGTGACAGAAAAAATGCAGGGAAAACCAGCCTGCTCCAAGAAGATGAACAAAAAACCACAGAAGAGTTTAACTGCTAAGTGTCAACCAGGATATAAGTGCATCAAGCCTGTGTCAAAGAATTCTAAAAATTCCAAGCAAAATCGAGTGGCCTATAAGCCAATTGTGGAGAAAGAGAATAATTGTTACTCAGCTGAAAATAATCTGAATGCTCCTCGCGTTCTAAGCCAAAAGGTCAAACCACAAGTTACCCTCCAGGGAGGAGCGGCTTTTTTTGTTAGTAGGAAAAAACCCTCTCTAAGAAAATTGCCCCTGGAAGATAAGCCATTACTGGGACTCACCCAAAAGAATAAATCAGAAGTTATTGAAGAGTCTGATGTGGAAACTGTCAATGAAAGAAGTTTTGAGACAAGGCAAGTGCCAAAGTGTTTGTTAGTAGAAAAAGAACTGAACACTGAGCTGCTGAGTGAAAGAAGTAAAAATGAAGAGAAATTAATAAAGGTAAATGTAAATATATCACTTTTAAAACTGAGCTGGCTATATAACAGAGCTTCAGTATACATTGTATATATGTAACTTTGAACAAAATTTGTTTTTTTTTTTTATAAATTTATTTTATTTTTGGCTGCGTTGGGCCTTCCTTGCTGCACGCGGCCTTTCTCTAGTTGTGGTGAGCGGGGCTACTCTTCGTTGCGGTGCGCGGGCTTCTCATTGCGGTGGCTTCTCTTGTGGAGCACGGGCTCTAGGTGCGTGGGCTTCAGTAGTTGTGGCTCGCGGGTTCTAGAGCACAGTAGTTGTGCACGGGCTTAGTTGCTCCGTGGCATGTGGGGTCTTCCCGGACCAGGGCTCGAACCTGTGTCCCCTGCATTGGCAGGCAGATTCTTAACCACTGTGCCACCAGGGAAGCCCAAAATTTTGTTTTCTTTACAGTCTGTAGGACTGCTTTTATGAAGCCAAATAGTATCATCACTATAAAGAATTTAGAGACAGGGTAGAAAGATGGGCTTTTCCTCCCTTTTTTGGCTTACGGAAGCCTACCAACATTTTCTTGGCATTAAGGTTTACATCTCATTAAGTTCCCTCATGACTGTGGTCCAGAGAAACTTAACTTTTACTTGGTAGTCAGTGTTTTTAGAAAGTAGAAATAACAAAATTCAGGTAGTAGATTTCCAGAGAATGAGCATATTTTTGTTTGTTTCAGCTCATTATTTAAAGTGCTAGCTTATTCTAGAAAATTTAGAGAATACAGAGAATATAAAAAATATGTATTGCCCTCACGCAGAAATGAAGACCCGACACAGCCAAAAATAAATAAATTAATTAATTAAAAAAAAATATGTATCTTCTGTAATCCCACTACTTGGAGATGATCACTGTGAATGTATAGTTGGGTTTTTGTTTATTTTACATAGTATGTTTTCATGGGTGCCATTCTATGCTTTTTTGATTGTGCTCCTATTTGTCACAGCTGGCCTAGACTAGTGCTGTCTGATAGAATACCAATACACGTAATTTAAAATCTTCTAGTGGCCACATTAAGATAGTTTCTAAAAAGTTTAACCCAATATATTTTAAATGTTACTATTTCTATGTCATCAATATAAAAAGTTATTAATGAGATATTTTACATTCTTTTTTTTTGTACCAAGTCCTTGAAATCCATGTTTATTTCCACTTGCAGCATGTATCAATTGGGACTAGCCATGTAGCAAGTTCTCATTAGCTGCTTGTGGCTGGTGGCTACCATAATAGACAGTGCAGGTCTATACCTTCTATTGTTGACCTCTTGTCAGTAGGGAGAGAAAGGTGGTTTTTTTCCATGTAGCCAAGTGCAGAAAGTAGTTGAGGCAACAGGCCTTAAGAAGGGCTCCCAGTTTGGCGACTTCCATGTCTGTGGTGACTTGTTTATGTTCATCACAACCCTTGCAGCTGTAGGCTTTCACATACACTCTGAGGCTCATATACTGCTGAGCAATTCAGACTCTCTCTGCAGTCATTTCCCTCCTCACCTCCTCTTATTGTTCTCATTGCCTCCTCCCAAATTCAACCCCAGTTCCTACCTCTTGTAGTCACCTACATGTCAGATCTCAATGGCAAAGATTATAATTGGTGGCCAGTGGACCAAGTCCAGCCCATGGATGTTTGCTTGGCCTACATAATGTTTAGAGCCAGCATTTTTTTTTAAATGTAAGGTAACAGATTTCTGGTGTTTCATGAAAAATCGAACTCTGGCAAAGCTAAGCCCACATTCCTGCATGGCAGTAATCTCCCAGAACAGAGTATCAGGCTACCATTTGACAGGTATGGGCTCTTCATTTCCTTCCACTAAATCAACGTATGGATACATATCTAGATCAGTCCAGTTTTGCTGCTAATTTCATTTACCTGCTGCCCTTGTAAGCATTTCTATCAAGTATTGCCAAGTATATTGTTAAATGGAGCATGTTCTTGCTTGCCTAAGCCATAACAGCAATTCTACTAATTCTTCATCTTATTTCTGACCCCCCCCAAAAAAAAAAACACCCCTATATCTTGATAGGGGTTTTGGGTTTGGGTTACATGATATATAAGTTTATGAAAAATTCATCAAACTCTACTTTATATCTGTGCATGTCACTGTATATAAATATAACTCAGTTTTTAAAAATCTAGGGCACAACTCAAGCTAAAATTAATTCTCAATCCAATGAAGCAAAGTGCGTGTAGGGGAGGGGTCCTGATTAGTATTCTCCATATCTATTTGATAATGAAGAGACAGTCTTGTTACAGTGACATGATGATTTCTCTGCAGTACTCTTCTGACTTTTTTTTCTGAGCTTCATTTTAAGGGGTTAGGTTTTGGGTTCTGCCTAGTTTTTAGTAGTTTGAGAAGCTGGGCTTTTGTGCATCTTAAATTTGTGGAACTGGGCTCTGTTCTCTACCTAAGGTTTTGTTAAATACCCACTACTAGTAGTCATCTCTGCTAGATGAGGGTGAATCCTATTTTCATTAGAGGGTGCATAACCTTTCCCCAACTCCTTATGGACCCCTGAGAAGTGGCACACTGATGGGTTGTCTCACCTCTTCTGAGATGTTATGATGTTGAATGAGTTCCTCTTTAATCAAAAGTTTTTTCCTTTTCCCCCAAGCTGTATATTCTGAGTCTCACCAAACAAGTAGTCTTAGTCCCTGCTACTGCCCAAAAAGTGGGAGTTTAGAAGCCTCTCCAACTACTCCAGAATGTTCTTTTTCTTTCCTTGGCTCCCTGATTTTAAAGCTTGTGACAAAAGGTTGTTCCTTTTCAGTTTGGCAGCTGCTGGGGAAATTTTTGCTGTTTTCACTAATTTTTTTGTTGTTGTTCAATTCATTTTTGTAGAAGGGATGTTCTATAATCTTCATTCTGTCATCTTTGTCAGGAAATAATACATTTTTGACAGGATGACAAATTATAGACTTAAATATGCACACTCTGTCTTTTAAAATATTACATTTAGTAGATATAAAGGGAATTTTCCTTAAAATAGACTGAAAATTGAGAATTTAAGGTCATTATGAAATATAATTCATAATAAACTACATACTCTGTTTTAGAAGCAGATCTATTGGGATTCATTCACTAAATAGAAAATGATTAAGAATTATAGGTTTCCTTAATTTTACTTATTCATTATTTTCAGGATGCATCAGATAGAGTCATTTCTTCAAGGGAATGTAAAACCGATGAAAATAAGAGTTTTTCTTCAGAGGAGACTTTCAGTGAGAACAAGGCTGGTAAGTAAGAGAAAAGTTTTTTTCTCAAAATGAGTTTATTTGCTTGTAATAATGCTTCATTACATGTGTCAATATGAAATTATATACAATAATATGTTGGGTTTTTTAAATATTCAGTATCTGTGACCTGTATCTTTGTGTTTATCTTGGTAACACTGTTTTCTATGATAAGCAGTGCAGTGCATTTTATGGAGGAGACAAAGAGACCTTAGGCTGGAACTTAAGACAAAATACTGATGATTAATTGGTCTGTGAGATGTGGCCAAGTTACTTAAGCTCCCTAGGGCCAGGTGTTCTTATCATACATACCCTACCTACCTTTTACCCCAAATAATACGAGGGAGTGAAAACAATTTGTTATATATCTATGATCAAAGCCCAGTTGTAAGCAGAATTTAAAAGGCCATTAAAGGGCACTGAATTGGGCATCAGGAACCTTGGGGTTTTGTCTAGGTCTGCCACTAATTAACTGTGTGATCTAGGGAAGAGATCTCTAAAGTAAGGGGTTAGTCTTAATTTTTAAATTTCTCTTAGTCCTGAAATCCTATTATTAACTTATGGTGTCACTGTTCACTTAAACAGTATTTACTAAACTATGAATATATAAAGAGGTTGATTAACATTCTACTTACCAGCCAGATTCTTTGTAACTTTAACTTGTTCATTATATCTTTAAATTTGGAAATAAATTAAAATTCTAGAAGTAGATATGTAGACTATAGTGAGAAGCTGTAGCTCACAGGAAGAAAACAAAGATAAAACTAAAAGCAAAATAGCCCTTAAGAGGATCTAATGACATAAGGATATACAGAATGATGATTCATAATGGTTATCCTGAGATATACTGTTAATAACTAGTACTTATTAGCTGCTGAATATGTACCAGGCAGTGCTAAATGTTTAGTATGCTTTGTGTTTTCCATGGGTTGTGCTATCCCTGATATGACAGAACAGGTAGCAGAAAAATAATAACGGCTTTTCATTTACAATAGTTATAAAATTTTCTTTAAAAATAAATTTATTTTAGTACACTGTCTAAGTCCATTTAAGGAAAAATATTTAATAAATAAAATATAATACAGATGGTACAAGGGACTTCCCTGGCAGTCCAGTGGTTAAGACTCCGTGCTTCCACTGCAGGGGGCACAGGTTCGATCTCTGGTTGGGGAACTAAGATTCTGCATGCCACTCTGCATGACCAAACAAACAAACAAACAAAAGAACAGGTGGTACAAGCATATGGCAAAATTCATAAAGGTAGTAAACAAATGATAAAGCCATATTACTAATTTATCATTTAATTCTTACAACAACCCTAGGAAATAAGTTTGTATGCCCATTTTACAGATGAGGAAACAGACTTAAGGTTAAGTAACTTACCCATAGCAGGTCAGATTCTCAACTGTCTTGGCCTTGTTTCTAGAGAATGAGCTCTAATTATTTTTCAGTGCAAAGTTAAAAGTTTGCTTTTTTACTAAATAGCATACTTTCAATGTACTATTTTTCTCTAATCAACTACTATTTAACTTTTTTCTTTCTTTTACTTTTTTTTTTTTTTTTTTTTTTTGGCCATGCCATGTGGCTTGTGGGATCTCAGTTCCTGGACCAGGGGTTACACCTGGGCAGTGAAAGCTCCGAGTCCTAACCACCAGGGAACTCACACCTTTTTTCTTTTTTTTAATAAGCTTTTTATTTTGTAGTAATTTTAGATTTACAGAAAAGTTGTAAAGATAATACAGAGAGTTCCTGTATTACCCTCTTTCCCCCTTTGTTAGCATCTTAAATTACTGTGGTACCTTTGTCAAAACTAAGAAACTTAGATCATTGGTATGTTCCTATTAACTAAGCTCTAGACTGTATTTGGATTTGATCAATTTTCCATTAATGTCCCCTTTCTGTTCTAGGATCCACCCTGGGGATCATATTGCATTTAGCTGTCATGTCTCCCTAGTCTCCTCTGGTCTGTGATATTTTCTCAGTCTTTTCTTTGTTTCCATGTTTTTCATGACCTTGACATTCTTAAGGAGTCCTGGCCAGATATCTTATCTGGATGTTCCTGAACCTGGGTTTGTCTGATGTTTTCCTCATCATTAGACTGGGGTTATGGGTTTGGGGGAAGAATGCCACTGAGGTGAACTGCCCTTCTCACCACATCGTATTGGGTGCTGATGTCCACATGACATTACAGATGATGTTAACCTCTGTCACTTGGTGAAGGTCAGGTTTGCTCTATTTCTCCACTGTAAAAGTTACCCTTTTTCCTTTCCCAAACTCTGTTCTTTGGAAGTAAGTCACTAAGTCTGGCCTGCCCTTTCAGGGAGGGGTGGGGATTAAGTTTCATCTCCTAGAGAGGAAGATTTTTCATATATTATTTGGATTCCTTCTTTTTTTTTTTAAACAATGTTCCCTTATTTTATTTTTTAAAATAATCCTTTATTTTTTATTTTTTTCTAGATTTAGTTTTATTTATTTATTTATTTATTTATTTATGGCTGCATTGGGTCTTCGTTGCTGTGCGTGGGCTTTCTCTAGCTGCGGCAGGCGGGGGATGCTCTTCATTGCGGTGCACGGGCTCCTCATTGCGGCGGCTTCTCTTGTTGCAGAGCATGGGCTCTAGGTGCGTGGGCTTCAGTAGTTGTGGCACGCAGGCTCAGTAGTTGTGGCTCGCGGGCTCTAGCGTGCAGGCTCAGTAGTTGTGGTGCACAGGCTTAGTTGCTCTGCAGCATGTGGGATCTTCCTGGACCAGGGCTCGAACCCGTGTCCCCCTGCATTGTCAGGCGGAGTCTTAAGCACTGCACCACCAGGGAAGCCCAATTTGGATTCCTTCTGTAGGGAAGAGCTGTCTTTATTTTATTTTTTTGGCTGCGTCGGCTCTTAGTTATGGCACGCGGGATCTTCATCGCGGCATGTAGAATCTTTTGTTGCAGTGCACGGGCTCTTTGTTGTGGCGTGCGGGCTTCTCTCTAGTTGTGGTGTGTGGGTTTTGTCTCTCTAGTTGTGGCGCACAGGCTCCAGAGTGTGTGGGCTCTGTGGTTTCTGGCATGCGGGCTCTCTAGTTGAGGCGCACAGGCTCAGTAGTTGTGGCGTGCAGGCTTAGTTGCCCCGCGGCATGTGGGATCTTAGCTCCTCGACCAGGGATTGAACCCTTATCCCCTGCATTGGAAGATGGATTCTTTACCATTGGACCACCAGGGGAGTCCCTATTTATTCAATCTTTAAATAAATAAATGGACTCCTGGATATTCATCAGTATGCACTCATGAATATTTTATATTTTGGGTTAAAATTTAATACTACATTATTTATATATTCTGTTGCTCATATTGTTCCAGCTTTGACCATTGGGAGATATTTTCAGGTCAGTTCTCTTTGACCTGTCCCCTTCTTTTGCTTTTTGAGCACTTCCTTCTTACTTTCTGTCACTACAAGATGCTCCCGGCTCATCCTTGCGTTTGCTTTGACGCAGTCCTAGACTCAGCCACTTCTCCAAGGAACCCTAGTTCCTTCTGTTGGGGAATATAATTTAGAAACCAAGTTCTGGACTTGGTGTGCTTGTTGCTACTGGAGTGTCGTGGCTCCTAGGCCCTCTCAGCAGACAGAGCTAGAAAATATCAATATATGTATGTATCCTAATCCATGTATATGCACACATCTATAATTGTTTGTGTATCTCTCCATCTGTACATATGCTAAAGAAACATAAGTTCAAACTTGATGTCTCCGACTAATCCAGTCCCACAGGGTTTATCCCTCCCTTCCTTTTTTGCTTATCTGTAACTTCTCTCAGATAGTGAGAACCTGGCTCCTCCCAGCCACTGTGCGCCTACGTAATTAAGTACAGTCCCAATATACCTGCAACACAGTTTCAGAATTAATTCATACTCCTGTGGGAAACACATTTACCAGCGTGTACCATTTAAGTACAGTCCTTTTGTCTTTAGCCTTCCAATTTCTAGTCAAAATGTTGTTTTGTAAAGTTACTTAGGTCATCTTTCCTTTCTTCCACTGTCTCCTTCAATGCAGTTCTCCATGCAGTTCTAATGCAGTTAGATTCATTTGTCACAGTCTGCATTCCATCTTGGGGTCCCTCAACATCATGGTTGTTTTTTTTTTTTTTAATACATACATTCAATTTTACTCTCTGTTATATATAGTTCTATGGATTTTGCAAGTGCATAGAGCCATGAATCAACCCCTCCAGTACCCTACAGAACAGGTCTCTCATCCTAAAATTTCCCTTGTGTGTATCCTTTGTAGTCACCTATTCTACCCTTCTTCATCCCCCTGGCAACCGTTAATCTGTTTTCTGTCCCCATGGTTTTACCTTTTCTGGTAAAAATGTCACACAAATGCAGTCGTGCAATAGGTAGACTTTTGGGTCTGACTTCTTTCACTTAGTAAAATGCGTTTAAGATTCATGTGTGTTGTTGCATGTATTAATAGTTCATTCCCTTTTTTCTGCTGAACTACGGAATTACCATACATAGTCTGTTTATCCATTCCTCCATTAAAGGACATCTTGGTTGCTTTCAGTTTTTAGCAATTATGAATAAAGCTGCTATAAACATTTGTGTACATGTTATTCTGTGGACATAAGATTTCATAACACTTGGGTTAACACCTACAAGCATGATTGCTGGGTTATGTGGCAAATCTATGTTAAACGTTATAAAAAAACTGCCAAAATGTTCCATAGCAACTGTGCCATTTTGCATTCCCACCTGCAATGAATGGGAGTTCCTGTTACTCCCCATTCCCTCCAGCATTTGTTATTGTCAGTTTTTTGGATGTTAGCCATTCTAATAGGTATGTAGTAATAGCTCATTGTGCTTTTAACCTGCATTTCCCTAATGACAAATGATGCAGAACATCTTTTCATGTGTTTATTTGCCATCTGTATGTCTTTGGAGAAGGGTCTGTTCAGATCTTTTGCCCATTTTTAATTGGACTTTTTATTATTATTGAGTTTTAAGAGTTCTTTTTATATTCTGGATACAAATCTTTGATCAGAAATATGATGGAAAGTATTTACTCCCTAGTCTGTGGCTTGTCTTTTTATTCTCTTAACAGTTTTTGCAGAGCAAAACACTTAAATTTGATAAAGTCTAACTCATTTAATTTTTCTTTCATGTATTGTGCTTTTGGTGTTGTGTGTAAAAAATTATTACCAAACCCAAGTTCATGTGGATTTTTCTTCTAGAAGTTTTATAGTTCTACATTTTGCATTTAGATCTGTGATCCGTTTTGAGTTAATTTTTATGTGAGTGTTGTCATTTTTTTTTTTTTTTTTAGAAATTACATTTCTCCTCTTTTATTCACTTCTTTTTTTATTATTAATTAATTAATTTTATTTTTGCCTGTGTTGGGTCTTCGTTTCTGTGCGAGGGCTTTCTCTAGTTGCGGCGAGCGGGGGCCACTCTTCATCGCGGTGCGCGGGCCTCTCACTATCGCGGACTCTCTTGTTGTGGAGCACAAGCTCCAGACGCGCAGGCTCAGCAATTGTGGCTCACGGGCCTAGTCGCTCCGCGGCATGTGGGATCTTCCCAGACCAGGGCTCGAACCCGTGTCCCCTGCATTGGCAGGCAGATTCTCAACCACTGCGCCACCAGGGAAGCCCCAGTGTTGTCATTTTTTTGCATGTGGATGTCAAATTGTTCCAGCACCATTTGATGACTGTCTTTTCTCCATTGAATTAACTTATGTCTCTTTGTCAAAAATCAGTTGACTGTATCTGCATGGGTGTTTCCGGGCTCTCTATTTTGTTCCATTGATCTATTTGTCTATCCCTTTGTCAATACCATACTGTCCTGATTACTGTTAAGTCTTGAAATCAAGTAATGTGAGTATTTTGGTCTTATTAACCTTTATACTCTTATGCTTTAAAGCTTTAAGTTTATTCTGTGATACAAATTATTGTCACCTTTTTGCCTACAAGTTTCTCCTGAGACCCTTGTCTATCCCATCTTCACCGTGTCTTCAGTCAACACAAAAAGGTAAGTGTCACACTTATTTTAATGTTCAAGGTTTAATTGTGAGTCCACTGGGTCTCTTTTTCTTTCTTACACTATTTAATTTGGAGAACATTGTTTTTCTTCCCCATTAAAGACATATTGAGAATAGGAGATGAAATCAGATCCTCTCATAGAAACTTCATAAAAACTTGAAGAGTTGAGAGAAGGAAAAGACCTTTGTGGACTTGAATAGTAATAATTGCTACGTTTTTATATAGTACCTGACCCATAATAAGTAGTTTATATCCATTATTTCACTTATCCCCACAACAACCTAGAAGGTTGATGCTATTATTACCATTTTCAGCTGAGAAAACTGTTTGTAATTCAGCCACAGTTGCACAGCTATTATAGTTGGCAGAGCCAGGACTAGAATCCATATTTTAACCAAAGCCCATTAGGCTGTATTGCCTCCCCTGTGTGACAACATATTGATAATAGTTCATGTTTAATGGGCGTTTACAACCTCATGGTGTAGATACCATCATTACCCCATCTTATAGATGAGGAGACTCTGGCCAGAGGAGTAAGTAACTTGCAGCAGCTTAATGCTGTTATAAATCCGAGCTGAAGCTACCACTATCCTGGTCAAAACTAAAACTGGAAGTGCGGGAGGCATGGGTACATGTGAGCATAAGTGGAAAAGCTCTGAAAAAGAAGTTTCTTATAGTCTGAACGTCTCATCTCGCTAAGCAGCTTTGGTTCTTTTCTCCCTATTTGATGATAAACAACTAAAGGTATTGAGCAAGGTACTTCCTAGGTAAGTTCTCCTACTCTTAGGGCATCTCACCCTAAATTGCCTTGGAGATTGGGTTGGTTGGGCAACTTTTCCCCTTCAAAGGCCATATTCCTAGTTTTTTTCACCCTTCCCTTTTCTCATCTGTCTTCTTTCATGACTGTTTATTGAGGATTGAAACCTACCACAATTAGCTAATAACAGCATATAAACTAATTTAACCTAGCATAAGGAGATATTAGGAGACTGTTGGTTGAATCATTTGAAATTTGCTCATTATGTAGGATCTAACAAATCAGATATCATCAATTTCTTGTGGTTTAATCTATGAGTTCTACTTTAGGTAGTTTACAGATTCTTTGGATTTGTAGTCTCACGTTTGGCAAACGTTTATAGAGTACCATGTGGTATTGAACTACACCGAGTTTTAGAGATGTAAAGGTAAATAACACATGGTCCTGCTATCAAGGAAGTTATGGTTAGAAGAGGACAGGCATTTAAACAAATACATATAATAAACTGTTAAAATTGCTAGGATAGAAGTAAAGAGATTGCGGTCACGCATGCAGAGATGGCAAGAGCTGTGGTACTTAGCAAACGTATAAGGGGTGGAGGGGGTCAGCGACCTAGACAAGTGTTTTTTATATTACAGGCATTAGTAGTTTATCAAATCAGTTTAAGGGCATCACATCTAGCATTTTTTTAAAATGGAATAATGCATCTCTCACGTAGTAAGTGTATTTAGTGAATCCTGTTTTTTTCAGTTATATATATGTATCTGTATTTGTCATGATGTGAAATATATTTCTCACCATAGGTTTGTCAAGTCAGTTTGAAAGCCATTTTCTAGTCAGATGCTAGCAAGACACCTTGGGTTAGCATAAAGCGTTAGACAGGGTTTTTTTCCAGTGTTTTTTCATTTGTCAGTATCAGTTTCTGTTTGAACCCCTTGCTTTGGGTACTTGGTTTTTTCCCTTGCCTCTACTCTCTAGAGATTTCTATTTCTTTGATCCTTGGAAAAAGGTCATTTCATTATAAGGCAAGGGTTACAAACTCAGTGCCTACAGAGCCAGCCAGGCTGGGCAGAGACTGGAGCCAACTGGAGAAGCATGCCCCACCTAAAAGAGCACGTGCTGTGTAGCTCCAACTAGTAGATTCTTCGATGAAACAGAGGTCTAATGATCTTACAGTGTTTTTGCAATATTGGAAATACACATTTTTAAGTGGAATCTCTAGATTTTAAAATATTGGTAGCTAATCCAAAGTTTTAAACTCTGTGCGAGTTGATCAAAACATTTGCTAGCTGGTTTTGGCCGAAGGGCTCCTGTTTGCAATCTCTATAAGTCAGTCCCAGCATTCTCTCCTAATGCGAAACGGTTGCCTCAACAACATCTATCCAGCCAATTTTTTTTTTTCTCTAAGAATTTGAGAATAGTAGGGTGCTGCTTTAGGCATGCGGACTAGCGAGTGTATTAGCCTCACTCACTGCCCCAGTAAAAAGTTGTTGGATCATAATGTGCTGGTGACTGACTTCCTGTGGGTCTGTGAGATTCAGTATTAGAGTCTACTTATCTGCTATGGTATTCCAGGAGTTTCTTTATGCCTAGATGGGTAAATATTGTCCTAAGGTTTGATAAAGCAAGAAAAGATTAAATTTTAAGGGTGACATCGACTTACAAAGAAATCCTGCATATATGCAGCTGATACTGTAGATGAAATCCCTTGGACGTGGAGTTAGAAGACAGGGATTTGAGTCTTTCTGCCATTCTTCATTAGTTAATTTACCTTGGGTAGTTTACCGATCCTGTCTGAGTGGGCCTCAGGTTTCTCATTGTTTCTAGCCCTATTACTTCATCAAGTTATGTCGATAGAAAGCCCTAAAAAGTGCAAAGTCCTCTGCAAATGTTATATACATTTCTTTTCATTATAATTTGTCAAATATTTTTAAATTATTAAATAATACTTTCTACTTCAAGATCTCTAGTTGAAGAACAGTCTTCTGTGGGATCCGTCACATCTACTAACTTCTTGAAACAAATCAATATACAGAAAAATACTAATACCAGAGATGCAAATAAAGAAACAAAGGACCAGCTCGTCATTGTGAGTAAATTTAAAACAAAGCTCCTCCTGTACATGGCTCTCACATATAGAACCTGAAGTCTGACGTGTTGTCTAAGCATAGTTACTGGGGGTTATAGATATTCTGAGTTTGTAAATGCTACCTTTGCTGTAGTGGCAGCATTTAAAGCTAGTCAAGTACATTTTTGAACTGATGGTGTTGGGCAGTCCTAGCAACTTAGTAGAATGCTGATGAATGAGTTGCCTCTGGATAAGGAAAATTATTGTTGATCTATAAAAGACTTAATGAGAATAGCAACATTGCATTAGACCTGGGTTTGGCAGACTATGGCTGTGGGCCAAATCTGGACCATGGCCTATGAGCTAAAAATGGCTTTTACATTTTTAAAGGGTTGGAAAAAAAGAATATGTGTGTCCTGCGAAGCCTAAAATGTTTACTTTCTGGCCCTTGGTAGAAAGTTTGCAAACACCTATATAGACAATTCAAAATTTGGTATTTTTCAGTAGCATTAAGCAATGCCTTATGAGATAGAATGGGAATTAATAAGCCTTGACATTGAATATCCCTGAATTCTCTATATTCATTAATTTATCTGTGCTTTTCCTGAACTTTTACTATGTATTATACTTATTTTTTATCAACTCTTGGGGAAAAGACTTCAGACTCCTAACCACTTAAGGAAAAAATACTCTATGATGAATGTATTAAGTCCTGAAATTTTTGCCCTGCCTCTTTGAAATGAGGCTTTTTTAGGCCTCTCGTATAAGAGCTTAATAAGGAAGTTTCATTGTTCATCTTAGCTGTAATATTTATGATTTAATCTTATTGCTTCCTAGAACTATGGGTCCAGCTAAAGAATCTTGATTTTTTTCCCACTGTCCAAAGAGGCAGTTTCACTTCTTTCATCACTATTGCATGTTTAGGGCTCTTCTCATTCCATTTTGTTTGTGCGGAGAGAGAAGAAGATAGAGTAACCAGACTTTCATTTAGTATTTCACCTGTGCCAGCATAAAAAAAAAATGAGGACAAATTTGAATGAATGGACAAATTTACATGAACTAAATGTAGAGCTAACTGTGATGTGTTTAGATAGGCTTTTTTTTTTCCCTTCCAATTGTAGGACGCTGGTCAGAAACATTTTGGAGCCACCATGTGTAAGTCTTGTGGCATGATCTACACTGCTTCCAGCCCCGAGGATGAACTGCAGCATGTTCAGCATCACCACAGATTTCTGGAGGGAATCAAATATGCAGTAAGTAAAAAAAATAGTCGTTTCCATTTGTTCTAAAAAGTGAAGCTGCTTTAAAAGATACATTTCTTTTGCCTAAATATGGAAAGATCCATGTGTCCAAAAATATTTCATCATCTGCAATTTTGTTGTCCTTAATATTTGAGACTGATGGTATTTAAAAGTTAAGTTTTAATAAAAGTGCCACTTCGAACCTCCTGTCCTAATATAAGAGAAGCTATTGTTCTAGGTTGAGTGAACACCCTGCATCCTTACCTCTAGCTTTCAGAGCTGAGCAGTCAAGATGCAAAACTCAAAGACTTGAGGAGTTTCTCCTTTCCTCACTTTAGTTTCTTCTTTATAGATAACCTTAGAAAAACGGCTTTTCTACGACTTCTCCAGGCTTTTTCTTTACTGAGAAGAGAGGTCCCACCTCTTCATCAAGCACCCTCCTACTCCAAATACATCCTATTGTTGGCCTTATCTTTATGACTACACCTGCTACTCAAATGCACTCCCTTTTTTCCCTATTTTTATTGCTGTAGTTCATGCCTTCATAATATTTTTAGCCTTGTTTATTAAAACTGCTTGGTGACTTCCCTGGCAGTCGAGCAGGTAAGACTCTGCGCTGCCAGGGCAGGGGGTGCAGGTTCGATCCCTGGTCAGGGAACTAAGAACCCACTTGCTGGTGCGACCCAAAAAAACCCCCTCTGCTTATCCCACCCCTCCCCCACCTTCACACCCCTGATAATTCATTGTTTTTTCTCTATATTCCTATGAAGGGCTCTTATTTGACTTCAACTTATTTTATAATAGATTGTTTACATGTCTCCTGATAGGGTGTCAGCCCCTGGAGGGCAGACACTTTCCTTTAGACATCTTTTATTTCCCTTACCACATTCCTGTAGTTGGGTTTTATCTTTGTTATATCATTCATTGTCCATCTTTTTGTTCTCTCCAGACCATATTATTTAATTTTTTTTCCTCTTCAGATTAAACTGTGACTTTTTTTTTCCTTTGGCAGGGCTGGAAAAAAGAACGTGTCGTAGCAGAATTTTGGGATGGGAAAATTGTGTTGGTCCTGTCACATGATCCGAGTTATGCTATCAGAAAGGTGTGGAACATTAGTTTTTCTTTTCTTTTTTTAATTGAAGTGTAGTTGATTTATAGTGTTACTTTCTCAATCTTTGTTTTCCTCCTACTCTCCCCATTTTCTACCAAGAAATCAACCTATGTTGAACTGTAAAATACCTTTGCTTATAGATAATCCGCTGTACTTTGGTACAGTTGTAAGGAGGACTTTCATAGTACGTCATACAAAATTAAACTTACAGTTACAAGACAAAGGAGTGTCAGGTGGAGATTAAAGAAAACAGATAAGGCTCTATAGCTTATCTTTTACCCGCATCTTCAATTTGTGAGAGAGAAACTAAACTTTTTAATATTGAGAAATTAATGGCTCCAGAGTCTAATTCTTATGTTGGTGTTGCCTTTGTTTCTTGGGCTGGATGTTTAGCCCCAGTGAACAATGAATAAAGCTGAAATAAAATCGTCCTTCTCCTTATCCCTCCCAAGGGTCTGAATTTCTGTCTGCTGAAAGCAATCTTTAAAATAGTTTCTTAAAACCCTGTTTCCAAAGTGGCAGAAAGATGCATCAATAGTGAAATAATTTGGGGATTGTGTAAATTTAGGAAGTAGAGATAGAAGAGGCAAAACTGATGGTAATCATACTTTTTGTGTATATAAATATGTATATTTTCTATTATACTTTTTAAAACAAATTCACATCTTTTGGTTTTTAACATCATTAGGTCGAAGATGTCCAAGAACTTGTCGATTATGAATTGGGCTTCCAGCAAGTTGTTCCCAGATGTCCAAACAAAACCAAAACTTTTCTCTTTATTTCTGATGAAAAGAAAGTAGTTGGGTGTTTAATTGCAGAGCCCATCAAACAGGTATTGTATATGTCTAATAAATTGCTGGTATAATTTGTGAGCAAAATAAAGTAGTTGGGAGAAGTCTCAAGCATTTAAGAATGCTACCATTAATGAATTTTTCCTTCTAAAATATCCTTGACCATATAGATAATTGAAGTCATTTTTTTCTTTTATATCTGGTATTTTGCCTTATATAAGCAGGATAAGTCAGTCTTAAGTTTATGTTGTCTTTTATATACCTGGACTATAAAGTATAGTATTTTAAATAAGCTCAGTTATTGAACATGTGGCCTAGTGCAGGTTAATATATTTGCCAAAATAGTCCTTACTTGTGCCTTAATTAGAATCTACTTTGGATACTAATTAGCAGTGTTCTAGCAGAGGAGCAAACAATAGCCCATGGGCCAAGTGTGGCCCTCCACCTGTTTTTGTAAAGTTTTATTGACACACAACCATGCTCATTCATTTCCATATTAATCTGTGGTTGCTTTTGTGCTACAAAGGCAGGGTTGAGTCGGTGCAAAAGAGACCACGTGGCCCAAAGAGCCTAAAGTATTTACAATTTGAACCCATACAGAAAAAGGTTACCAACCCTTGTTCTACAATAGAGATACATAGTTTTTGCCTTTCAAGGAGCTTACAGGGTAATCTTTAGCTAGGAAGACTTATAGTTCAAATGTGTTCTTTAAACCTGACTTTATAATGTCCCACACTTACGTCTCTTTCCTTTTAAAAATACTTATCTGTCTCAGTACATCTTGAAATGATGCTCTTAGTCCTTTTTATTTTATTTTATTATTTGAATTTTATTTATTTTTTTTATACAGCAGGTTCTTATTAGTTATCTATTTTATACATATTAGTGTATATACGTCAATCCCAATCTCCCAATTCATCACACCACCAACCTCCCCCCACCCCCGCTTTCCCCCCTTGGTGTCCTTACGTTTGTTCTCTACATCTGTGTCTCTATTTCTGCCTTGCAAACCAGTTCATCTGTACCATTTTTCTAGATTTCACATATATGCGTTAATATATGATATTTTTCTCTTTCTGACTTACTGCACTCTGTATGACAGCCTCTAGGTCCATCCACGTCTCTACAAATGACCCAATTTCGTTCCCTTTTATGGCTGAGTAATATTCCATTGTATGTATGTACCACATCTTCTTTATCCATTCGTCTGTCGATGGGCATTTAGGTTGCTTCCATGACCTGGCTGTTGTAAATAGTGCTGCAATGAACATTGGGGTGCATGTGTCTTTTTGAATTATGGTTTTCTCTGGGTATATGCCCAGTAGTGGGATTGCTGGGTCATGTGGTAGTTCTGTTTTTAGTTTTTTAAGGAACGTCCATACTGTTCTCCATAGTGGCTGTATCAATTTACATTCCCACCAACAGTGCAAGAGGGTTCCCTTTTCTCCACACCCTTTCCAGCATTTGTTGTTTGTACATTTTCTGATGATGCCCATTCTAACTGGTATGAGGTGATACCTCATTGTAGTTTTGATTTGCATTTCTCTAATAATTAGTGGTGTTGAGCAGCTTTTCACGTGCCTCTTCGCCATCTGTATGTCTTCTTTGGAGAAATGTCTATTTAGGTCTTCTGCCCATTTTTTAATTGGGTTGTTTGTTTTTTTTAATATTGAGCTACATGAGCTGTTTATATATTTTGGAGATTACTGCTTTGTCTGTTGATTCGTTTGCAAATTTTTTCTCCCATTCTGAGGGTTGTCTTTTTGTCTTGTTTATAGTTTCCTTTGCTGTGCAAAAGCTTTTAAGTTTCATTAGGCCCCATTTGTTTATTTTTGTTTTTACTTCCATTACTCTAGGAGGTGGGTCAAAAAAGATCTTGCTGTGATTTATGTCAAAGAGTGTTCTTCCTATGTTTTTCTTTAAGAGTTTTATAGTGTCCAGTCTTACATTTAGGTCTTTAATCCATTTTGAGTTTATTTTTGTGTATGGTGTTAGGGAGTGTTCTAATTTCATCCTTTTACATGTAGCTGTCCAGTTTTCCCAGCACCACTTATTGAAGAGACTGTCTTTTCTCCATTGTATATCCTTGCCTCCTTTGTCAAAGATTAGTTGACCATAGGTGCGTGGGTTTATCTCTGGGCTTTCTATCCTGTTTCATTGATCTATATTTCTGTTTTTGTGCCAGTACCATATTGTCTTCATTACTGTAGCTTTGTATCTTACTCCTTTTTATACGTGCCTTCCCTTTTTTCCCCTCTTTTCTACCGTCTTTCTTATTTTCCTTTTTTCTGCTTTTCATCTCATATATATATGCACACACACACACACATACATACATATATAGTCTCGTGTGTTTATCAGACAGTAGAGAGAGAAAAGCAGTTGGTTTGTACTATGGGCTGTAAAAGTGATCAACTTGGCCTTTTCTTCCTTTGATCTTTTTCTTTTTATAAATAAATTTATTTATTTAATTATTTTTGGCTGTGTTGGGTCTTCGTTGCTGTGTGTGGGCTTTTCTCTGGTTGCGGCGAGCGGGGACTACTCTTCGTTGCTGTGCACAGGCTTCTCATTGTGTTGGCTTGTCTTGTTGCAGAGCACGGGCTCTAGACGCACAGGCTTCAGTAGTTGTGGCTCGCAGGCTCTAGAGCGCAGGCTCAGTAGTTGTGGCGCACGGGCGTAGTTGCCCCGCAGCATGTGGGATCTTCCCGGACCAGGGCTTGAACTCGTGTCCTCTGCATTGGCAGGCGGATTCTTAACCACTGCGCCACCAGGGAAGCCCACAGTCTACATTTACCGGGACGTAATTCCATCATAAGTTGAGGAAGATCTGTATAGCCAACTAACTCATACATATACTTTTCTATTCATTCTCATTTCAGAAGCAAAGTTTTCTCAATGGGAGTTAAAACTTAATATACACCTATCAGAACAGCTACAATAGAAAATAGTGACAATAGCAAATGCTGGTGTGGATGCAGGGAAACTAGATTTCTCATATATTGTTGGAGGGAATGTAAAATGTTACAGCCACTCTGGAAAAAGTTTGGCAGTTTCTTAAAAAACTAATCATACATTTACCTTATGACCCAGCAATCATACTCCTGGGCATTTATCCCAGAAATGAAAACTTATGTCTACACAAAAACCCACACCTGAATGTTTATAGCAGCTTTATTTGTAATAGCCAAAACCTGGAAACAACCAAAGTGTCCTTCAGTAGGTGAGTGATTAAACAAGCTGGTACATCCATACAATGGAATATTACTTAGCAATAAAAAGGAACAAACTGTTGATACATGCAACAACTTGGACAGGTATCAATGGCATTGTGCTGAGTGAAAAAGAGCCATTCTCCAGAAATAGAGACACAGACGTAGAGAACAAACGTATGGACACCAAGCGGGGAAAGTGGCGGGTGGGATGAATTGGGAGATTGGGCTTGACATATATACACTAATATGTATAAAATAGATAACTAATAAGAACCTGCTGTATAAAAAAATAAATAAAATTCAAAAAAAAAGCCATTCTTAAAGGGTCACATTCTGTATGAGTCCATTTGTATGATATCCTCAGAATAGCAGAATTTTAGAGATAGAGAACAGATTGTGGTTGCCAGGGTTTAGGGATGGTGGGGGACAGGGAAATGGGTGTGATTATAAGGAGGTAGCAAGAGGAAGAGCTTCGTGATGATGCAGTAGCTCTGTATTTTGATTGTGGTGATGGTTAAATCAGTATTCAGGTATGATGAATTGTCATGGAACTATACACACACATTGTACCCATGTTAATTTCTTGCTTTTGGTGTTGTACTATAGTTATGGAAGATGTAACTATTGGGGGAAATTAGGTGAAGGATACATGTCCTCTTTGTACTATTTGTCAACTTCCTCTGAATCTATAATTATTCAAAATAAGGAGTTTAAAGAAAAATTTAAATACCAAATTTCATAGTTTATATGCAAAAACCTTCTTTAGTGTTATTAGTATTTTAGAATATCAAATGTACATTTTAGGATGGAGAGAATGGGAGAAGTTTATGTACTTTATTAGAAGTAAGAGGCTTTTATAATTTTTTTAAATCAACACAAGAAAGTTTCACAATGGTGTAATACACTAGGATGTGGGAATATCTCAACACCACTAGTAATTTTTAAGCGTTGTGTGACTATAAATGGGCAAGAATTCAAGAAATAGCAAAGAATTTTAACATTTTTGTGAAGGTAGGATAAGATTAATTTTAGATACTTAAATTTTGTTTAAAGAATGGTTTTTAAAAAGAAATGTGAACTCAGCTGTATTGTTAGCTCTAGATGCTTCTGTGTATCATTGCAGGCCTTCCGTGTCCTGTCTGAACCAACTGGTCCAGAATCCCCAAGCTCTAAAGAATGTCATAGGGCTTGGCAATGTTCAGATGTACCAGAACCTGCAATCTGTGGGATAAGTAGAATCTGGGTCTTCAGACTGAAGAGAAGAAAGCGCATTGCAAGACGACTGGTAGATACTGTCAGGTAAGAAATAAAATAAAATGGATTAGACCCAGATTAGCTTTCCCAGAACCTTTCCTGGCTCATGAGCCAAAGGGAATGATGTTGGTAAGGCACTTCTATATAAGTACTACCAAAGTCAGGCTAAGGCAATGCTGGCACTGAAAAAAAAAAAAAAAGAACTAGATATACTCAGTTTCGGGCACAACATTCCAAGTCTGAAACATTCTAGCCCAGTGCTTTTCAAACTACCTGTGGTCAAAGACTGGATTTTGTTACAGACCAACACATTAATCAAATAAAGAGAAATTGCTAGGAAACAAACAAATGGAAAAATGGAAGCCCAAATTTTTATTAGATTCAACAGATGTAAAATTACATTTAAATAAATCTATAAAAACAAAATATAAGTTTAAAAAAAAGAATTTTAGGGACTTCCCTGGTGGTCCAGTGGTAAAGAATCTGCCTTCCAATGCAGGGGACGTGGGTTTGATCCCTGGTCAGGGAACTAAGATCCCACATGCCACGGGGCAGCTAAGCCTGTGTGCCACAACTATTGAGCTCATGTGCCTCAACTAGAGAGCCCGCGTGCTGCAAACTACAGAGCCCATGTGCTCTGGAGCCTGCGCACCACAACTAGAGAGAGAAAACCTGCACACTACAACTAGAGAGAGAAAACCCGAACGCCACAACTAGAGAGAGAAAACCCACGCACCTCAATGAAGAGCCCACATGCTGCAACTAAGACCCAATGGCAGCCTAAATAAATAAATAAATAAATATTTTTTTAAAAAAGAATTTTAGGGCTTCCCTGGTGGCGCAGTGGTTGAGAATCTGCCTGCCAATGCAGGGGACACGGGTTCGAGCCCTGCTCTGGGAGGATCCCACATGCCGCGGAGCAACTGGGCCCGTGAGCCACAACTACTGAGCCTGCGCGTCTGGAGCCTGTGCTCCGCAACAAGAGAGGCCGCGATAGTGAGAGGCCCGCGCATCGCGATGAAGAGTGGCCCCCGCTTGCCGCAACTAGAGAAAGCCCTCACACAGAAACGAAGACCCAACACAGCCAAAAATAAATAATAAATAAATAACAAATAAATTTAAAAAAAAAAAATAAAAATAAAAAAAAATAAAAAAGAATTTTAGAAATTGTACATGTTTATTGACCATGTGTGACTAGGTGATTAATAAAGACTTACTGTAACTCACAAGTGTAACTAAATGTAAAAGTAAATTAGCAAGACAGCCCGCAGAATGAGATAAAATATTTGCAAATCATTTATCTAATAAGAGTCTAGTATATCCAACATATATAAAAGAACCCTTACAACACACAAAAAGACAACCCAATTTAAAAACAGGCAGAGGATTTCAATGTATTCTATTTTCTTCCAAAGCAGAAATACAAATGGCTGATAAGCACGTGAAGCTATGCTCAACATCCTTAGCTATAAAGGAAATCACAAATCAAAACCATTATGAGATACCACTTCACAGCCACTTGGATGACTAAACGAAAACAAAGGGAAAATAACAAGTGTTGGTGAGGATGTGGAGGAAACTAATCCTTGTATGCTGCTGGTAGGAATGTAAAATGCTACAGCTGCTGTGGAATCTAGTCTGGCAGTTTGTCAAGAAATTAAACTGTTACCATATGACCCAGCAATTCTGCTCCTACAAGTATACTCAAGAGAAATGGAAGCATCTGTCCACGCAAAAACTTATACAGAAGGTTCATAGCAGCATTATTCATAATAGCCAAAAAAAATGTAAACAACCAAATTCATGATTAATGGATAAACACAATGTTGTATATCCATACGATACTACAATAGGATATTCAGCCACAAAAAGGAATGAAGTTCTGATACATGCTACAACATGGATGAACCTTGAAAATATTATGCTAACTAAAAAAAGCCACTCACAAAATACCCCATATTATTATATGATTCTGTTTATAGAAAACATCCAGAATAGGCAAATCCATAGATAGAAAGTAGACTAGCAGTTTCCAGGGACTGAGGGAAGGGTGAATGGAGAGTGACTGCTAATTGGCTACAGGGTTTCTTTGGGTGATGAAATGTTCTTGAATTTTGTGCAATTTTTGAATATACTAAAACCACTGAACTGTGTATTTCTAAATGGTGAGTCTTTGGTATATGAATTCTCCATTTTAAAACTACAGTATGCACACTCTGTACTAACACTGTATGTTGGTACTTAGTTAATAATGGGACAAATGAGTTTGCGTCTTTCTTGCTTGTTAATTACCTAATCTAGGTTAGATAGATGAGTTTCACAACACTTACTCTCTCAACCTCTATCTTTAAGATAACAGATTACAGACCAATGACTCCACTTTGACAAAACCAAGGACCACACTTTGAGTAGCACTATTCTAGCCTTTGGGTTCCATACACTTTTTAAGAAAGAACACCAAGACCACAGCAGGGCTGCAGGCCTAGGCCTCAATCCTAGTCCCCCACCATACCTTACAAAGGGGAGCAGTGAGAGAAGTTGGTGTCTGTAAAGATTTTATTTCATAGTTAATTGTGAAATGCCTCTGTTTTCTATATTTTATGTTGAGATACATAAATTTGGTATGGAGAATACCAGTATATAACCTGGTATGTATTTCTTAATAACAAGGATATTCTCTTATATAAGGACAGATCAGATATCAAATTTGGGGTATTTAATATCCCAATATAATGCTATACTATCTAATGTATAGTCGATATTTCAATTTTGTCATTTGTCTCAAATGCCCTTCATAGCATTTTTTTTTCTGTTCGGGATTACATATTGCATTTAGTCATAATATCTTTTTAGTCTTCATCTTCCTTAACCTGCAACAGTTTCTTAGCCTTTCTTTGTCTTTCATGACATTGAAGAATTTGAAGAGTACAGGCCAGTTATTTCATAGACTATCCCTCAGTTTTGTTGAATTCTTTCAGCTATTTCATTTTCTTTTAATCCTAGTTGAGCTGGATCAAGGAGAGTTGTAGTCAAAATGCAGATTAGTTTTTGTCTTCTTAAAGCTCTGAGTGTGTGATGTAGTTGAAAAGAATATAGTTATTGGTTAAAATAATTATTTTTTTGTTGTTATAACTATCTGTGGCTTTTAATTA
Organism: Eubalaena glacialis; assembly: GCF_028564815.1. Lineage (NCBI taxonomy): Eukaryota > Metazoa > Chordata > Mammalia > Artiodactyla > Balaenidae > Eubalaena > Eubalaena glacialis. Next base: position 114,093,890 of record NC_083724.1, read on the forward strand.
GCAATAGTATCTCATATTCGTTGCTTACTATCACGGATCACCTAGAGTCAACCGGATGGTTTGTGTGGCTCCCTTTGCCTCTCAGCAGAACTTTTTCTGGGCCTTAGTTTTCTCATCTGTGAAATGATATCATTAGACTTCCACCTGTAAAATACAAGGCATTGAGTCATTTTACCACTTAATAAAATAATGTTGGTTTTAATCAAGAATACATAAAGAGATTGAAATTTTTTAATTGGATTGCTTTAAAATATTGATATAATTGTGCTTATGTTTAATCAAAATTTTAAGTTGTTTCCATTGTTAAATTATCTTTTTCTCTTTTTTAGGAATTGCTTCATGTTTGGCTGTTTTCTCAGCACGAATGAAATAGCATTTTCTGACCCAACACCAGATGGCAAGTTATTTGCAACCAAGTACTGCAACACCCCTAATTTCCTTGTATACAATTTTAATACTTAAAGCCAATTTCAACTATAGAACAGTTACTATATGGATGAGTTCAGACAGCCCATTATCATAAAATACAAACTATTTAACAAATATCAAAATAAAAATACTAAGACACACACACATATACAGAAACCTGCCTCAGTTTTGTTCCTTATGAATTGAAAAGTCAGGGGTAAATTCACTGAAAATTATCTAGGGATATAAAGAAAGGAAAAATCTTTGGATGATGTATACTGACTAGCACTCTGAATCCTTAATTATGAAACTTAGTAGCTATAGCTGGAAAATACTTGCCTTCTATGTAAGAACATTGACAAAGCAAGGTGGTTTTCCACAGAAATGTGACCACTTATCATTTATAAGCACACTTTGGGGCCAGAATTATCTCGTGCCTGATCAGAAGCAAAGAGGAAAATTTAAAGACAAGCAAATAATTTCCATCCCCATTTTTTAAAAGGTAATTCCTGAATTCGTACACAAAATTCTTACTTTATAGGCACTTGGCTGTAGCAACTCAGTTTGAGTATATTTAAAGTATTTTGAGTTTCTAATTTGTACCAGGGAAAGATGATAAAGAATAAGATTTCCATATCCTTTTGTATAGAACAGAATTCTAGAGCTTAATATTTTTATCTTTTTAAAAATCATTAATCAAAACACACTTGTCATCAGATTTAATTAAACTTAGTAATTGCACTACTGTCATTTCATTAATTTTTGGTGTTTGAAAATGCTAATTGTGTTACTTTTCTTTAGTGAACTTACTGCTGGTGATTGATGTCTAACAAAATGGATACCCAGTTGGATTAGATGATTCATATGATTACATTTTAAATGTATACTAACAGAACCAAGGTTAGTAAATAAATATATCTAGGCTGATGGGCCACAGAACATGATGACATTATGTAAATACACCTAAATATGCACTCATTTTTCTGGTATAATTCTTGGATACTTACTTTGAAAAGCAAAGAATTATTCAGGTTTTTTTAATTCTAAAAAACTCATGTCATAACTTCTCTCTGGCAATAAGACTCTAGGGAAGTAGTGTCCAGGTTGTAACTCTATGTAGAATCTGTTCCTCTACATTCTTTTATTTGCCTTTAATGGTTCAAAAATTTAAAAGCCTGGGTTCCACAAAGACTGTGGAAGTGTTAAAATGTGTGTAATTTTACAAACATTTTAATGCTGTTTTCTGCACTGCTGTGTTTAAAAATTGTCTTAAATATTTTATTTTAAAAATTTTATTAACATTATTTTGTTCAATGCCTTTATGATGAATCAATTAAAGTTCTTTTCAATATTCTCTTATTCAGTTGAATGTACTGATTTTCATTTTAAATTACAGTTTGTGGTTATAAAAATAGTACATGCTCTTTATGAAAAACAATCATTGAAAACTATATCCACACAAAAACCTGCACACGGATATTTATAGCAGCTGTTGACATAAAACAAATAGCCTGCCAGTTATTTCTCCATCAAAAATGGGTTTATTCGAGATTAGCAAAGAATTACAATTCAGGGTCTGTAACCAAGTTGACCATGTTCAAGTCCTCAGCAAAAAATGGAGGGAACTCTTTTACAGAGAGGAAGAGGAAGTTGAGAGGGCAATAGTAAACCAAGAGTCCAGCACTTATCATTGGCTGAGCTCTAGCCAGGCAAGAAAAGGTCGGCTTCCTCTTGTGCTCTGCTATCTTCATAGGGCAAGAGCTCCCCCTTCTGGCCTCCCAACTTTATTTTTTTATAATTTTATTTTGATTAGAGGTCTGTTTCTAAAATATAATTTCTATTTATTTTTGCCACACAAAAGTATCGCTGGTCTCTGCAATATGAAAAAAATTCTAAAATAATCTACATGTTGACCATTTCTCATTACTTTTTTTTAAACCTTTTTTTTCCATTTTATTTATTTTACTTAAGTATAGTTGATTTACAGTGTTTCAGGTATATAGCAAAGTGATTCAGTTTATACATATATATATATATTCAGTCACATATTCTTTTTCAGGTTTTTTTCCATTATAGACTATTACAAGATATTGAATATAGTTCCCTGTGCTATACACTAGGTCCTTGTTGTTTATTTTATATATAGGAATATGTATCTTTGAATCCCAAATTTCTAATTTATCCCCCCACCTTTCCCCTTTGGTAACTATAAATTTGTATTCTATGTAAGTCTGTTTCTGTTTTGTAACATTTGTTCATTTGTATCATTTTTTAGATTCCACATATAAATGATATTTGTCATTGTCTGACTTACTTCACTTAGTATGATAATCTCTAGGTCCATCCATGTTGCTGCAAATGGGATTACTTCATTCTTTTTTTATGGCTGAAATGTACCACATCTTCTTTATCCATTCATCTGTTGATGGACATTTAGGTTGCTTCCATGTCTTGGCTATTGTAAGTAGTACTGCAATGAACATTAGGGTGCATGCATCTTTTTGAATTAGAGTTTTTGTCTTTTCCGGATATATGCCCAGGCATGTGACTGCTGGATCATGTGGTAAATCTACTTTCAGTTTTTTAAGGATGCTCCACACTGTTCTCCATAGTGGCTGCACCAATTTACATTCCCACCTACAGTGTAGGAGGGTTCCCTTTTCTCCACACCCTTTCCAGCATTTATTATTCGTAGACTTTTTGATGATGGTCATTCTGAACGGTGAGGTAATATCTCATTGTAGTTCTGATTTGCATTTCTCTGATAATCAGCAATGTTGAGCATCTTTTCACGTGCCTGTTGGCCATCAGTGAAGAAACCATCAATGAAAAAAACTGGAACCTACCAGAAAAGATCTAAAACTAAAGACATAAAGAAGGAACCACAACAAGTTGGGTAGGAGGGGCAGACTCAGTACAATCAAACCCCATACCCCGTGGGTGGGCGACGCACAAGATGGAGAAGAAGAATACAGCAAGGTTTTCCCACAGACGTGGCAGTTCTGAGCCCCACGTCAAGCTCCCCAGCCCAGGGATCCGGCACTGGGAAGACAAGCCTCCAGAGCAGGTGGCTTTGAAGGCCAGCAGGGCTTAACTGCAGGAGCCCTATGGGACTGGGGGAAATAGAGGCTTCACGCTTAAAGGGTGCAAACAAAATCTCGGGCACACCGGGACCGGGGTAAAAGCAGTAATTTGATAGGAGCCTGGGCCAGACCTACCTGCTGGTCTCGGAGAGTCTCCTGGGTGGGGGCGGAGGCGGCTGCAGCTCATGCTGGGGACATAGACACTGGTGGCAGACATATGGGGGAACAGCCAACCTTGGGGACACACGTGGTGGCTGCCATATTGACTCACTAGCAACAAGACCTGACCCCGCACAATGGCGTGCGGGCTCCAGTGCTGGGAGCCTCAGGCCAAACTAACTCGGTGGAGTCACAGCCCCAGCGTCGGCACACAGGCTGCCTAAGGACTAACGAGCACACAGCCTCCTGCAGACAGCTCCCCCCCAGACACACAGCCCCAGCGTCGGCACACAGGCTGCCTAAGGACTAACGAGCACACAGCCTCCTGCAGACAGCTCCCCCCCAGACACACAGCCCCAGCGTCGGCACACAGGCTGCCTAAGGACTAACGAGCACACAGCCTCCTGCAGACAGCTCCCCCCCAGACACACAGCCCCAGCGTCGGCACACAGGCTGCCTAAGGACTAACGAGCACACAGCCTCCTGCAGACAGCTCCCCCCCAGACACACAGCCCCAGCGTCGGCACACAGGCTGCCTAAGGACTAACGAGCACACAGCCTCCTGCAGACAGCTCCCCCCCAGACACACAGCCCCAGCGTCGGCACACAGGCTGCCTAAGGACTAACGAGCACACAGCCTCCTGCAGACAGCTCCCCCCCAGACACACAGCCCCAGCGTCGGCACACAGGCTGTCTAAGGACTAACGAGCACACAGCCTCCTGCAGACAGCTCCCCCCGCCCCCGACACACAGCCCCAGCGTCAGCACACAGGCTGCCTAAGGACTAACGAGCACACAGCCTCCTGCAGACAGCTCCCCCCGCCCCCGACACACAGCCCCAGCGTCAGCACACAGGCTGCCTAAGGACTAACGAGCACACAGCCTCCTGCAGACAGCTCCCCCCCAGACACACAGCCCCAGCGTCGGCACACAGGCTGCCTAAGGACTAACGAGCACACAGCCTCCTACAGACAGCTCCCCCCCAGACACACAGCCCCAGCGTCGGCACACAGGCTGCCTAAGGACTAACGAGCACACAGCCTCCTGCAGACAGCTCCCCCCGCGACACACAGCCTCAGCGTCGGCACACAGGCTGCCTAAGGACTAACGAGCACACAGCCTCCTGCAGACAGCTCCCCCCCAGACACACAGCCTCAGCGTCGGCACACAGGCTGCCTAAGGACTAACGAGCACACAGCCTCCTGCAGACAGCTCCCCACCAGACACACAGCCCCAGCGTCGGCACACAGGCTGCCTAAGGACTAACGAGCACACAGCCTCCTGCAGACAGCTCCCCCGAGACAGGTCCCAGCTCACCAGGGGAACAACACCCAGCTTTAGCCACCGGCGGGCAGGCACCGGCCCCTCCCACCAGGAAGCCTGTACAAGCCGCTAGATAAGCCTCACCAACTGGTCTGTGGCCATCATCAAAAAGTACAAACAATAAATGCTGGAGAGGGTGTGGAGAAAAGGGAACCCTCCTACACTGCTGGCGGGAATGTAAGTTAGTACAGCCACTCTGGAAAGCTGTATGGAGGTTCCTTAAAAGACTAAAAACAGAGGTACCAAATAATCCTGCAATTCCATTCCTGGGCATATATCCGGAGAAAACTAATTCAAAAAGACACATGCACCCCAGTATTCACTGCAGCACTCTCTACAATAGCCAAGAGATGGAAGCAACTTAATGTCCATCGACAGATGAATGGATAAAGATGTGGTGTGTATATATACAATGAAATATTACTCAGCCATAAAAGAAAGAAATAATGTCATTTTCAGCAACATGGATGGACCTAGTGATTATCGTACTAAGTGAAGTAAGTCAGAGGAAAACAAGTAAGTCAGACAGAGGAAGACAAGCACCATATGATATCACTTACATGTGGAATCTAAAATACGATACAAATGAACTTATTTACAAAACAGAAATAGACTCACAGACATAGAAAACAAACTTATGGTTACCAAAGGGGAAAGGGGTGGGGATGGGGATAAATGAGGAGTTTGGGATTAGCATATACACACTACTATATATAGAATAGATAACCAAGGACCTACTGTATAGCACAGGGAACTATAATCAATATTTGTAAAAAATAAATCTGAATAAAGTATGGACTTGTTAATAGTAATTATCAATATTGTTTAGTAATTGTGATAAATATACCAATGTTAAGATTTTGACAATAGGGGAAACTAGGTGTGGGGTTTATAGGAATTGTCTTTGCAACTTTTCTGTAAATCTAAGACTTCTCTAAAAGTTTATTTTTAAAAATGTACAGTTCAATGAGTTATCAAAAACACCTTCATAACTACTACCCAGATAAGAAATTTTTCACAAGGAATCTCAGATTGAACTTTTTAAAAAAGTTCTCAAGGCCAACAAAGCCACACCAAGGGTGTGTCATAGATTCTGTCTGTGAGATCTATAGATTTGGGCGATAGAGATTTGGGCAAATTTCTCTCTTCTCGAGATCCCCCCAAATTTCTTGAGATTCCTGCATCCATTAGGAGGTGGTCTTCCTTATTTACCAGATAAAGCTGCTGGAAACCTAACAGTTTCCGAATTCTGAAGGGATCAGGTAGAGAGAAAAGGTAAAAATTTCAAATCTACCAACAGAAGTGTAATTTAAAGGCTTCCTTATATCTGGAAAACACAGATTAAAAACCAGTAATATTTCAGATAAAAACCAAAAATTATAACCATACTCATAAGTTCACTCAGTCCTATGTGACTTCCTTGATCTTAATCTTCTGTTAACAGTTTTATGAAGCCATCAGGTTTTCCAGTAGAATTCTTTAATTTCTTACCCAGTTCAGCAGTATGATCTGAAAGTTATCAGAAACCTGTACTTGTCAAAAAGTCCTTTCTATGAACCTTCTTGAAGATGAAGCATTTTTGCAAAAACACCGGAGTAAAATAACTGTCTATAAATGACAAAAAACTTTCATTGAAAAGTCAAGGTTAAAGACCTGATTACAATGCAGCTGACAAATAAACTGGGGTACCTCTGTGACATACAACAATTGAAGATAATAACTAGAATTATGACTGATATCACTTACCAGGACATACCAGAAGTTTAGGAGTACCATATTAATTTCTAGAATATCTGTATTAATAACATTTACCCATACAATACAACCTAAGAAGTTTTATCACCACTCATTTGACAACACTTAATGTAACATACCAAATAAGCCTAATTTGTTTATTCCTCTCCCTGAGATGGAGAGAAAAATACTTTTAGGTGTTCCAGGGACCCTTTGGAAAACCTCAAAGTTAGCTAGAGTTCAAACGAACTTCATTTAGAATTTATCTTTGGGAATTTTGTCAAAAATACCAAAAAGCTTCAAAACACCTGGTCAAATAGGATCATACATCACTGTGAAACAATACCCATTCACAGCCAAAACCCAGATTGGGATTTGAACCCACGGTCTTTTAACTGAGATCACACACCTGGTCTCAGGACTTAATGAAGCTCAGGTTCTTGATGTCTCATTGCAGAAAGAATTCGGTGAGAGACACTGTGATAGGTAAGAAGTGGATTTATTTAGAGAGAAACACTCCACAGACAGAGTGTGGGCCATCTCAGAAGGTGAGAGCAGCACCAGGGTATGGGGTTGTCAGTTTTTATAGGGGTGGGTAATTTCATAGGCTAATGAGTGGGAGGAGTATTTCAGCTATTTGGGGGAAGGGGTGGGAATTTCCAGGAATTGGACCACGGCCCACTTCTTGACCTTTATGGTCAGCCTTGGAACTGTTATGGCGCCTGTGGGTGTGTCATTTAGCTTGCTGATGTGTTACAATGAGCATATACTGAGGCTCAAGGTCTAGTGGAAGTCGACTTTGCCATCTTGGACCTATGTGGTTCTAATCAGTTTATGTTGTGTCCTCAAGCTATGTCATTCTTTTAAAGGTTGTGCCCTGCCCTCTTCCCTCCTGTTTCACTTCCATAACTTTCCATATTACTCTGTCCTTCACTTTCTTTTTCATTCAGAAACAGCCAGCTCTAGGACCAAAACCATCCTTTTTTCCTTTAACAAAATGCATCTCCATTCCTCATACCTTCTTTTACTGAAAACATGTTTCCCATTTTCCTTGCATACTGAAATATTTCCCTTATAAATCGTAACCTTAAAACCTTAATCTATAGCGAAAACCAAGAAGTAAGTAATTGTGAACTGTTTGTCATACCAGCACTTCCTGATTGGAAAACTTATGCAAGATAGGTGTTAAAACAAACCCAAACATCTTTAGTTTCCCTCTCATAAGAAGACAAAAGTAGGTAATCTTAGACCTGCCCAGCAGTTAATGTTCCAGTATTTTATACTATTTGAAATGACCCAGAGAGTGAATGAATTCTCATAGTTTAACTTAGTTTAGTTTCAAATAACCAAAATCTGGATATACTATCCTTAAAGCAGATATTCCCAAAACACAATTATTCCTAAAGAGTTTATCTAAAAGCTCTTATCTCATTTACCTTATTTTATTTACTTAAAAATTTCATCATTGGGACTTCCCTGGTGGCTGCAGTGGTTAAGAATCCGCCTGCCAATGCAGAGGACACGAGTTCGAGCCCTGGTCCAGGAGGATCCCACATGCCACGGAGCAACTGGGCCCTTGAGCCACAATTACTGAGCCTGCGCTCTAGAGCCCACAAGCCACAACTACTGAGCCCACGTGCCTAGAGCCCGTGCTCCGCAACAAGATAAAGCCACCAGAATGAGAAGCTCGCACACCGCAGTGAAGAGTGGTCCCTGCTCGCCGCAACTACAGAAAGCCCACATGCAGTGGCGAAGACCCAATGCAGCCAAACATAAATAAATAAAATAAATATATTTAAAAAAAAATTCATCATATTGTTATTTTTCTTGTTGACAAACTTTGTAACAGGAATACGGTCTTGATTTCTAGTCAACCTAGGTACAATAAAAGTATTATACTTGATGACTTGAAAGAAAGACATGTCTATATTAATGAAACTGAAACCCAGCAGGATCCTGTGGGGCCTTCCCGGGTACAAATCCTTTCCATGACCCCTGTTTCTTGTTTGTAGGAAATAGGCTTCATTCAGCCTCTGTGACCTTCCTTGAGTTCCAAAGGGCAGATTCAAATAGTTGCTTATGAGAAAAGGGAGGGAATGCAGAAACAAAGGAGGAGCAGTCAAGAAACAATAGTGCAGGGTCCTGGCTTCTACTCAAGGAATATACATAATAATATACCTTTGAGTTCTTCTGTAAGAACTAAGGCACCACCCAGGTAGAGGATGGTAACTTCAGGCTGAACACAAGATTCCTGGAACACTGCCCTGTTACCTCACCACCAACCAATCAGAAGAGTCTGCACACAGTGGATAATGAAGATTCTGACCCCTTCCCCAAATGATTCCCCCTTTAAAAACTTTCATGGTGGAGCAGTCTTAGAAGTTGGTTTTTGGACAGGAGTCCACCTTCTCCCCAGGTTGCTGCCTCCTAAATAAAGCAACCTTTCTTTTCCAACCAACCCTTGTCTCTCGAGTATTGGTTTTTGAGCGCAAACAGCCAAACTGAGTTTGGCAACAAAACCAACAAACTTAAGCTAGCTTCAATACCAGATATCGATTCAGTACTATTTCCCAGATCACGTGACCCTGAAATTCATTCTGGCCAGTTTCTTTTATATTTCTGAGTATATAAGTGCTTAATTTCCTTTAAGCCAATTAAATAGAGTTCTTTTACAAATTAATTTTGGCAATACCACACATCTACAACACACATATACAGATATGCACAAACACACAGACCTCATAGTTGCCATTCGAAAATTTCAGCCAGGAGTCAGGTGCAACAATATAAAACCCATCAGTTACAAAAGAGGTAGGATTCAAATTGGTGGGTTTCTGGCTGATGGAACAAACCAAGGTCACCTGTCTAGATGGCTAAACACTTTTACTAATATTTATGGAGACGATACAAGATTTCTATTTGTCCTTGACAATTCAAGTCCCAAGTTACCTATCCCTCTTTCCTGAAATTTGCATTTTGAAAAGATGGCGGACATAAGGGTTCCTGGAGAAAACCAGGTAGAATATTTGCATCTCAAAGATATAGGAGGAGAAAGGCAAGTTCCTCCTTGGATGACTTTGTTCCCTTAAGGCCAGAAAAAAAAATTTTTTTCAATACTTACAAGCCTCTTAAGATAAATAGGGGAGATTTGGGGAGTGGTAAAAAGATTTACCACTTTTAGATTATTTCTGGAGCCACACCTCTGGTCCTGTAAAGACTAGATTTGTAAAACAAGTACAGTTGCTTTTAATTCCTCAAAGAACTGAGTGGCCACCTCAGTGATAGCAAAGGACTGACATACCCATTCACCTATGTTGGGATGTTTTACTTTCCCTCATTTAGCTTAGGGGAGAAGCACCTGCACCCCCCAAAATAAAATTCCTGTCAGGTTCTGAACATCAGCTATGGTCAGTTTAGTCAGACCTGTGGCCTCCTATTTTGGTAATCCATTTACAAACAGTTGAGGATCCTCCCTGAGTTTAAGAAATTCTTTAACTATGGCCCTCAGTTCAGCTTTCTATCTGAAGAGACTGCCTACAGCCTCAGGTGGTCCGATTTCTTTTTTTTTTTTTTACATATATATACATTCTTTTTCCTATTCTTTTCCATTATGGTTTACCAGGTGGTCCCATTTCTAAAGGTAACCATTTAATACTGTCTTCAGAGTGGAAAGGCAATTCAGACAGATTTCTAGAATGAGTACTCAAAGAAGGATAGAGGGGAGCAATAAAGTTTTACGTACCTTTTTTTCCCCCCACCCCCGACCGCACTGCGCAGCATGTGGGATCTTAGTTCCCAGACCAGGAATCGAACCTGTGCCCCTGCAGTGGAAGCATGGAGTCTTTTTTTAAAAATAAATTTATTACTTATTTATTTTTGGCTGCGTTGGGTCTTCATTGCTGCATACAGGCTTTCTCTAGTTGCAGTGAATGGGGGCTACTCTTCTTTGTGGTGCGCAGACTTCTCATTGCGGTGGCTTCTCTTGTTGCAGAGCATGGGCTCTAGGCGTGTGGGCTTCAGGAGTTGTGGCACGTGGGCCTCAGTAGTTGTGTCTCACGGGCTCTAGAGCGCAGGCTCACTAGTTGTGGCACACGGGCTTAGTTGCTCTGCAGCATGTGGGATCTTCCCGGACCAGGGCTCAAACCCGTGTTCCCTGCATTGGCAGGTGGATTCTTAACCACTGCGCCACCAGGGAAGTCCCTTAGGTACCTTTTATATCATTAATCTTTCATCAGCCTTATACAACGAATCTTTCAATGAGGACATTTTGGAATTTTGAAGCCTTTGGGGACTTCCACATACCAATTAAAATAGTTTAAAATAATTGAAATCGTTTAAGATGAGAGCTCTCTAAAATTTTAACAATTTAGAAGTTTCTCCAATTCAAAAGATCCAAGGAGCTAGCCTAACAAATTTTTCCCTGCTAATCTAATTTTAGAAAAGAGAAAAACACTTACCACTGTTGTTTCCAGTAGACCCTGCAGGCACAGATCCAGAAGACTGCTGGCTTTAACTGTGCACTCAAAATTGTTTTGGAGTGCCAGCAGAACCCCAACTTGGCCATTTCAGGGCCCAATTTCCTTTAGCTCCCATTTGAGCACTTGCAAGCATACATAAACCCAGCTGGTATTCCCATAGGTGGCTGTTTGCATGGGACCTGTTTGGCCATTGAGGCACAATTCCCACTATTAATTTGGTATCCTAATTCAGATATGAGATATGAGATATAATTTGAACAACTTTCTGAGGACACTGTGTTTCTGAGTCTAGCACCCCAGGGAGTTACCCTTGGGTCAGTTTGACTTCTTTTATGTGGCTTGGTTTCTCCCTGTGACAGTCTAAAACCGCCATGTGTGCTCAGAGCACTAGATTATCATCCTCTGTCACATCCCCCGGATGAGAAGTATTTATTTAATGGTTGTAGTGGGTCTTCCTTATTCTTCAGAGATGACTAATTCAGTCTCTCATTTCACTAGCAAAAGTTTTGTTCAGACCATATATCAACTCATTTTTTTCGATTTAAGTCAAATTTAACAAAAACCCAGCCACCTATGTTTCCCTGGGCCTCTTGCCCAGAGCCTCTGTGTCCTGCCTAGGAAATGCACTGGTGCCCCGTAAGGCCCAAGGCTTAAGTGAAACAGCTCAAATAAAATTTTCAGGATCCTCACTCAAACAATAAAATCCAGATATCAGGAGAACTCACTGGAACACCTGAGGAGTACCGAGAAGTCTGTGGGGCTCAATGGGCCCATGCTGGTACCGAACGCTGGTACTGGGTAGACTCCAGGTGCCCTCTGATGGGTATCTCTGATATCCTGCCAGCTATGCCAGGCATGTAGACAAAGTTAATCAGCCGATCTAAGAAAGAAATGGAAAACTTTATTGGACCCAAATTGAGGATTATAACCCCGGGAACAGCATCTCAGAGAGCTCCAAGAACTGTTCCATCTGTTAGAAATCAAAACACAGTTAATAAAAGTTTTTTCAGACAGAGGTCTCTACATTAAATATTATTGACAGTTTACAAAATCCAGATCTAAGTGTCCTCGTGGCCCCTTACAACATCAGGAAGGAATGTTATCTTTTAAGGAGCTGTCTTGTTGATGCTGGGAGAATGTGGCTCTTTATGGTTGAGCAGGTATTTCTGCTGATGGGGGAGGTTTGGTCGACGCATAATGCAGGTACACAGTGCACAGTGGAGGCGACAGAGGAGGCCAAAGGGCAGAGGACATTTTTTTATGTTTAAATTTTTGTCTTGCCATAAAATATGAATTTTATTTCACATCTCTAAGGGCACGATTCCCATTCATGAGGGTCACCCTCATGGCCTAATCACCTTCCAAAGGCCCCACTTCCAGATACCATCACAGTGGGGATTAGGCTTCAATATATGACTTTCAGTGGAACACAAACTTTCAATCCATAGCTACTATAAAATGATGTTTACTATAGCTTCCTTGCTAGATATGGACACCCTTTCTTACATTAAGGAAGTTCCTCTCTAGTCCCAGTTTTCTAAGATGCTTTTAAACATCTTGAAGAGATATTGGATTCTATCAACATTTTTATTCCATCTTTTGATTTTTCTTGTGTTAATATGGGGATTACATTGTTCTTTAAATGTTAAATCAACCTAGCCTTCCTGAAATAGACCCAACTTGGTCTTGATGAAGTTTTTCCTTTTTATGTTACTGGTTTTGGTTTACTAATATTTTGTTTGCGAATTTTCATGTGTTCATGAATGAGGCTGGATATCTACAGGATCTGCAGTGATGTTTCCTTTTTAATTTATGACATGTCTTTTTTGCTCTCTATATAAGCCTTGCTAGGGCTTATCAATTTTATTTATATTTTCGAAGACCCAACTTTTGGCATTGTTGATCCTATTATATGTTTGTTTTCTATTTTCTATGATAGGTTTTGTTTTGTTTTAAAATTTTTGCTCATTTCTTTCCATTGGAAGGGAGCCTTACTTTGTTTTTCCTAGATTCTTAGCTGATTTTTCAGCCTTTCTTTTCTAATATAGCATTTAAGACTATAAATCTCTCTAAGGACAACTTCAGCTGCATGCCACAAGTTTTTATATATAGTATTTTTGTTATTTAAAAGTCAGCTCTAATTTTATTTTAATCAACAAATTGTAGATTAAGTAGGTACCATGAGGCATGAAAGAACAGTCCTCTACATTTCTTAAGTAAGTGCTTATTATCTCCGTCTTATAGAGGTACAAACAGGTTCCTGGAGGCCTTTGTCTGGGAGGTGAGAAAGCTACTTCAGAGAAGTCTGTTTTGATTTGCCAATTATAATTAATTCAGCAAAAAGATTAGTATTGCTATATACTCAACCCAGTCACACGTAAATTTTTCCTGAGAATGAAGCAAATGATCAAAAAAAGAAGGTAACTTAAGAAGAGACTTCAAGAGCAAGTTCCAGAACAAGAACTGTAAAAGTTTTCTTGCCATTGGTAGTAAAATCTCTGCAACCTTGTGTTGAGGGTCTCAAGGCCCTATCCAGACTCAAAGGGAAAAGCAGGCTGGGATCACTTTGTAACGTCTGCCACAGACAAGTGCTATGAATTTGCCCGCCCAGTCCTTGGGTGTTAGTTTGTTTCCATTTAGATATTCCAACTATAGGAACCGGAAACAATTATTCAAGGAAAAGTATTTGTTTATGTATTAAAAAGAACGTTGCAGTTCATGAGAACAGGCTAAGAGAGAGAAACTCCTTTGTCAGCTTGGCAGACCTAGTGAGAAGCAACACAACGTATAAGTTAGTCAGGATAACTGATGTCAGGATGCAGAAGTGTACATAAGTAAAATTTTTCCATAAATCAGTCGGTTTTCCATTTACTTTCTTGGCACTTTAATGTTATTTTGATAGAAGATAAGCCATTAATTATCTGTATAGTACTGCTTGGTACAATCTCATACTAAAAGGAACCCTCCATTGAATTCCAGAATTGTTTAAATCTCAGAGAGCAGTGGTTCTTAATCTAAGATCCCCCACGTGACAGTAATTTTTAGTCTACGCATACCACCTAGATTCACAAGCACAATTCAATAACTGAAAAATCTCAGGGAGCTGTGGCTCACAGATAGAAACTAACGATTCAAATCACCCTCATTTTACAGATTAACAAAATAAGGCCAAGAAAGAGAAAGAAGCCTACTCACTTTCACTCAGTAAGTTTAATGACAACATTCAAATCAATGGAGTACCAAATAAGATAATAAACCTTCTGGTAACTAAAGTGTCCTTTACTCTATATTGTTCTATTAGAGTTTTATTATTTTTACACCAATACTGTGATATGCTTAAGTACAGACTAGTAAATAAAAAAAATTTTAAAGATATCAGTACAGAAAATACATTTAATAAATTAAAGCAAAACCCAAAGATATGGCTGGAGCCAAGAGAGCAAGAAAAGCCTCAACCAAAAATGTTTAGAAATATCCAAGGAGCTACTCTTTTGAGCCATATCCCAGGTCTCTGGTCTCAGTGACCTAATTTAATAAGCACATCAGCCAAGAAAGGCCAGCAAAAGGTTTAATGTTTTAAAAGATAAGCAAATGTAGGCCTATTTTGTAATACACAAAGTGCTAATTTCAATAGATACATTAAAATAGAGAATATCTGAGAAAGATCATTAAGAAAAGTTAATAGTCACCAATCCAAATTAATGTTAGAGTTTACAGCAATTTCTTTTAAATCTGTATAAACAAGTTCAAATACTTGAGTAGCTAGTTTCTTAAACTTTATAGAAAACCTTCTACAATCTCAAATGCTTATTAGCATAAGCATACACGAAATACCTTTATAATAGAAACAGTCGTTCAAATGTTAAAAAGGTGCTATCTATGGTCCTAAAATGGCCACTTCTGAAAAGTCTAATAATTATGGGTCATCATAATAACTATATAAATGTATTATGGTAAACAGAACAGCTATACACACAAGCTATACTTGAAGCTCCAGCAGTCATGAGCAATGAGGTGATCACAGGACATCCATTTCCAAAGCGTCAACGACGTGCGCAGCAGAAGGACGATCTTTAGGGTCTTCATTAGTGCATACAGAGAAGAGCTCAATTACTTTCTGGTACGATTCATCCAGTTCTTCCATATTAACAGGTGGCCTAGTTCCCAAAGCTGCATAGTATGCTTCATCATCAAAGTCACTTTCATCAAAAGTTTCATCTGCTCATGAAGGAGTTGGAGATTGAAACAAAATCACTTTAAATCATGGAAAAGCTTAGCGACTGCTCAAATTCACTCTCCTGAAATAAGAATTCATCATCTAATATGCTTTTCATTTTACACAGGCAGTCTCTTCAATTGTCCTGCCATGGTGTAGACTAGCTACTGTCAGGGAATTTTTTTTTTTTTTTGGCCGCACACGTGACATGTGGGATCTTAGTTCCCCGACCAGGAATCTAACCTGTGCCCCCTGCAGTGGAAGCATGGAGTCTTAACCACTGGACCTCCATGGAGGTCCCTGTCAGGGATTTAAAGGTTATTGACCCCAACGCTCTTACTGTTGTAACTTTCCATTCATTTTCTCAGGCAAGGGGAGTTTTTAAGGTAACTTTTTGCTCCCCTGGATTTTCTCAATTTACCTCCCTATTCTCATTTACTCTACATCTCATTTGTATGAGATTAAACCAGGATGGTACCAAATTAATCATCAGTATTAATATAACCTACATCTTGTGCCACTAAATCAAACTAATTGCTCTTTTAAATTTTAACTTAATAGAGAAAATATAATTTTATAAGCTATTCTTTAGTTCAAACTGAAGAGATTGGGATTTATGTTAAAAATATGCAGTTATACCTTCATCTTCATCATCATCATCATCTGGAAGACTAATGTGTGGAATAGATAAAGTCATCATTTCCCACAGAGTAAGGCCAAAGGCAAATATGTCTGCCTTGTCAGTAATAATACCATTCTCCTCCAGAGCTTCCTTAGGTTTCCAAGGCTCAGTGCCAATATAAGAGGCCTCAGGGTCAGTCACTGAAACAAGTTAAATACAGGCAAGATGGTCATAAGGGCAAGCACCAGAAACCACTAAGAAAGGCAAACAACCCAAAGAACAATGAGGAAGTTATTTAACAGGTTTTTAAAGGTTAATAAATATAGCCAGTAAACATGAAAAATACACTTAACCTTGTAAAAACAGTCTTTCCCTCTCAGATTGTTAAATATTCAAAAAGCTAGTCAGTTGGCAAGGGTGTAGAGAAACAGCAATTCTCTTAGAAAGGGGTAGGAACATAGATTGCGGATGTCTGGAGTACAGACTCTGGAGCCAGATTGCCTTGCCCGGGTTCAAAGACATGTGCAAGCTGTGTGACCTTGAGCAGATCACAATCTCTGTGCCTCAGTTTCTTTATTTTTCAAACTATGCTGTCTTTCAGCTGAGAGAATTACCACTTCTTTGCTTTTATGATTGCTAAATCAGGGAAAAGGGAGAGTGGAATCACATAGTGGCTCTTAAAGCTTCTCTGCCCAGGAATGACATAGGTCCACTCACATTTCCATTTAAATGTTAGAGTCAACTTGTCAATTTCAATGAAAAGGCCAACTAGAATTTTTTTTTTTAAATAATTATAAATGTATAGGAAGTTGCAAACACTCTTTTTTTTTTTTTAATTTTATTTATTTATTTATTTATGGCTGTGTTGGGTCTTTGTTTCTTTGCGAGGACTTTCTCTCTAGTTGTGGCAAGTGGGGGCCACTCTTCATCGCGGTGTGCGGGCCTCTCACTATCGCGGCCTCTCTTGTTGCGGAGCACAGGCTCCAGACGCGCAGGCTCAGTAGTTGTGGCTCACGGGCCCAGTTGCTCCACGGCACGTGGGATCTCCCCAGACCAGGGATCGAACCTGTGTCCCCTGCATTGGCAGGCAGATTCTCAACCACTGCGCCACCAGGGAAGCCCCCAACTAGAATTTTGATTGGGATTGGACTGAATCTCTAGATCAGTTTGGGAAGAATTAACATCTAAACAGTATTGTGTCTGTCAATCCACAATCATGATCTCTCCATTTACTTAACATCTTATTTAATTCTCTCAGTGAAGCTTTATGGTGTTCAATAAAGAGGTACTGGACTTTTTGCTAAATTTATTCTTGAATATTTTATGCTTTTTGGTAGAGCAGTCTCCCCTTATACCTGGAGGATACATTCCAAGATCCCCAGTGGATGCCTGAAAACTATGGATAGCACCGAACCATATCTATACTATTTTTTTTCCTATACATACACACCTATGATAAAGTTTAATTCATAAATTAGGCACTACAAGAGATTAACAACAACATAATAAAATCGAACAATTATAACAATAAACTGTCATAAAAGTTATGTGAATGTGGTCTCTCCTTCTGTCTCAAAATTATCTTATTGTACAAATTTGATGCCTTTTTCTTCTTAACTATGCACTTATCACACACTACGGCCATAACTTTTGCAGTTTGAGGAGTAACAGCAAAACTAGGATAAATTTCTTTTTCCTTCTTCACAATTACATGGACAGAAGATTCGTCCTTACTGTAGATCTCAGCAACCTCGGCATATGATTTTTTTTTCTTTATTAAGTGGAGAACTTTCACCTTTTCACTTAAAAAAAGCACTTTATGGCCTCTCTTTGGCACATCTGAATTGCCAGCATCACTACTCTCTCACTTTGGGGCCATTATTAAGTAAAATAAGGTTCACTTGAACTCGAGCACTGCCATACTGGCAACAGTCATCTGATAACCGAGATGGCTACAGAGTGACTAACGGGCAGGATATGCTGGACAAAGGGATGATTCACTTCCCAAGTGGGATGGCAGGATTTCATCACGTTACTCAGAACAGCGAGCAATTTAAAACTTATGAATTATTTATTTCTGGAATTTTCTATTTAATATTTTCAAACTGCAGGTAACTGAAACTGGAAAGCAAACCTGTGGATACTGGAGGACAGCTATATTTGTAAATAGAAATCTTAAATTTTTCTTTTTTCCATTATTTATTTTGAATATATAGAAATATAATAGCTAACTTCATTTATTGGTTGTAGTAGTTATTCTGTAGATTCCTCGAGTTTTTCTACCTAAACAAAATATGAACAATTTCATTTCCTCCTCAATCTTGATGCCTTTTACTTTCTTCTTGCCTTATTTTAATGGTAGGACTATAAGACAGTGTTTGACACTGGTGAGAGCAGGCACATAAGCCTTGTTCTGTAAGTACGATGCTGCCCGTAGGTTTTTCTGTTAGGTACCCTTTCTGAGGCTAAGTTCCCTTCTATGTCTAGTCAGCAATTTTTATCATGAACGGAAGTTGGATTTCGTTAAATGCTTTTTCTGCTTCAATTGAGATGTTTTCAAATCTCAAAATAGTTTTCAAATTTGTTAATATGGTGGCTAGCATAAACTTCTGAATATTAAAATAACTTTTCTTTCCTGGGATAAACTCTTGTTGGTCAGATGTACTATCCTTTTTATATACTGTTAGATTCAATTTGCTAATATTTTGTCAAGGATTTTTGCACCTACGTTTGTGAGTCGCTGATTTTCTTTTTTCATGAGTATTTGTCAGGTTTTGATATCAGAGTTATGCTGGCCTCAGAACAAATTGGTCAGTGGTCCCTACTCCTCTATTTTCTGAAAAATTTATGTAAAATCGGTGTCATTTCTTCCTTAAATGTTTGATAGAAATCAGCAGTGAAAACATCTGGGTGTTGGGCTTTCTCTGGGGGAATGTTTAACAGATATAGGGCTACTTGGACTTCCTATTACTTCCTATACCAATTTTGGTAAATTGTATTTCTCAAGGAAATTGTTCTCTTCATTTAAGTTGTCAAATTTGTTGGCATAAAGTTGTCTGTAATGGCCTATTAATCTTTAAATGTGTGCAGGATCTGTAGTGATAACCTTTCTTTCATTCCTGATGTTGGAGATTTGTGTTTTTTCTTGATCAATCCAGCTAAGGATCTGTCAATTTTATTATCTTTCAGAGAACCAGCTTTTGGCTTTATTAATATTTTCTCATGTTTATTTTTTATTTCATTGATCTCTGCTCATATATTTATTATTTCTTTCCTTTGACTTACTTTGGACCTGTTTTGCTCTTCTTTTTCTAGCTTAAGATGGCACATAAATTATTCATTCAGATCCCTTCTTTTTTCTACTATAATCACGTACACAGCTACAAATTTCCCTCTAAGCCCTGCTTTAGCTATATCTCAGACATTTTGATATGTACTGCTTTCCTTTTTATTCAATTCAAAATATTTTCTAATTTCCCTTGGCATTTTCTTTGACACATAGGTTATTTGAATTTCCAAATACTTGGGGTTTTCCTAGACATCTTATTGTTACTGGTTTCTAACTTAATTCCATTGTAGTCAACAAAGATACTCTATAATTTCTTCCATAATTTTATACATGTTCCTTTTCATATTTAAAAATCTTTACTTCTGCTATGACTAGGATAAACTCAAACACAAACAGAACATTCACTTCAGAGTATATTGTACTAAAAATGGAATTTTTCAGTACTTGATTGCTACAATCTCCATTTCCTCACAAATAAAGTTAGAGTGAAAACAAACTGAATTAATATAATTCACTTTCAGACAGGAAGTAGAAAAAAAAAACACAGGAAGCCTGTTTAATGAAAGAAGCTTCTCTTCAGAACTAAAGGAAAGTCTGCCTTGAGGGTCTCAAGAAATTTACAAAGAAAGGGGAGAAAGAAGGAAACTAACATTTCGAGAACTAAAGGGGCAGACCAAGAAGGAAGAAATGAAGATACAGAAGTCAGGAAATTGAAGATTCCAGTCAACAAGCACTCATTCATTCATTCAGCATTTTGAGGAAATCTGCCTAAGAAGTAAGCGGGCTCTATCTGAAGATGAAGTGAGAACAATGATGCCAGACTAGAACAGTACCCAGCATTGGGTGGCCAGAACAAAATATGTGACAGTCTTTTTACTTAACCCAGCTTTAGGAGATAAAGTTTGGGAGGCAGTCATGTCCAGTATAAGCTGCTTGAAGTTTTCCTCCATATCACCTCACCTCTAAGAGGCCCTAATGGAATGCATGACAGGGTAAAGAGTCTACAGACATGGTCCCCATGGGCAGTGACTCTGTGGCAATAAGGAAGGATTCATACCCCATTCTAAATAGGTCAAATTCCTACAGGGATCCGCCATGCTAAAGAGTAGCTTTCTAGAAGTCTGGGTCGAATATATCAGTTCCAATTGGAGACTCTAGCCAACCACAAGTGTACTTCCTATATGTCCACTTAATACATTTCTCCAAGTCTGTGCTTAGACTTTAAACATAATAGAAGTGGTTCCCCCACATATGTTACTAATTAAGTTTACTTCTCTGTGAAGATAAATTTTTCTGACAAAAATTTGATGAGATCATAAGTCAATGGTTCAGTCATTCCTTCTTGTCAACACAGAAACAACTTAAATATTTTATTGCTCTTTACTGCTTTCAAAGAGTTTAAGCGGACATTACCTTTTTCAGTTCTCACGGACACAAATTGAAAACTGATGAATCTGGAGGTTCTACTCATCCTTCAACTCTCAGCTTAAACATTAATTATTTAGGGAGGCCTTTCTCAACATCTAGGCTGAGTTAAGTGGCACTGTCATGTTGACAAAATTCCTTACATCATAACGGTCATTATACTTTAGTATTAGTTATTCAAGAACTGCTTTCCATCTAGATTATGAGCCCTAAAAGGGTAAGGACTGTGTCTATCCTTTTTTCCTCTATATTTATAGTTCCTAGCACAATGACTGACTGTACTTAGTATTAAAAATATTTGCTAAATAAATAATCAACCTGGAATTTACCACTGTTAAGATTTGGGCTTTTTACAAAACACCCTGTGTATATTATAGTTGTGAAATATGTGACTATGTTACCTATTAAAACACAAAACTTTTTAAAAATTTAGTATTTTTTAAACTTCTCTTAATGTGTATGTAAATACATATTTTAGGTGCTATTTTATCATCCGTTCATCTCACTTAACATATTTAGATATATTTCCATGCCAACAAATGTAAACCTATATAATTTTAATGGATATATGGTATTCTATTGTGTGGTGGTACAATAAATAACACCATCCCTTCTATTGATGGACATTCTCTTACATTCTTGCAAAATCTGTTCTGGTACAATGTGTACTTTTCTAACACAAATTAGCTCATACACAACTAGTAAAAAAGATTAATTATGTGATTTTTTTTTCCCAGTATGTTAATGTTATCTTTTAAGTGATTAGAAGTAAACTTCCTCACAAAGAAAAAGCCTTAGCCTGCAGAAACGCCTTCCCTCAGAGCACTGCTTTAAGAACTGCTGTGCTGACTATAACACTAAACTATCTGGTGAAGCTGAGAGTGCAGGTAAAAGAGCTGCCAAGACATTTCCCCCAAGCTTATAAATACTTTTTTGTTATTATTATAATTTTTTATTGAGGTATAGTTGATGTACAATATTATATAAATTTCAGGTACACAACATAGTGATTCACAATATTTAAAGGTTATATTCCATTTATAGTTACTATAAAATATTGGCTATACTTCCTGTGTGTACAACATATCCTTGTAGCTTATTTATTTTATACATAGTAGTCTGTACCTCTTAATTCCCTACCCTTATCTTGCCTCTCCTCCCTTCCTTCTCACCACTGGTAACCACTAGTTTGTTCTCTATATCTGTGAGTCTGTGTCTTTTTTGGTGATATTCACTAGTTTATTGTTTAGATTCCACATGTAAGCGATATGATACTTTTTATTGAAAAAGCCAGATCAAATTTTTAATTTTAATGAAAAGTATCTATTGAAAATAAACACCCTCATATTTACCTTCAAGGAAGCACAAACCCAGGGTTCGTGGCTACACAACACTGAATGATACTGGGTGCCAGTGAAGATCTAAGGTGTTAGTATTTTTACTAGGATTGTTACTGTTTTGGGTATTGCTTTGTTTTCAAGGTTGCATGGGTTTTGATTCTTCTGTTCCAACTCTATTTCTTCTATAAGCCTAGTTCTAGCTTTTGACTTTTCCAGAAATTAATATACCAGGTTATTGTAAAAAAAATACCTGCACTGCCCAATTATTTCTTTGGAATGTGTTCTTGGAAGTGAAATTACAGGATCGAAGGGCATAAACATTTTTAAGGGTTTTGTTTTTTAGAAAAATACGTATTTCCAACTGCCCTCTGAAAAGGCTACACCACTGTGATAGTTACTAGTGCTGTACATCAAGCAGTTCTTCTCTCCACTTTCTACACACACAGAAGGACCACCTTCTCGACACACAGAAGGACCATACTTTCTGGCCTGTCATGGCTGGGTGAAGCCATTTGACTAGTTCTAGTCAGTGACTTGTGAAAGAAGTGACCTGTGTCATTTCTAAGCTGGAGCATTTAATTGTTCGTGTAAGACTTTCTAGGGTGGCACTGTCCAACAGAACTTTCTGTGATGATAAAAATGTTCTGTATCTGCATCGTCCAATATGGTAGCCACTAACCACACGTAGCTACTGAGTACTTGAAATGTGCCTAAAGTGGCTGAGAAAATGAATTTTTAAAAATTTTAAATATTAATTAATTTAAACAGCCATACATAGCTAGTGGCTACTGTAGTGGACAGTGCAGCTCTAGAGTTTTTTTTGCCTTCCACACAATGATGGCAGTATTCCATATAGTGGATGTCCTAGCAGCTTAGGTCCTAACGTGAGAATGACATGGAACACAGCCCTAATGGACATGTAGCTTGAATAATAAGCCTTGGTTTAAGGCACTGAGGTTTTTGAGGGTCTATGTTGCCAAAGCAAAACTTATCTTAACCTGAATGATACACCAATTCCAAGTTCCACGTAGTGTATGAGAGTATATTAATCTATACTGTTGCTCATACTAACATACAGAAATTTTTCAAAGAATTTTCAGTAGTCATGACTTTTTTTAAAAAAATGGTTTCTACCTCTGGTGTCCTTCTTAAGCCCAACGTTAAGGAAATATTTACCAACAATTTTTTTCTGCTACTTTTTTTTTTTTAATCTTTGATCTACAGGGATTAGAGTGTGAGGATAGAAAACAACTTTCTCTAAAATGACCAGACACCATCAGTTACTGACTCAACTACCTCTTTCTCACTAATACAAAAATGTCACCTTTATCATATAACAAATTTTATATATTTGGGAACTATCTCTTGACTCTTATGTTAAAATTTTCTGCCTAGTTTGGCATGAGTATCACGGCTTTAATTACTATAGCTTTATAATAGTTAACATCTGGTCAGGAAAATTCCTACTCAACACTCTTTCACAGAATTTTCCTGGCTGTGTTTGAACATGTATCCTCAAGGATAAACTTTACATCTCTTTGAAATGTTCTAAAATAACATAGATCATATTGGGATATTATAGAATTTATAGATTTTTCTCATTCATTAATTTCTCCTTTCTTTTAGGGCTTCATTTTTTTTTCTGATTTCAGTTGAATACTCAATTTCATAAAGGTTAAATAATGAAAATGTTTTCCTTTGAGTACTTTTGACCATATCAAATAGGTTTTGATTCGTTCTTACATTCTCATTATTTTCTAAATAGCGTGTAACTGGAATTTCACTTCTTTTGGCCAAGAACTATATACAATTATACTAAATTCCTGAATTTTTGTTTCCAACTGTACTACCAATTTCTATATTTATAGCACTGAGGATAATGAATGTTAACCTTTAGTCTATTTCTACTTTTTATAATCTGAGATTTTCTTTTGTAACCTAACTAGTATATGGTCAATTTTGATAAATATTCTAATGCATAGAGATTGAACTTATTATTTACTCAGATCTTCTACATCTTAGCTTTGTCTATTAGATCTATTAAGGATTGAGAAAATTATGCTAAAAAATCTTATTTTTGTTCTTTTTGACAATTTCTCCTTTTATTTGCTGAAGTTTCAACCTTGTACCAGTTATTTAGCCTAAGGGTTCATGCCAGTTCTGTCTTTATTAATGATTACAGACATCATTATAAAGTCAATCTATTTATCTTGGCTTTTTCCTTCAATTCAACTTGTAGACTTTAACTAGAAATTAAGATGTACATAAGTTCGAAACAGTATCATTAGCCTTCCCTCTACCTTATATTTATATAAAGAGGTAAATTTAAATATTATTTATTAAATAATATGTTAAAAGCAGAGGCTTTCTCTTTAAGGCTTTTGCTTTTTTGTTTTTGTTTCTCATCAAGAACATATCTTAAATTCCCTACAGTCTCTTCAGCAAGTGGTACTGGGGAAGCTGTACAGCTGCACCTTGTCACACCCGCTCACCATTCACAAAAATAAACTCAAAATGGCTTACAGACTTAAACATAAGACAAGACACCATAAAACTCCTAGAAGAGATCATAGGCAAGACATTCTATGACATAAATCGTACCAATGTTTTCTTAGGTCAGTCTCCCAAGGCAACAGAAATAAAAACAAAAATAAATGGGACCTAATCAAACGTACAAGCTTTTGTACAGCAAAGGAAACCATAAACAAAACAAAAAGACAACCTACAGAATGGGAGAAAATATTTGCAAACGATGTGAATGACAAGGGATTAGTTTCCAAAATATACAAACAGTTCATACAACTCAACAACAATAAAACAAACAACCCAATAGAAAAATGGGCAGAAGACCTAAATAGACATTACTCCAAAGAAGAAATACAGATGGCCAATAGGTACATGAAAAGATGCTCAACATTGGTAATTATTAGAGAAATGCAAATCAAAACTGCAATGAGGTACCACCTCACGCTGGTCAGAATGGCCATCATTAAAAAGTGTACAAATAAATGCTGGAGAGGGTGTGGAGAAAATGGAATCCTCCTACACTGTTGGTAGGAATGTAAGTTGGTGCAGCCACTGTGGAAAACAGTATGGTGGTTCCTCAGAAAACTAAAAATAGAATTACCTTTAGGATCCAGCAATCCCACTTCTGGGCATATATCCAGACAAAACTATAATTCAAAAAGATACATGCACCCCTATGTTCACAGCAGCACTATTCACAATAGCCAAGACATGGAAACAACCTAAACGTCCATCAACAGATGAATGGATAAAGAAGACGTGGTACATATATACAGTGGAATACTACTCAGCCATGAAAAAGAATGAAATAATGTCATTTACAGCAACATGGATGCAACTAGAGATTATCATACTAAGTGAAGTAAGTCAGAAAGAGAAAGACAAATACCATATGATATCACTTATATGTAGAATCTAAAATGAGACAAATGAACCTATCTATGAAACAGAATCACGGACATAGAGAACAGACCGGTGGTTGCCAAGGGGGAGGGGCTTGGGGGAGGGGTGGAGTGGGAGGTTGGGGTTAGCAGATGTAAGCTTTTATATAGAGGATGGATAAACAACAAGGTCCTCCTGTATAGCACAGGGAACTATATTCAATATCCTATGATAAACCATAATGGAAAACAATATTCAAAGAAGGCATTAAAAAAAAAAAAAAAAAAGAAAGAACATATCTTAAATTCCCTGAGAAGAGAATGGTCAGTATTCATAATAAAGAGAGAAGAATGAGGTGCGGTGGGCCAAGGGGCAAAAAGCAGAAGACAGGCCTTAATTAGCACCCTTCTTTCCTACTCCCACTCCAGTTTCTTCTAGCAGTTTCCCAAATCTTGTCACTATGCTGATACTAAATGAATTCCTTTACAAAACCTTATAAAAATTTTGTTTTCTATTCCCAGATCTTTTACCACTTAAAAATCCCAATCCAGGTTAGAAATAGTTCCCCACATTTCTTCAATTAAAATATATACTAATGAGAAACCAATAATTTATATTGTGTGTGTGGCAAGAAAGGGGGCTAGAGGCTGAGTAGAAGAGAGACATAAAAGAAGGGATTTTTTTTTATTGTACACTTTTTATTCATAGTTTTTCATTTTTGAAGAATGTGAACTTATTACCTTTTTAAATATGTAAAAATTAGAAATTTAAATACTGTATAAAAGCAATTTTAAAAATTAGAATTCTTGGGACTTCCCTGGTGGCGCAGTGGTTAGGAATCCGCCTGCCAACGCAGGGGACATGGGTTCGAACCCTGCTCCGGGAAGATCCCACATGCCGCAGAGCAACTGAGCCCCTGCGCCTAGAGCCTGTGCTCCGCAACAAGAGAAGCCATCGCAATGAGAAGCCTGCACACAGCAACGAAGAGTAGCCCCTGCTCGCTGCAACTAGAGAAAGCCCACATGCAGCAACAAAGACCGAACGCAGCCAAAAATAAAAATAAATAAATAAATTTATTTTTTAAAAAAATTAGAATTCTACTTACCGGTCATATTTTCATCCAATGGTAGAGAGACTCCTACATCACAGATTTTAATTGTTTCAAAATCACCTTTAATAACAACATTTGAAGACTTTATATCTCCATGAAGCAGTTTCTTGTCTTGGTGCAAATACTAAAATAGTGGAAAATTTAACACATCTGAGCAAAAAATACAAACTAATTAAAAAAATATGATAACTCTCAAACAAAAATAACAACTTGAATGCCCTTCCTAACCTACAGGCTTGTATCTGTCCATCATTTCAAATTATTTGAAGCTAGAGAAGGGACCATCCCAAGCTATCTTGGTCTGCTATACTGACCAGAAATCTGAAAGATTCTTTGGAAACTGATGTCTATTTATAGATAAGCTAACTTTTAATTTTCAAACCCACCTCACATACTTTTACATCAAAGATGCTACTGCAGATTTCAAAATATACTACAATTTTACTTGAGGCTAGTAGTTTTTAGAAATAATTTTATAATCTTCACAATGACACAGGGTTTCCTCAAACAAATTGTTGAGATAATGCTACAAATAATTCACAAGCAGAAGATGAAGGAGTAATGTAATCTGAGACTATATTTTGTTTTACACATTAACTCTTTCTTAGAATTGACAAGTGATGATATTCATCCATAATCAAAAACATCCTGCAAAACTGTTATTTTTTCATTCATCAGCATTTGGGCATCTACTGTGAGCTGGGCCTGAAAATGATGTAGAAACAATTCTTGGTATTTAACTTGGAACACTTACTGTGCTTAATTTAAATGTTGCTGACCATAAATTGAATATGCTCAAATATATTTATAATGTAATTTATTAATTCCATTATACACATTTAAAATAATTATTTATTAAATAATTCAAATTATCAATTTAGTTCATCCTACCTATTTAAAATCAGTTTTTCTATACACATATTAAAATATATATTTAGAAATATTGCCTTTTTCCAGTTTCACATTTCATGAAACAACTTTATTTGAATTCTTAACATGCAACTCTGACATCAGTATCATTACATAATCTGTTTTTTGAGTCACCCAACAATTTTCTGGAGCCATAATTACTTAAGTTATTTAGGATACAGAATTCTTTTTCTCTCTTACTTATTTCTTACAGTATGTCTACTCAAAGGCACAATAATTTGTTTGCATAACATTGAGAGCACTTTTTTCACTTGACCTGTATATTCACCATGTCCAAAACTTAGTATCCCACAAAAAAATCTTTGAAAGGCTTGTTTATAGCAACAGAGGGTTAGAGTACACCCCCAGGAATAATGACTAAATTTGTTTTAAATATATTAGTCCATTTAACTAAACCTAACACGCAATCTCTATAAGCAAAACTTCCTGACTTGGGTTATTTAAGGCTATGTGAAGGTGTGAAGGCCTCTAACAATACTTTGCTGATCAAAATAAATAAACAGTGCACTCTTCAATGTGAGAGATTCTATAAAGACTTAAGCAACTCCCTCTTTGGGAAAAAAATTCCACCTTGTAATTAGGTATATTAGTATCTGTTCATCAGCAGATGAATGGATAAAGAAGATGTGTATATATATACACACACACACACACACACTGCAATATTACTCAGCCATTAAAAAGAATGAAATAATGCCATTTGTAGCAACATGGATGGACCTAGAGATTATCATACTAGGTAAGTCAGAAAGAGAAAGACAAATACCATACAATTATCACTTGTATGTAGAATCTAAAATATTACACAAATGAACTTATTTACAAAGTAGACACAGACTCACAAATATAGAGAGCAGACTTGTGGTTGCCAAGGGGGAGGCTGGGTAGGGGAGGGAAGGATTGGGAGTTTGGGATTAGCAGACGCAAACTATTATATATAGGATGGATAAATAACAAGGTTCTACTGTAGAG
This sequence comes from Eubalaena glacialis, assembly GCF_028564815.1. Classification (NCBI taxonomy): domain Eukaryota; kingdom Metazoa; phylum Chordata; class Mammalia; order Artiodactyla; family Balaenidae; genus Eubalaena; species Eubalaena glacialis. Next base: position 114,122,388 of record NC_083724.1, read on the forward strand.
CACAGGGAACTATATTCAATATCCTATGATAAACCATAATGAAAAAGAATATGAAAAAGAATATATAAGTATAACTGAGTCACTTTGATGTACAGCAGAAATTAAACACAACATTTTAAATAATAAATAAATAAAGTATTTCGTTTCTTCAGGTCCCACAAAAGTCATTTAAAATATAATAGCATGGGATTCCCCTGGTCGTCCAGTGGTGAAGAATCCGCCTTACAATGCAGGGGACGCAGGTTCAATCCCTGGTCAGGGAACTAAGATCCCGCATGCTGCGGGGAAACTAGGTCAGCACGCCACAACTACTGAGCTCACGCCTCAACTAGAGAGCCCGCGTGCCACAACCTACAGAGCCCACGTGCCCTGGAGCCCACATGCCACAACTAGAGAAGAGAAAACCCGCATGCCACAACTAGAGAGAAGGCCACCCGCTGCAATGAAAGATCCCACATGCCTCAACAAAGATCTCGTGTGCCACAACTAAGACCCGACGCAGCCAAAAATAAATAAATAGATAATAAATAAATCTTAAAAAATATATATATAGATATAATAGCATAGTTACCTTTAACCCTCTTGCCATATTCAAAGCAACTTTTAAAATTATGGCTGCTGGAAAAGGATCTCGGCTATCTCTATTTCGTTCTTCTATTAAGTCATTCAGAGACTTTTCACCTCCGTATTCCATAGCAAGACATAGACTACCATCGCTAGCTTTAGTGAAAGCACGGTAACCTTAAAGAAAACATGACATTTTCTTACTGGAATAGGGAAGAACAACAGTATTTAAGTTTTTTACAGTAATGTGACCAAATACAGATCTGGATTAACACTGTCAAATATAAAATGAAATAGCTATTATTTACAAAACTCATTCAGTAGATCTAATTTAAAATGCCTTCAGTGTTTGCCAGTAGTATCACATATTGAGGTATTTTTTAATACTCAATGCCTTCCTAAATATAATGGTTTCACCAGCCCTACTTACATTAAAAATGAAAATAAGGAAATTATGTAAATGAATATCATATTACATTCCTGAATTCTCCATAGTACCAGCACCATAAATGACTATATGTACTCCAATGAAGTTTTAAATATATACTTAAGCATCTAAAAATATATACTAATTTTTTTTTTTTTTGGCCAAGCCGCACGGCTTGCAGGATTTTAGTTCCCCAACCAGGGATTGAACCGGTGCCCCCTCCAGTGGAAGCACAGGGTCCTAACCACTGGACCACCAGGGAATTCCCACTAATTTTTATTTTAGAATGTTCACATTAATTTGATTCTGGCCAAACTCCATCACTACCCTCTTCATTTTTATTAGTGAAACCAGTTAAGATATTATATAAACCATTTCTGGATAAACAGAATACTATACCAGATACTGTTACCAAATAAATCTAAACTTACCTATAATGTTTGGATGATTAAGGCTTTTCAAAATCTTAGCTTCATCAGTTAGTCTCTTTTGATACACACTCTGATAATCATCATTACATCTAGGATTAATCTTTTTCACAGCCCAAGGAGAATGAGACAAACCTCTTGGAGATCTTAAAAAATAATTAATCAAAAATGTACAGAAAGATTAATAACCATAATACATTTCAAATGACTAATAAGAACTTCCAAATTTTGAAAAGGACTTAATAATAATTTGTTGTTTTTTTAAAAAAAATAGTTAAAATATTTTAGACTATCAACACTTCTGTTATATATCCTCTTTAATTGGGTACTTACATCTGATAAATCTATTGATTACGAGAGAAGTCTGATATCTATTACTGGAAGGGAAGGGTTAAAAAGAGAAAACTAAAAGGAAAAAGATGAAATGTTATAAATTTCAAACTTCAAAATTACTATAGTATTTTCTAATTTTTTCATTCAAGCATGTCAAACTACCAACTACTCAAAAAGCATTTAACTATATGTACTAAACATGAGTTACAGAATGTTAAAGTAATAAACACTAATGTCTAAGAAACAATCTAAAGAAGATATACATTTGGCTCATATATAACCGTGCAAAGAATAACAGACTGTTCTTCACCAACAAATATTGTGCCTCTAACAGACTTAGCAATTCATCTTATATACCTCTCACCATATACATGTGTTTAGGGAGATAATAATAAACATAAAAATAAGAAAAAAATGTAAATTTCTATTTTCTAGGAAGATTCAGCTGTTTTAAGAATATTTAAGGTATAAATGTTTCGAGGCCTAAATAAACAAACAAGTAAAACGAAGTCAGGGAAAGGTTTGTTCACCTGGTAAGGTAGGCGTTTATGAGTATGGCAAATTACAAAGGACCAAGTGTATGCAGCATATGGGCACAAAAGCTAGTCAAAGAGCCTCAAAAGTTAAAGATTAAAAGTTCAACCATAAGAAGGGAAAACAATAGATTGAACCAAG